>NC_090444.1:1687541474-1687854906 GCF_031143425.1 Pleurodeles waltl | reverse complement strand
CTGTATTTAAAAGTGAAAAAGAGCGTGCTAACGCACTATCCCGGGACACTTTCCCAGGGGCTTTATTAATACTGAATTTTGTTATACTCCTGGCCTCCACCGCCCCCGCCACCTTACTTGTCTTTCCTTTTGTCGAGGGAGAAAACCGGCGTGTAGCTGCACTGTCTGGCTCCCGGGACTCCTTCCCGGGAGCCTTGTCGATACTGGCTCTGCCCGGATTCCCCCAAAGGGGAATCCTCGCTGAGCCCTTTCTTGCCCGGCGGAGCTCCAGCGCAGCTCGGCCCCAATGCCAGAGCCTCCCGCCGAGTACCTCGCCCGGAGCCTGATTTTGCCGGGTTTCCGAGTCTTGAGGGCTCCGAGAAGCCGAACGCGGAGTCGGGCGGCACATCCAGCCAATCCCTGCTGCTTACACGTGCCACGCCCCCAAGCACGGTGAGAGTGCGTCTAGCGGGTTACGCCGCTACGCAACCCGCCATGTCCCCCCACCATGTTGTTTTCCAGAGAAAGTTGTTCTATGGCTCAGATTTATAGATGATTTACTTTCAATTTGGACAGGAACTGAGAAAGAATTCATGCAATTATTTGAGGTTCTGAATCAAAATGAACAAGGCTTGAAGTTCACATGCAATATAAGCAAAACTGAAATTGACCTTTTAGATGTAAAAAAATATATGTAAAAGAAGGAAATTTAGAGACAAATCATTTTAGAAAACCAACAGCAATGAATAGTATTCTACTTGGAAACAGCTCTCACCCAAAACATCTAATAAAAAATATATCACCTGGGGAATTCATGAGAATACGTAGAAACTGTTGAAATGAGGAAGAAATGAAAAATCAATATGGGGAAATGAAAAAGAGATTCTCACTGAGAGGATAAAAAAAAAGCGTAATACATCAAGGAATAAAAAGATCCAGTAAAATAAAGAGAGACTTACTGTTAATACAGAAGAGAAAGACAAGGGAAGAGGAAGATGCACAGATAAGAGTGATATTGGACTATAGCAAGGAACACTTCGCAATTCAAAAGATTCTAAAGGAATATTGGAACTTACTATATAGAGATCAAGACATCAGGAACAAAGTTGGACCAAATCCTGCAGTAACTTACAAAAAAGTACCACCTTAGAAGACACGCTTGTAAAAGGCCATTTCTGATTACCTCCAAAAGAAACGTGGTTAAGTAAAAACGTTGCATTCTTCAAGTGCAATAAATGCAAAGCTTGCAAAATTGGAGTTAACAGAACACATTTTGAAGAGCATAATGGAAAACAAGATAGATAAACCAAAGAATCACATGTGAAACAAAATATGTTGTATGTGTCATAGAATGCATGTGTGGAAAAAAATATGTGGGCAGCACAATATGCAGCCTAAAAAAACAAATTCTAGAACACACAAGAGCAGTACAAAATAGGGACACAATCTATACAATAGCAATTGATGATAAAACAATATCACAATGTGTAAAAGCCAGGGGTTGCACAAGATAGGATACGTTAAAAACAGGGGCAAATAATATTTGAGTAAAGTGCATGGTGACATAACATCATATGACAGTAGAGTGCACAATGACATAAGCTCATAATGCAATGAAGTACACACTGAAAATAAACATACAATTGAGCAACACATAGAGGAATACAAGAAGTAAAAGCACTGTTATGATTTGTTGCACCTAAAACCAAAGCATCAAAGTTGGATGGCATACATGTTTAAATAGAGTTCACAAGTAAAGGAAAGAGGAGAACAAAAACCTGAATTAGGGTCTGCTATGTGCTCCGACTAATATGGTAGTAGTTCTAAGTATTTGTACTACATTTGAGGGAGGGCCAACTGTCCAACTCTGACTCCAATAAAAACGAGTGGGAAAATGATGTCATTCGGGCAGTAGCTGAAATACTCCGGAGATGGGAATCACAATACATTATAAGGTTACGAACAAGAATGCCATTTGGGCTCAAAACGGAGGAAGAACTTTATGTACGTCTGTAATCAGGGTGAGAATAACTAAGAAAAAGGATAGATGTTAAAAAAAAGAAAAGAAAAAGAAGAAAAAAATAATAAAATGGAATAAATCAATGGATAACTGAAAAAGAGTCCACACAACCTATGTGTAGCAACCGATCACAAGAGAATAAGACAATAAATCATTTAAAACAGCCACTAAGACCTGGAAATTAATAAAAATAAAACTTGTGATTGCAAATGTTAATAAGTACATAGAGGCACTATGAGAATTGTACAGACTAAAAATTAAAAGACTAAGGGCCTGATTCTAACTTTGGAGGACGGTGTTAAACCGTCCCAAAAGTGGCGGATATACCACCTACCGTATTACGAGTTCCATAGGATATAATGGACTCGTAATACGGTAGGTGGTATATCCGCCACTTTTGGGACGGTTTAACACCGTCCTCCAAAGTTAGAATCAGGCCCTAAATGACAGGAGCTAACAGTATAAACATTTTGTAGTCAATGGAAGTCATTACGGCTAAGTGGGATATAGGGTATAAAAAGGGGAAACAGAAATAAAAATACATGCCGTGATCAAGACTCTTGGACTTGAAACAAGGCGTGGAATCTCTCTGTGTGGGAACTAATAAAAAAAGCTGGAAGCAATGATTCTCTGGAGTGCGGTTTCGTAATTAATGGTCTATATTTATATATATATATATATATATATATATATACATATATATTTGGTCTCTCCTCTAAAAGCATTAATAATAATTTTTTCATTAAAAACAAACCTTGATAGAGCAGTCTAGAACAATTAGCCAGCGGAGACTATGGCCCTCATTCTGACCTTGGCGGGCGGCGGAGGCCGCCCGCCAAAGTCCCGCCGTCAGATTACCGTTCCGCGGTCGAAAGACCGCGGCAGTAATTCTGACTTTCCCGCTGGGCTGGCGGGCGGTCGCCTTCAGACCGCCCGCCAGCCCAGCGGGAAAGAGGCTTCCACGATGAAGCCGGCTCGGAATCGAGCCTGCGGAGTGGAAGCTGTGCGACGGGTGCAGTTGCACCCGTCGCGTATTTCACTGTCTGCGCAGCAGACAGTGAAATACATGTAGGGGCCCTCTTACGGGGGCCCCTGCAATGCCCATGCCAGTGGCATGGGCACTGCAGGGGCCCCCAGGGGCCCCGCGACCCCCCCTACCGCCATCCGGATCCCGGCGGTCCGACCGCCGGGATCTGGATGGCGGTAGGGGGGGTCGGAATCCCCGCGGCGGTGCAGCAAGCTGCGCCGCCGTGGAGGATTCAATGGGGCGGCGGTACACTGGCGGGAGCCCGCCAGTGGTGCCGGTCCGACCGCGGCTTTACCGCCGCGGTCGGAATCCCCATTGGAGCACCGCCGGCCTGTCGGCGGTGCTCCCGCGGTCCTCCGCCCTGGCGGTCAAAGACCGCCAGGGTCAGAATGACCACCTATATGTTAGAGACTGTGGAAGTGGTTTGTCATTTAGAGACTGGACTAGTCTGCTAACAGATGTAGGCCCAGATTTACAAAGGTTTTGAGTGGGCTTTGTGATACTATTTTAACACAAACAAATGGGATTTGCGTTGATTTCCAACAAAAAGTAACGCAATGCAGCACAATGCAGTGCTTTGTATTACTTTGCATCTGGAATGCATTCTACGAGGGGCACAAGAGTGCCCTGTGCATTCACCCATGGATTCAGATGTCAAACCATATCGTTGAAATCCTGCACCTACCTGAGGCTAGCAAAACAAGGAGAAATATCTTTATTTCTCCTTGCTTTCTTCTCTTTGCATGTGTGACATTCTGCAGTACACATACACAGAAGAAATAGCCTTAAAGCATAGTTATTTGTGCAGTAAGGAACCCCTCATGCACAAAAACTATGCAAACTACATTGGGGCTTCTTTGCACTACGGAGCTAGGGAGCCTGCAATCGGCGCATGGCTGTACAAAGTTCATCAGCACAATCAGAGACCAGAACTGTGTCATTAATTTGAAGATATGGTGCAGTTTTGCTCTATTCAGTTGACGCAACTCAGCAACTTTGCTTGCAGCCCTGCAATGCATGGACTCTTAGTAAATCTGGGCCATGGTGTGCCTTTCTTAAACAAAATGTAGAATTGAAGTTATTTCCACACACACTCAATGACTACATGATGATGCATCACAACGATTTACAGAGCATAGTAAAGCATTACCATGCTAGGAAGAGCAGTAATTTAGTAAACATCCTTCAGCAACTCATGAGAGACAATGTACAATCTTGCACAAATGTTTTACTAAGGTACCAAAAAGAGGTAATTAAATAAAAATCAGTTAAGAACCGTTTAGTGTATTTTAGAACACCGAAGGACACAATAGGTGTCTAGATTATGAAGTGAACCTATGTAATTAGGCTTAATAATATTCATAGAATTTATATGTAACAGAAATATTTTGAAAGGTTGTTTATTTTCTATTATTGAGTAAATGTTAGAGAGTTTTAATAACCATATGCCCACAAGGAGGAAATACAAAAGTTAATTGAATTGTGCAACCTTTCAGCTGTAGTTAAAAAACAGAAGAAAGTACTCAAATCATGCACAACAAATTGACTACTTCTAAGTTCATTGCAGCCACGTGAAAGTCAAGCACCCCATTTGCTATTCTGACACATAAGTAGCACAGTGTTTGTAGTAGTAGTAGTAAACCTTTAATTTAACCATAAGGCCATGAAAGTACAAAATGAAAACAGAGTCCACAAGCTTAACAGCCATTGATGATATAACAGTATCACAATGTCTAAAAGCCAGGGGTTGCACAGATAGGGGTTCATTAAAAACAGGGGAAAATAACATTCGAGTAAAGTGTAAGGTGACATAACATCATATGACAGTAGAGTGCACAATGACATAAGCTCATAATGCAACAAAGTACACACTGAACATAGACATACAATTGAGCAACACATAGAGGAATACAAGAAGTAAAAGCACTATTATGATTTGTTGCACCTAAAACTAAAACATCAAAGTTGAATGGCATGCATGTTCAAGTAGAGTTCACAAGTAAAGGAAAGAGGAGAACAAAAACCTCAATTAGGGTCTGCTATGTTCTCTGAATAATATGGTAGTAGTTCTAAATATTTGCACTACATTTGAAGGAGGGCCAAATGTCCAACTGTGACAGCTATAAAACGAGCGGGAAAATGATGTCATTCGGGCAGTAGGTGGAATCCGCCAGCTTAGAATTTAAGACAAAACACTGTGGCCTGTTGCCCAACTATCCCCCCTTCAAGACAACTGAAAGATGGAGCTCAATAACCTAAACTAAAGGGTGTGTTCAGGGTGTCAGGAAGCTAAATTACTAACAGTGCCATAAGTAGGTTAGATTAAATTTGGTGCACAACACATATTCCATCAATGTTTCTATCACTACATGTATGGAATCGGAGATACAAGGGTCTATTTCAGAAATGCTGATGGTGAGTATTAAAGTCGTGGAGGGATCAGAAATAAAGATTCCACAAGCTATCCGGAATATATTGATGCCCACATTAAGGCACTAGGGACAGATCCGTTTGTGCCTAGACCAGAAATAAAGAGGTCAGAAAAATCAAAAAATGTTCAAAATCTCTTAGTCTGTGCTTGCACCATTTGAATTCTGCCATCAGTAGAGAATCTTGAGACCATTTGCTGGTGAACGCCCGGTAAACCTCTAATTTATGGAGTGGTTTGCAATACAATAGTTGGAAGGATAGGGAGCCCAGATTTGTTGATTGATGCCACTGGGCCACTAAGAAGTCCCAATAGGTTTTTTTTAAATGGTTTTCTTCAAAATGGCCTTGAAATTAGAAGAAACCTCAGGGGAGATGTAGAGGGGTTGTAAACATAGCTTTGTAAACCATTCCTTCAGAATGGGTAAACCACTTGATCTTATTGCCTAAATCTAGACTCTTGGTTCCTAAGACATCTCTTCTGTACTGGTCCAGTTTGGGGTTTGATTGACACAATATACAAGGGTACATACAGATGAGCCAGGCCCGGTCCCTCTGGAGTTGTGCCATCATGTGTGGGTTGCTGCTGTTCCACAGGATGTAGGAATCATGCACAGAGCCTGGGTACTTGGCCGTCACCTGGGAGATGTACTGGTCTGCGAGACACACCACCTGCACATTGATTGAATAAAGGATTTTGTGGTTTCTTTACACCTGTTCATTCCTCCTGGGTGGCACCAGGGCAATGTGGGTGCATTCAACAGCCCCAATGACATGTGGGACGTGTGCCACATCATAGAACACAGCCTTGACAGTGGGCAAATCTGCACTTCGGGGGAACCAGATGTAGCTGGCCATGTTTTATCAGGGCACACAGTACATCCCTCAGGATGTTGCTGAACATGGGCTGCAAAATCCCACTTGTGAGGCCCACCTTAGCTGGAAGGAGCCTTAGACAAGGTAGTGGAGGAGTGACAACACCTGCATTGTGGGAGGGATGGCATTGCGAATGCAAATGGCAGGCAAGAGATCCAGATCCACTAGTTCCATTATGGACACATGGTTCAGGCGATAGGTCTAGATGATGTGACGCTCCTTCAGGGAGGCAAGGTCTACTAGGGGCCTGTACACCAGTGCATTCCTCATCCTCAACCATCCATCGTACCTGGGAACAGGAAAGAGTTGGTTTAATGTTGTGCACTATAGACTGTGTTAATGATGTTGATGTGGCTGCAGGCCAGCATATGTCACCCATGACACTCAAACTTTCACACACATTACACATTGGATATGTAAAATGGTAGCTGCCTGTCTGAATACATAGGACAGGTGGAAGTGAGATCATCCCGCTGGCATAACACGTCATGGCGGTAGGCGGTCACGACCTCTGTGCAACTCACCATTGGTTAACACTGTTGCCTGTGGGAGGCAGGAGCCAATGGTGCCTCCCCTGGTGGTGCCGGTGATATCTGCGGCACCTGTGACCACCATTTCATGTGCTAATGCTCACTTGACTCCTGAACCTCGTGCACTGAAGACCTCCACTGTGTGTGCTGCTGTGTTCCAACTCTGGTAGCCAAGATGTTACGTCCTGCAGGAGACAGGGCCACAGCCTTCACCCAGGAAGTGTCATGCCCCTGTATGGACAGTTGTCTGGGGCACCATAGCAGTAGGTGAGCCCACTCTCATTTTCCTGTATGTGATTTGTGCGCAAGTGGATGGGGTCCTTGGTAGGTGTCAGTGTGTATGGAGCATGGACAAGGGTGAGGGGCCTAAGGCTACGTTGGCTGACGACGTGTTGGTGCAGAAGTGTGTTGTGTGCTGTCCACCACTGTCCCAGGGATGCCATTCTACATGACTGTGTCCTTCTGTCTTTGTCACCCATGGAGGTCAGCACCCATCAGAAGAAGGGGATTTGGCATGCCATCACCAAGCAAGAGCGGACCCTGGGGGTCAATTTCCTGCAGCGCACCCACTGCAGAAAGTGGTGTGGGAAGACGCTGGGCCCAGAAGACTGTGGAGGCCCTGCTGGGGACATCCTCCCAATGAGGGAGGGGTGCCCGTCGGATCCTAACCCCTCTATTGGACTGCATATTGGCGGTGGCCTACACTGAGGTGGATGTGCGTTTGAGGGCAGCACAGCAACCACATAGGGGTAAGTACTCACTCTCATTGGGTGAGGGGGCACGGGCAACTGGGTGGGGAGCTACAGGGAGGGTGGTGCTGGTAAGGGGGTGGCAGAGAAGGATGGTGCTTGGATGGTCCCAGAAGGAAAGCGTATTTCACCATGTGTCACATAGAAAAGTCAGTGAACATACCTTGCACGGTTGCAGAGAGTCTACCAACAGTGTGCCTCGTACATGGGATCATCAATCTGCTCATGACCACATTTCATGTTTCCAACTAAACTAAACTCCTTGCAGAGAGGAGCAGCTAGGAGATAGCTACATGGAAGTAGAGTGGGAGTTGCCCTTGCAACATAAACGGTGGTATGGCGAAACAAGAGCGACTGTGAGCCTACTGTTAGTCATTCAATGATATGCAAACAGGTGTCCCTTTATAGACTTTGCAATGGGGGAGTTGCGAACTTGGCCTGTTGTCAAAAGGGCACTCCCGACCCTTTGATACATCCAGCGTTCCATACACATACAATGGAAGTTATGTGGTCCTGAAGGATCACAGCTGTTGCACAATTAGACCAGGAGTTGTCTACGCGATCACAGTCTGAAAGATTGTAAGTGTTGCCAGCAAGTTACAACCCCCCCACAAAACAGATTAAAGTAGCAGACAGGTGGCCCCACATTGATACCACAAATATAACCAATGACAAGCTGAGCAGACTGAAGGTGCTACTGTTCCAGTTACAATTCGCGTTGACTTCTGCTAGGGAGTCGTGTACTCACCAGATAGCAAGATCATCGTTCGAGACACAATCCCCATCACATTCCAACTCTGCAAAGCACTCTGGAGAGCTGCTATCCAATATAACCAACGTTGCAAGCAAAACAGGGATTTTGCAGTGCTGTAAGTCTGTCGGAGTCATCACTACAGCCATCCATCACTCCCATCAAGTGTGTTTTGCGGCTACCCTGTGACTTTGACATCAATAGGCGGGATACTACTGCTGTTGAACCTGATACACAATGGTTGTGGCTTTCCTGTAAAGCGGAGTAATGGAGCCACTACCATCAGCCCAGCTGTGCCGTGATCACATGGTACAGCTCTTTGGAGCTCTGTTTCTGGAAGAACTGGAGCGCAACTGGTCCTTGTCATTCTGACCACTCCCATGGTGTGCACAGCCTGTCTTTCACTGCACATGGTGCCACTTTGAAAATTTACCTATGGTGTGCCTTGCTGTTCCGCCAGTGCCTCCTGTGGACCAAGAGCTGCTGATGTCCCCACTGAGGCTCCATTCACGGTTATGCCCCTTGAGACTAAGGCTGATTCTCAAGCCCATGAGCTGTCCTCAGCGGATGTCTAGGCCCTCTTTGGCACTATGTTGCTGGTCCCGCGGATGTGTTTGCGCATGAAGCTGCTGGGCACGTCTGCACTGTGGATGTGTGAGACAATCCTATCATTGATCTGACATCTGATGAAGTGGTCTGTATCTTGAGTGCAATTCCGTTGGATGGCATGGAAGACCAGGGAGAATATCCAACCAGACACCCTGATGGTCAGCGCCCATCAGAAGAAGGGGATATGGTGTGCCAACGCTAAGTTAGTGTGGACCTTGGGGGTCCATGCCTGGTGGGGGACCGACTGTAGAAAGAGGTGGGAGGACCTGAGATGCTGGGCCCGGAAGAACGCGGAGGCCCAGCTGTGGACATCCTCCCAACGTGGAAGGGGTGTTCGTTGGACCCTGACCCACCTAATAGCCTGCATTCTTGAGGTGGCCTACCCTGAGGTGGATGTGCGCTTGAGGGCAGCACAGCAGCCACAAGAGGATGAGTACCCACTCTCACTTACAACATGTGTTGCCATGGTGGATCGGGGTCACGACTATTGGGGAACTGTAGCATGGGCACTAGGTGGATTCATACCCATTATGGGTCTTAGACAACCGGTCAGGCTGGCATCATAGATTTGTGGCCATGCCATGCGGTCAGTGAATAGAGGGACAGTTACCTCCAATGTGGTATCTGTGTTGTCACCTACTACCAAGAAAGGGCTAGGCAGCTCACACCAACAGGATCATTGCATCTGGGGTGTCAGACCATTGTAATCAGTTTTTATCAATCACTGTGCCAGGGGCAAATGTAGAGTCCTCAATCTGCTGGCAGGTACTGTGTGTTGTGAGGTGGGGGGCAAGATGTCACTGTGCAATTAGATAATGGCGTAGTAGGCATGCAAATTACCCATGCAGGATTATGTAGGTTTGGTTGTCCAGGACTTGTGTGTCTTACCAGGCATTGAAAGTGGGCAGGTACTGGGCAGGTGTGGTGGGTATGCCTCTCATTATGTACACAATTGCATCTGAATCAGCATCAGCAGTACACATGTGCATAGCTATGCTTCCCCCGTGGGTGTTTGATTGCTGTATCATGTGTCGGTGAGGGCATGGCGTGTCATGGCATGGCATCAGAAGATGATGTAGTTACTCTGTGTGACTGATGTGCTGGCATTGACCAATTGCACCCTGTCTCCCGCTCCCAACCACCCTCCTTCCCTCTCCTCCTCTATCTTTTTGTGCATCAGCATCATCTGGTGAAGGAGAAGGGACACCGGCGAGTGGGGTAGCTGCAGCCCACAGGACCCAGGAAGCTGATACAAGTGGAGCCGAGGGGACCAGTGGTATGGAGGGTGAAGGGAGTGCCACAGGGGAGACAGGATCAACCACTCCTGATTCCTTCGCTGATGGCAGCTCTCTGGCGGTGGCGGTCCTATCTGGGCCCATGCCTGCATCATCCTTGTCCGCTACCCCCCTTACCAGCACCACCCTCATGGTAGCTCCCCACCCAGTCGCCCCAGATTGCTCACCCAAGAGGGTGGGCATCTCCTTCACCACAGGCCCCTCTGTCCCTGCCCCAGTCCGTTGCCCTCATTGAGGAGACTTTTGACCTCCTCAAGTCCATCTCTGTGAGGCAGAGAACTATTGTGAATGCCATCCAGGGACTGTCATCCCAGATGCAACAGTGCAATGCGTTCCTGGAAGGCATTCACTGTGCCTTGTCTGGCCTGCAGAGATTGTTTCAGGGTCTGGATTCCTCCTTGACCCCAACCAGTGTCCCTTCTACTTCCGTCCAGCTACCTTTTCCCATACCCACATCCCACTCCCCTCACCCATCCAAGGCACACCTACTGACACTCATGCATCTGCATCAACAGACACAATACGCAAGGAAAGACATAAGCACCACAGATGCCACCACCACCATGCACACACTCAACTGATATATGCAGACATGACAACATCCATACCCTGAACTGACCCCCCCACCTCCTCCCTCACAGCCAGCACACCACTCACACCTGCAGTCTGCACCACTGGTGCAGACACCACAACTGTCAACACACCCACATGCAGCACATCCACCCTACTGCAGACACCACCCCAACATACACTCACATGTCCCCCTGCCATCTCCCTGCATCTCCTCCCCACCTCCTGCCAGTACATCCAAACACCAGCACTCACCCACCCAACAGTCCCCCAGCACACTCATATCATCCACCCATGAACCTGCACCCAAGGCACTTCCACGTACACACCTCACAACCATGTCCACTCCCTCCACTCCCTAACATCCTTTCCTTGACCGCCTATGTGTCCCCAAAAATCGTTTTCTTCGTGAGTTTTTCCTCTTCCCCACCACTGACCCAAGATAGCTGGGGAGCTAGGACAATTTAGATTAAAAATGTATGTAAGAAGGGACTAGACTTATCTCCAAAAAGTGGCAGTGGGAGGGCATAGAAATAGAAGAGCCAAAAGGTCCCCAAGAGAATAGCCACATGACCAATACGCTTTATTATGAGTATGTGAAAAATTGGCTATAGAAGCTGTAGTATGATACAGTCCATGAGAAAAGTAGTACAAACTCTTGGTCTTTAGTTTTATCTTGAGAAGGATCTGTAGTGAAAAAATATGTATAAATAGAGGAGGCTTTGAGTAAAAGTTAGGATATTTAAAAGTGAGGCATTGGAAGAAGGGGTAGGAGAATGACGAGGGAATGAATAAAGGAAATCTAAAACTATTTCTAAAAGAAGGTAAATTTTATGCCAAAAGGATTGTGGGCAAGTGAAAGTTGCTTGGAATTGAGGAAAGGTGCAAGGATTTACACCTTTGTATAGATCTTGGACCCAACTTTTACCTCGTTTTTTCCATGATTTCCAATTTAAATGCCTATAGTGAGAAGATGATTACATCAAACAGTGGATTGCAAAAAATGATTCTTGAGATAAGGTTTGTGGAAGATAATAAGTTTTTAAGAGACGGTTTGTATTTTTGAATAAATGTGGGAATGCAATGAAATTTTTTTAGAAAAAAAACAGGACTTCCTAGTAGAAAATGCCGTAAGTAACAATTTCTTGATACTGAGCCATAGAGGTATGAAAATGGAAGAGACTAAGAGAAGCCATTTAAAAGCGTGTCATAAACAGAAAGCTTTATGGTATGTAAAAAAATCATGAAAATTAACACCTCCTTCTGATTTAGGTTTCTTAAGAAGAAATAAGGAGATTCTAAACTTTTTCTTATTCCAGTGAAATTTGGAGAGAAGAGAATCGATTTTGTTTAAAATAGGTAAATGGGATGTGTACAGGAATCATGGATAAAATATATATTAGAATAGGGGTAATCGTCATCTTAATGAGGTCAAGGCGACCCCACCAAGATAGAAATAATGGATTCCAGGTAGAAAGGAGTTTGTCAATTTTAGTTAAGGCGTCTTTAATGTTGATGGTAACAGTAGATGAAATAGAGTTGATCAACCAAGTACCTAACTATTTAATTTTAGAACTATTCCTATGGAAGCCATTGGATTCTAAATACTGTTTAAGACAGAATTTGGTAATAAGCAAACCATCTGTTTTGTCAGAATTAATTTTATAGCCTTAAATGGCAGAAAATGAAGACATTTCCTGAACAAGAATGAGAAGAGCAACTTCCAGATGAGAAAGAAAAAGATAAGGATTTCATATGCATCGGCGGATAGCTTCAAGCATTTGTCCCCATATTGAAAAACTTATATAAAGTTATTGTTTCAGAAATGAGAAAAAATTGTTGAAGATCTAGGACAAATAAAAGAGGAGATAAAGACAGCCTTGATGAACTCCTCTTTTTAAAAGGAAGTATTGTGAAACACATCCATTAACCAACACAGAGGCTGTCAGAGCCGTATAATAATTAAAGACTTAAATGATATAACCTTGGGACAAAATCCATGCTAACTAAGAGAATTAAACAAAAAAGTCCAATCAAGTACTTTTTTGGTATCAATAGAAATAGCGGCTTAAGAAGAAGAAAGAGAAAAGTCTTTATTTAAAACATTGAAAACTAATTTAGAGTTATCCGAGGATTGAAGAACGTTAACAAAACTGCATTGTTCTTTACCAATTAATTTGGGGAGGAATGATTCAAAACTCAAAGCAAGTAATTTAACAAAAAAATGTTTAAATAACATTGACAAGTGACATAGGGCAATCATTTTTACAATGAGAGTAAACATGACCTTCTTTGTGGTATTCTCTTCTTGAAATGTACCACCAGCTGTACCAGTATGACATAAAAATTGAAATAGTTGTAAAAGCCAGGGAAGTAATAGATTGGAAAAATTTAAATAAAATGTTACAGTATATCATCAGGACCTGGAGATTTGCCTTTCTTAAGGGAGTGAAGAGTCTTGAATATTTCTGAGATCGATAAATCTTTTTCTAAAGACATAAAATTAATGTTATCATGAGATAGAGGAGGAATACTGTTAAGATACGTTTCAATGAGAGAAGATTTCACAGAAGTGTTAGAAGTATATGCGTTTTTATAAAAAATCATAAATTGGCCCAAAATATCTTGGTCTTTAAAATGACCTGTCCCATCCGATGATTGAATAGACTCAACAGAAGATTGTTGTTCCTAGATCTTGAGATAATTAGTTAAACATTTCCCAACTTTATAATGACCTCAACTGTAACGAGCACTGCTACGGAGTAATATAGACACAGCATTATCCATACTTAGTTTATTGAAGTTTAGTTTAGTGCAGACAAGTTCCTGTAAGGTAGAATCAGAGGCTGAAGTACAGAAATTATATTCAAGATGTTTAATTGTAGATAACAAAGATTTATGTTGGTTAGAGTTTCATTTTTGGTTACAAAATTAATAATAAAACCATGTGCGGCGGCTTTGAAAGTGTCCCACAATACTTGAGGGGTTGTATCAGGACCGGCATTGAATGTGAAAAATTCATCAGCAAACGTCATGAAAGATGAAGAGAATGCAGGGTCCAATAAAATACAGTTATTGAACCTCCATCTATTTAATTTGGGATGTGCTAGGATTATATCCAAAACTACAACTACTGGGGCATCATCAGAATTGACAATAGGTTCGATAGAGGAAGCAATAAGATTCTGTGCCAGAGGTTGACAAAGAAAAATATGGTCCAAACGGGTAAGAGAGCCATGGGGTGAAGAATAAAAGCAAAACTCTTTTGTAGTGGGATTACATAATGGCCATGCACCTAGTAAATGGTTCTGGGAAATAAGGGACTGAAATTGCTTATAAGTAGGGGTGGGCGGAGCTCACAGAGTTCTACTCATGGAATTACACAGAGTTAGATAAGAACTCTGTGAAATTCCACGGAGTTACGCCTGCAACGGATTGCCGTCTGCCCTACCACCCTGGCCTGAATGCACCTGATCTTGGAAGCGCTAAGCATGGTAGGGCAGCCCAGGGTGGTATGCCGTAGGCAGCGAAAGCTGCCATTTCAGACCTCTTGTCCTGACTCAGCCCACCGGCCTGGAGCCTGCTGCTCTCAATCACAGCTGCACACTTGCCTTCACCAACTGCCCTCCTTCACAAACTTGCAACAGAGGGCCAAGCATACCCCCTGTCTTGCACCACCCCTACAATCGCTTCCTCTGCACTCACACATAGCATCAGACCGTCCTTTCTTTAGGGTCCAGCACTAGCAGCAGCAAAACAGCTCACCACTAGTAGCCTGGTATTTTCACAGAGTGCCTAGCCTTGCTTGCCACTGGGATCACTCTCTCAGGCCACACACATCCCTATCTGGTGGGGGGTGCTGGACTACCACTCAGCAGCTGATCCAGCTTCGGTCTCAATCTCTCTCTGATAGCCTCAGCACTGTACCACATAAAACCACTTCCTTTCCTATGGACTCTGGGGAGACAGGTTCTTTTCAAGTTCAGCTCTGACTGCAAGTTTCCTTTTTTCAATATGCAAATACTTTCCTTGCCTAGTGCCGGACCCTGTGTGTACATAGATGAGAAAGTAAAACAAGGGTCTTACCTGCTGGGTCCATGGGCCCTGTTGCCAGCAGCCTGGCTGTCTACGCCCTGCTCCCGGGCTGCTGAGGACAGTGGAAGAAAATAGGTCAGGATCTGGAGCTGGCGCCGGTGCAGCAGATCCACGCCGCTGACCAGTAGAACAGAAAGCTTAGCTAGGGGTCTCTTTGCTTATTGTAGGGAAAATGTTGTCTTCATTTTGGACCAAGTGTAAAGTGAAGCCCAGTTATGGGACACAGAGTCTAAGCACATACTGCGCTTGCACTGTGTAACCCATAAATGGGCTGCAGTGTGCAGACACGCCGGGGCGCTCTGCTCTGCTGCCAGGGCTAGCGGAGTTTTGGGATGAACTCCGCACTCTAAGCGGAGCACAGAGTGCCAAAAACTCTACCCCTACTTATGAGTTTTATGACGTATAAAATGAATTTGAGATTTCTGGTCCATAAAGGGCTCTATAATCTGATTGAAATCTCCTAAAAAAAGTGTTCCTTGTATTGAAGAGACTTCTTAGCTATTGTAGGCCAGAATGAATAATCCTGAAAGATGGGACCATAAACATTAAACACTGTTAGTGTAACATTATTTGTCAACAATTTAACAATCAACCATCATCCTTCAGAGTCAGTTTCTTGAGTAATAACAGAACATTTTAGCTTTTTATGATGTAAAATAACAACTCTATTTTTCTTATTAGGAGTAGGAGAGACAAAACCCAAACACACCCAACTATGTTAAAGTTTTAACGCTTCTGCTTCGGTAAGATGAGTCTCTTGTAGATGAACAAGATCCGAAGAATAGGAAGCTAAGTGGGATAACATTTTCTGCCTTTTGATGGGGTTAACAAAATGTTTCACATTCCAAGATATAACTCCGAAAGCAACAATCAGCAATAGATACAGAGCAACATGATCAACAATATTAAATTTAAAGGAGGAAGAGAAAGTGGAGAAAAAAGAGAGATCATAGGAATACAAGACAGTGACCAAAATAGGAGGGAAGAATAGAAACAGTAAAAGGGATGCAGAAAGTAAAAATAACAAACATAACCAAAAAAGACACTACATGTCAAAACCAGTGACTGAGATACGTACCCTATGAAGGAATGGGAAGAACAATTGGGTGATGGCACAACAGATGAAAACAGCACAACCAACAAGGAGCAACATACCACAATGGAAAATAAACAAAAAATGACCAGAATTAGGGACATGAAGAATTTCAAGAACCTGCAATGAGAGTAAAAAATAGATAAAATACAACAATTGGCAACCATAGCCTACAATCTACCTATATGGGAAGCAAGAGAGAATAAGACAATCAACTCTTCATGGATGGAACAGACCAAAACGAGCACCTAAAGATCATAGTTCACGGCGACATTCAAGGAAGTCTCACCTCCATTTAGCAATAGCTGTGGAGACATCTTATGATGTGACAGGAATAGTTTTTCACCGGACCACAGAATGTGTTTCTTAGATTTAGCAGCATTCAAAACTTTTAACAAATCTGTAAATTTCAGGAATAAAATGATGACAGCTCAATGTATTTTTTGGAGCCTCTGGTGAAGACAGACGTGGGCCTAATTTGTGGCCCACCTTGATGTTTAAGGTAGTAGTTGAAGGTAAATCAAGAAGCTTTGGTGGAAACAATGTAAAGAAAAAGGCAGGATTGTCTCCCGCATTTAGTTCCAGAAGACCATATGCACATAATTTTTTGTGCCTGTTCCCTTTTTTCTAGATCTTCCGCCTGTTCCCTCATCAGCAGGACATCTCTTTCTAAAGCTGCGACTTCATGAGATACATCTTGTAAGTCATTGACATAATTCTCAACTGGTCATTATGGAATCCATATTTGACCATTATCAACTAGGGTTTGTATGTGGCTATACTTTTCTGCAATAAATGGTCGCAAGGCTCATATTCCTCCAACACAGTGTCTAAAGAGCCCGGAGACACTAACTTAGATGGAGAAGGAAGATCCTGCTTGAGTCTTTTTTTTGCAGAGGAGGGTGAATGTGATTTTAATGGTGCAGGTGCTGAAATTATCAGGCACTAAGTAGTAGATTGGGCCCTATCAAGAGGAGCACAGGAACTCTCCATGGAGGGCACAATTGAAGACTTTCAAGAGTCAGAAATGGCACCAGAATAACTTCTACTAGAAAATAAAGGTTTCTTAATTCTGCCCATATATGTATTGGTCCAAAATAGAAAAGTAGATTAGAAGCAAAATAGGATACTTTAGACAGTCACAAGGCTCCATATGTCAAGTAAAGATTACATGTAAAATGTTGGATTCTTCAAAGCACAGTTAGATTATAGCAAATCGGTATAAATCAGCTATGCAGGTACAGAAGAAAAATTGCGAGGCAAGAAAAAAACTTCATGAAAAAAGACCCATGTAGAAGCAACAAGGAGGGAAGCACTACAAAAACAAGAAAGTTATTTTTGTTTTGAAGTATCTCAGGTCCAGGTGCAACGCTGAGGTAGAAACAACCATCACAGCAAAATTCAAAATGGTGGCCACAACACACCTGCATATGTTAGGCACTCGAAATGCGTAAAATCCAGCAATAAATGTCAGCAAAAGTAAAAGTTTGTGGTCAGGAGGTGGTCCGCTTCTAGAAGTACGCTTGAAACCTAGCGCATTTTTACAGGAAGCACATCAAAATGCTTTGGCGATTCTGATGCAGCATGTTGTTCTGAAATTAGATGGCCATCTTAAGTGGCATCCTAGTCTTGCCTCCAAGTCGTATCTAGACTGGACTACAGAAATACTATTATTTCAAGTATTCTGAAAGCAGTCTTGAATACTGCATCATTAACAGGTTAAAGGAGGGGCCACTTTGACCACATCACTCTAGTACTACATTGCTTAAAATGGCTTCTTAAGCAAATCAGGTCCACCTACAAGCATGCTTGACTAGTGCATGAGCTTTTACAAACTGATCATTCAAATTATTGGATGAAAATATTGAGAATTTTGAGGAGTTTTAGTCTACATCGCGGCTCGGACACTTCTAGATAGCCCAAGTTTCAATGAAATGAAAACGCATCCATGAGCTAGTATTTCTCTGACAGAGAACGTAAAATATGGAAATCCATTATAGATAATATCTGCACTATTGACATTATTTCAACTTTCAAAACAAAATTAAAATACTTTTGCCTCGACCAGTATTGATCAGTATTATCATTTGTTCACTTCCTAGGCCGACCTCCAAGTGCTATTGGAGTTTTTGTAGTTAAATTAACATTTATGGTTTTTAGAATGTTAAATTATCTCCTTTGTGATATTACTATTGGAATGTTACATGGATTTTATAGTGTGTTTAGACACCAGCCCTTTTAATATGATTATGTTTTGCGTGGTTTCATCACTTCTAAAGTGCTCTGATGCTCGAAAGTCACAAAAAGATCCTGATATCAAAGTAATTTTAAACTGAGATTTGACCACCTCATCAAGGTATTGTTGGCTGCCTGATGCTACAGTGATTGTGGAGGAAGAGTACCTGCAATAACAGTATGAGTAACATTGTCTTAACACACATCACAACACTGTTTCACATGCAAAACAGATCTTTAACGCTTATTGCAGATTTCACCCCCTTTGTATTTAGCGCAAGATTGCACATCACACAGCTCCCTGTTAGAATGTCACCCCATATTTTGTCAGTCTGCACCACAATCGTAACTGTGTAACGCTGAAAAATAGATATACAATCTGACAACGTCTACAGCTGTAGTCAGTCAGTAAAACCATGGAAATGAGTTTGTCTGTAGCTCTGTTTCAACAGGCACAACACCAAAGTGCCACTCACGAGCCATCATGCTTTGACAGCAAACCTAAGAAACAGCGTGTGAGACTGGAAAGTTCAGTATCGCCATTAAGAGCCTAGTGGTTGCATAAAGTGTTCACAGCACTCACATCTGGTATGGTTCAGGTTAATTAGGAGATCCTGGTTTTTTATGGCCTTGTATTTAACTGGTAGATTAACACGCGTGGACAGCCCTGAGGAAAAAAAAAACACCATAATGATTCTCTCCTTCCTCGCATAAGTTATGATTGTTTTTATAGGGTAATTTAATATTTTGATGTTGCCTGAAATTTGTTTTTTTGCTCACCATATATCGTTCCGATTCATTACTTTATTGAATCTCCTTAGAAACAGATTTTTCGAACATGCGACAATGTATAAAATTCACATGCTTCATGTACTGTGGCATCCGCAGGTTTAGAAAGTAGTGCACGAACTTTACTTCTGAGAACTTTGATCAAAACCCTAAGTTAAAAAGGAACCTCACACAGACATCTGAAGGCCTCGCAGATTTACAGAATCCAGAAACAGAAACTAATGTTTGAGAACAAACGCATTTTGCAGGGAGTGAATGGACTCCTGTCAAGCTCACGATAGCTGAAATAAATGTTCTTTCTTGTTTCACCTCAAAGACTAAAATGATAAAAACATTAACAGGCAGCAAGCTTCAAGGTGCTTTTCTGTGTTTGAAGGGGATGGAGAAGTGGCATGTGGCGAGAAGCAAGACTTGATTTCTGGCTGTTCAGCTAAATGTTAAATTCTGCATTTCTCATTCCTGCTCAGAAGCAGTAGCTCAGAAATAATGAAAGGGGTGTTTGCAAGGAAATACATGAAGACATAAAGAAACAGATGTGCGTTTTCTGAAAGATTTAGGACCCTGGCTTGTTCAGAACATTAGCCAAAGACAAGCCGCTGTCATCTTAAGGAGTTTGGTGAGCTCTGACAAGAAAGATTTTTGTGGGGGCCTATTTGGAACAACTTTGAAATATGTTACTCATTTTTTGCTAATTAAAGCCCTGTGTTAGCTGAGAATATTGAATTAAAAGTTAAAGGCTAAGATACAAAAATACTCGGAGGTGAGCTACAGAGAAGGTTCACTTTTCTAGAGGTCATTTGGGAGGTAGGGGCCCTGGCGAATTGTCCACTTTGACCATGCATTACATCTCTGACCAGTTCGTCCTTTGGGCTTGGAAGAATGTTTAAAGTGAATAGTAAGTGAATGGGACTTTGCTGATTTAGGTGGAATCGGATCCCTCTCAAGCTCCAGTGTGCTTACAATAATCAGATATTGATGGCTGAATTCACTCTTTATGTTATAGTAAATAAATACATAAACCCCATAGGAAATTTAGAAGAAGCTGAAGTGGGTGTACGTATTACTTGAATTATAAATTCAATTTCCATAGAACACTTTTTTAATGTTTTCATCTAAACAAATACATTAAAAAACTATTACTGAAGGGCACAAACAATGATGTTACACCACCTGTCTTCACAAGTAACCTAAGTGGTTTTAGGGGGTGCTGAATGAAAGAAGATTATGCTGTAACACACGTTTAAACGTTGCCTATAGATGATACCTTGTGCCTTACCCGGGAGTTCTGCCAGCTATTGGGTTATTGGAAAGTTCTATGAGAGCTAAAAGGCATTCTTATCTCTTGCAAAAGTTTGGAATAGAAAATTCAGATACTTGTTCTACTATTGTTCACAGACTTGCAATATCTAGTACCTTCTGCCAACATAATTCATAGATACTGTGTAGTAGTGGTAGTAGTAGTAATAATAATAATAATAATAATAATAATAATAATAATAATAATAATAAAAATAATACTTATAACTTAGTTTTATATACACTTCAAACCTCACTTCTGAAGTTTCTATTCACTGTAAATAACATGTTTTTCTCTTACACAATTTAATTGTACTAAATAGAGTAGAGTAGAAGGGTGGGGCATTCATCACTGGATTCATACTCATTAAGTGATCATGGAGGATATTTACTAATTTTTCATTCTACGCAGGACAGCAAGCGAAGATGCAGCAATGCGCTGCGTTGCATGAAAGGATGCCAACAGAAATCTGCTAGCTCTGGCGCACTATGTGGTGCCTAGCGCAAATGCAATAATCCTTGCACCGTGGCGCAAGAGTGCCTGTGTTACAGATATGATTTTGTTTATGTTGAAGGGATACCTTATTGCACAAAAACAATCCTTAATGGCATTTTCTTCCTGTTGTGCAGAAGGAAGTAACAAGGAAATAGAAAGATATTTTCCTCTGCTACGCCTTGTTGAGTGAGACTTAGCATTTTCAAGCAATCCCAGGTTGACTCACCTTATTGCATCTGGGACTGTATCAAAATGTATGGGTGGATGCATGGGAACGCCCATGCTACACCAATGGAATGCCTCCCTGATGTAAAGTTACATGAGGTAGCACTATGCACTCTGTTGCATTACTTTGTATTTACTATATCACACAAATACACACAAAGTGGCTATATGCGATTTAGTAAATCCCAGTTAAGACTTGCACTGCTTTGTGATGACTTGCATCACGCAACGACAACACAAGTCCTTAGTAAATATGCCCCCAAACATTGAAAAAATATGGGTTTAATTTGCTGAACTTTTTTGCCATCTATAATTGCTATTTACAGTTTTAGTGAATACATACATAGTTGGGGCTTTTTTATATCTAGAATTTGTCCAGAGTATGCTACTGGTAGCGCGCCTTGTACTTAGTAAGTAAACGTAGAAGGGGAGACGTATAGGTCGATGAATCTTTTGGATCGCATAGAGTATCCTAGATAAGTGGTGAACAGGGATAAACCATCAATAATACCAATAGCGCATATAAAACCATGAACCTAGTTGAACAAGAAAATGCCATAACTCTCAAAAAGGTTACTTCCTTTTATTCCCTATTAGTTACAATTCTAATCAAAACCTTTATTCAATAATTCATGGTTGATCAAACTTTATTAGCATCAATGAACAACAATTCATCAAGATATTATTAATGAGCAGAACAACATCAATCTAAGCTGGTAATTTTATAACATTGCTTGATTCAGCAGTGCGAGTCAGTCAGTCAAAGTCACCCTTGAGTCACCCTCATAAACCTGCCTAACTCCGATTAGCATTAGCATGTGTGACCTCATGCGAAAAACAATTTAGTCAAAATCATTAATTTGGAAAAACGTCTAACTAAGAGGTAAAGACAATTTAACAGCGCAGTTGGTACCTCAAAATAAAAAGCACGTTAGTCAGTCAATCATTTATAGCTACCTATCCTAGATAGATCAGCAACGAGTCAGTCTTTGTCTCCAGGTCAATAGTCATCAGCAAGGCTCGGGCTCACAAGAAGCAAGCCCACATTTTCAGCCCTTCGGACAGCGTCTCCTGACGTCATCAACTTTCAGCTCTCCACTCTGAATTCTCTTCTTGTGTCATGACTTTTTATTAGGGTCTCTCAGTCCATCCCCCAAATTGCTAATTGGTCAACCTTATCGGGGGTTATGACTCTAACCTATAGTTTTTGTTTACCACTTGTCTACGTTTGTACAAGCATCAAGTTCCATTAACATGATTGGTGTCTCCATCGATGATAACATCATCCGGCTCTTCAGGTAACGAAATTGTAGCTCACAGTCTTTTAGTCAGTGCCTCTATTGTTCGGATCCTGGGAAAGTACATTTAGCCTACTCTACACATAATTGTATCAATTTGTTCTGATCGTCTCCTGTCCGCTGATGAATTTGCAGAAATTTCTAGCATCTCTGAACTCTGTACAGTTCAAGGTCCTTTTCTCGAGTTCCAGTCCTCTGCGGCTCATCGCATCTCCACGTTTAAACAAGCAAGGTCCAGCGCCGACCAGGCCTCTAGTTCGGTTAAGTTAAGAATACGAAGCATCATAAAACATAGGTTATATCATCAGCTATGGCATATTATTACATATTTCATACAAAAATTCTGCATTATTTTAGTACTGTTAACACATATGGTGACCACTCCCCATTGGCACATTTTGCACATTACACGTTATTCTCAAGTATTAGTTTCAAAATGTCATTTTTCTCATTAGTACATAAACGTAAATCATTAGAATATTCTCATATTAGCAAATATGCTGCAACACTACCAAATCAACATCTACTTCGGTGATGCAACATCACCAAAATTTTCCATTTAGATATCATCATAGTCTCCCAATTAAGGGGGTATTAATACACCTTACACAGTATCAAGAGATATGAAGTAGTACAGATATTGATAAGGAAATTACCAGATATGAATTTAGAGCTTTGAGAGGTTTGCCAAAGAGTACAAAATTCTGGGCCATAGTAGAAAAGGAACTTCCTTGCAGACACCGATGACAATGACATATGGTAAGCTGCTACTTTGAATAATACTGCTAGTGAGAATGCATTAGTCTAAGGACATAAGGAAAAGTTTTGCATTGAGTCCAACCGCCACATTACAACCCTGTTAGTCAGACTGCCAGGGAACCACCATCTCTGCCAGGATCCATGATCCCAGCGGCCTGGCGGAGGCAAAGATCGTAATCCACCAGGGATTAGGACCTTGTTCTCTGCCAGCCTTTTCATGGCGGTGTTACTGCCAGAGAGGGCCCCTGCACTGCCCATGCACTTGGTATGGGCAGTGCAGGGGCACCACTGCCCAGCACCCTTGCAATGTTCACTGTCTGCCTCTGCCAAACAGGACCTAAATTCTCCCCATAACTAAAGCCCAGAAGGAATGTGCCCTGGTGTAATGTAACTGATGTCCATGCAAATCACTCCAATACCTTTGGATCAAGTCTGAGCTATATAAAACTGCAAAAAAAAAAAAAAAAAGGGTTTTGTACACTTCTGTCATTGGGCTTTACTTGGGCTACATTCGATGATATTTGTGCTACATTGGGCTTTTCTTTCTGTGGTGGCTATCTTGGGAGCCTTATTTGCTCTGAAGCTCCCTAATTTCCTCATTTATTGCAGTATTTTCAGTAAAAAATGCTTTCAGGGGCGGTGGTAAGATGTGCCACACTTTTGGCATTTTCAGAATGTTAGCACTCTAGTTGCTCGTTAGTAATCTGCTGATCACCAGAGAGTTAATTGGCAGCCTGCTGCTGATGTTGAAAGTGCATGTTTCAGTCTACAAGTCAGAATGTTTTAATGAAAGAGAAGAGGAAGATGTTTGATAACTCTCTTGTCTCCAGCACTAAGCATAATTTCTATAACAACATAATTTTGCTCCTTTCTAAATTAAATGTTTTAAGTTTTACCAGTTTGATCAAGCACGATGGTTTCAGGTGTGCCACATTTTTGTCATACGTAAGACTGTCAGTGCTCTAGTTGTTCTTCAGAACACTCTGGGAGGCTGCAGTAGAGCACAAGGAAATCATCTGACAGGCTGCTCCTGTTGGAAGTTCAGTAGATTCAGAGTTATTTTAGGTTAAACAATGTAGATATATAGGGACGCAGATCCTCAGCGGATCCACATTTGGTGGGTCCGGGGACCCAGGGGAAAAGCAAGGCCCTCATTATCTGGCTACAACCTAAAGGAATAGTTGTAGCTACCATTTTGCTTATCACATTGGCTGAAGGGGGGGGAAGAATATTGCAAAAACATCATACAGGTATCCTGACACCAAAGGCCACACATAGGTGACCTTTAGAGACACCTCATGGGTAAAATATTGCCCAATAGTTTTTGTCCTATCCCCGGAGCCATGGATCTTCCACAGGGCTCAGTGTGGCACCTGTGTAAATTCACAGTGGATCCAAGGATCCAGAGAAAACATGAAAAACAAAATAACACACTGCATTCACTGAAAAAACAAAAGTTATAGGGACGTTTTTGTTAGGCTCTGAATTTAATTGCAGAAAACCAAACAAATTCAGCAGTTATAGTTATGGTTAACTCAAATACCTATAACTCATGCCTTAAGATAACTATAATTCAACCCTTGCCACGCACTGCTGATTATCCTGCATATTACAACACTCATGACATTTCTGATAACATCATTGATATTATCAATGTAATATTTGCAATAAAAGTATTGAGGAGATAACTGTGCATGGTGGGGAGTGAGTAATAGGTACCTTAGGGCACAAGTTATAGTTACTTGAAAAAACTCTATGTGAGTTTAACTATAACGTCCCTGTAACCTTCAGCTTTATATATATATATATATGTATATATATATACACACACACACATATATCCATATATATATATATTCACTTAAAAAACAAAGGTTACAGGGACGTATAGTTAGTTTCTGAATTTATTCACACAAAACCAGAGAAATTCAGCAGTTATAGGTTACACTTACAGTTATTTCAAGTAACTATAACCAGCGGCCTACGGTAACTATAACTCATACCCCCACCACGCACAGTTTTGTCTTCAATATTTTGACTGCTAATGTTTCATTGATATTTTTATTGATGCAATAAAATTTGGCATGAGTGATGTAATGTCTTGGTTAAATATGAGTGCATGGCGGTCGCCACTAGCTAGTTATAATTACAACCTAGTTTCTATATAAAAAGCATTTTTTTACTTGCCTATATCTTTGGTGCCACTTGACAAATCTTTACAAAACTTTCCAGACACAATTGCCAGTTCCGCCAGCTGCTACCTGGAAAGTTTCAGAGTGATCCGTCCAGGAGTGGCTGAGAAAAAAAGGGGGGTCCCAAAACATGTTTTCCTATTCATTTTTCCATAGGGATTTTGAACAGTGATAGCGCATAAACTACTGGACAGAATTACACCAACATTGTCAGGAAGGTAGGTCCTAGTCCAGAAAGAGGGCTTTTTTGGTTTTGGTGTAATTCTGTTCAGTAGTTTTTGAGAAATTAAGGGGAAACAAATGTGTATATCTAGGGACACAAAGGATTTGGGAACCCTAACGATCTCGTGCTGAGATCTGATTGGCTGATAACACTTCACAACAGAAGCTGTTGAAGTGTTGTCAGCCATTTTGGGACTTGAGTTCCGAAATAAAAGTAAAAAGAAAACAAAAGGGGCCAGGGTACGAACACTCTGACCCCTTGGCATTGGTGGTAGAATTTAAAAAAAACATAGAAATTCACTTGAGAAACCAAACTTGACAGCAAAGTTATAGTTAGGATCACATTTTAAACATACAAAACCATGGAAATTCACCAGTTATAGTTACAGTTACCTCAAGTAACTATAACTCGTGCCCTAAGGTAACTATAACTCACGCCCTTGCCATGGCCTGCAAATTACCCTACAAATGATGGCAATCATGCCATCTTTCATAGCATCATTGTTAATATCAATGTAATATTTGCAGTAACATTTTTGCTGAAAAACCGGAGCATGGCGGAGCGCAAGTCACAGTTACCTTAAGGCACAAGTTATAGTTACTTGATATAACTCTAACTATAACTGGTGAATTTCTATGTTTTTTTATGTTTAAAGTGTGAGCCTACATATAACTTCCCTGTAACCTTTGTTTTTTAAGTGAATTTCTATGTTTTTTAAAAAATTTATTTTGTAACTATAACGTCCCTGTAACCTTTGTTTTTTTTTATATAGGATATAAAGCATGCTGTTTGAACATTATGGAATAACATGCCATGCAGCACTGGAACTGGGCTTCAACAATTTGTTCTTTTGCTTGTTGATTTATGGGTTGCTCTATACCCATATGCTGAGGCCGGCCTGCAGAGTTGGGATTTCCCTTACCCCGGAGAATCTATCTATCTATCTATCTATCTATCTATCTATCTATCTATCTATCTATCTATCTATCTATCTATCTATCTATCTATCTATCTATAAATATATATATAATATGTGATGGAACAACTTACCTTAAAATTAATTGTTCGGGCAATCGTTATTCAGGCAAAATCGTTGTTTGGCAGTAGTGGTTTCTGCAAGTAGTTGTTTAGGATCTAGTTGTTCAGGATCTTTCCTATATATCTTAAAAAAACAAAGATTACTGGAATGTTATAGTTAGGAAATCACCCACCTCCTGGAGCCACTAAAGACCCCCCAGGGCTATCTCCCTATCTCCCGAGGGCGGGCACCTTGCTTTCGCTTGGCGAGAGATTTGACAGCTCCTGCCAAGTAAGAATAAGCTATAAGTCTACTCCCAGCAGGTGATAGTAGGAATACTGCTGCCAAGCTGGCATGAAAACAGATGAAAGGATTGCTCCTGCATGCAGAGAGCCGCATTTAAGCTGCTCCCTGTGTGTGGGAACAATGCCGGCTCCCACTGGAGGAGGGGAACCGGCAGGGACCACGGGGGCCTTGAGGCTCTCCCCATGGTCCCTAGGATGGGAATTATATGGGGACTTGAGCAGTGGGTTCTTTCTTGTCATCTCCTGTTGAGAACAGAATTAGTCATTCTCACTTTTAATGACTATGAATATGCAAAAAGACCTAGAAGCCTCGCCCGTTTGGCCCCACCACATATATGTTAGCGGTACATAAGTTCTTCCTACATTTTTTGAGGATAATGGACAGCTTACCAGAAGGCCCCATCAGTGGGTTTCCCACCGGTTTTGGAGTTGCTTTCTTGATGCAAGGAATCTGAGCACATCGCCATCAAAGAAAGAAGCACTTGCTAAATATAATTAAGATGAGTACTCTTGTTTGGTGGGGATTCAATTCTTTGTAGTCTGGTCATCTTATTTACACAAGGATTTATATTATTGCAGATTTCTGTTTGAAGACTGTCGAGGAACAATCACATTTTCAAAATTACAGACACATAAGGTCACTGGAGACTAGGGGATTTGGCCTTGAAACTGCTTACTTCATTCCTGACTGACGGATCCCAGATGGTGAACAGAAATAAATTTAAATATGACCCCTACTCCTTGCCATGTGGAGTTACTCAGGGATCCTCCCTGAACCCTATGCTATTCAACTAATACATTTCTCTCTTGGCCAGACTTATTGATGAGTTGGGCTGCCGGCTGTGTCGTATGCTGATGACACATATATCATTGTGTCCATCTCTAAGGACACAGATGCTGCAGCGGACAACTTTCAACAACTATATGTAGGTGGTGACCTTGTGGATGAGCAGGAAGTGCCTCAGGATAAATGGTGAGAAGAATGGGGTGTTGATTTTTGGGAGTCAATTACCTGTATGAAACTAGAATTGGTGGCCAGATAGTTTGGGGACATTACCCACCCCTACAAACTCAGTAAAAACCCTAGGAGTTTCCATAGACAAGGACCTATCTTTTGATCTTCAGGTCAATCACATGGTGGGGACCTGTTTTTGTATCATTAGAGCCCTGTGGAAGATTTTTCCTTACATCTCTTCCCCAGCACAGAAATAGGTGACTTTAACACTAATCTCATCCAGGACTGACTATTGTAAGGCACACTATTGAGATGCTAATTAGACAACTTTAGCCACACTGGCTCCTTATACAGAAGCAGGTCACCTTTAAAGCCATGTGCATTGCTCATAAAGCACTGTATAGTGCCATTCCAGATAGAATTAAATCCATGTTGCAGACCTCTCTATTCGGTAGCTCACAACATAGTTGTCATCCTCAAAGTTCGGAGGAAGAGATGGGAAGGCAAAGTCTTTTTTGGATGCAGCTGTCAAAATCTCACTAAAAAAACATACACATTTGTGTAAGTGTACCCTTTTTCAGTATTCACAAACTTGCATTTTAATAGTAAGTTTACAAGTGCGTAGACTTGACAGTCGTGGCGGAGATCTCGCACATAAAAAGTCCTTTCTTTTTATTTAAATTGGGCCCAAAGTTTGCAATATATTAGGTAGCAACTAACAGTATGGATAGCAGGTTCTTTTAGGTAGGACAGCATGTGTAACAGTCTCAACTGACTTTTATCTGTTTCCAAAATGTTAGCAAGTTTATGTTTCTTATAAGTACTTTGGCTTTAATTCTTATGCATTCTTTACATTTTTCCTCCAACCCTGAGGAAGAGGAAATACCACTAAACAGGAGGTGACATAGGAGGATTGAATTTATGTAAATAAATAAGGGAGGTTCAATTGCAAGTTTGAATAAATTGCTGAACAGACATAAAATATGAACTGAGGAAGTGATCACCAATGTACTTGTTAGGGTACCTCAAGAATCTGAACTTAAGGCCTCATTACGAGTGTGGCGGTCTCACGACCTATGCGGCAGTCCGACCGACACATAACAACCATGGCAGTCCGACCACCAGGGAACCATCAGCTCTACCAGGATCTTGGATCCCAGCAGTCTGGCAGTGGCAGACATCCTAATCCACCAGGGCAGCGCTACATACAGCTCTGCCTTGTGGATTACGATCTCGTTCTCGGCCAACCTTTTCATGCCCAGCACTGTCACAATGTTCGCTGTCTGCTTTGCAAGGTTGCTGGTGCACCCTGCTGACTACAGCATTGCCGTCAGCTTGATTACGATCCGGAGACAATGCTGTAGCCTGTTTCACGCTAGGCTGCCAGGCAGCCTAGTGGAAAACTCCTAATGGGCCTGGCAGGGATGTAGCCAGTGTGGCGGCAACCTCCCCATCAGAAGTTAGGCGGACGGTAAAAATCATACTACTAAGCAGGCCCTGAATTTTCATTGAAATTGATTTAAAGATATATGCTTATAATTCTTGTTTTATGAGCTTTTTGGCACTGAAAATGGAACTTGTGATTTATCTGTAATTAGCCTTTGTTGAAGTCTGCTTCATCTTGAGTCCCTCAAACAGCCCAATATACAAATTAGAGTTGTAAAATTTGAAAATGTATTTTTCTAACATTTCAAATGCTTACTGAATACTGGCAATTTGACACCTAAAGTTTTTCGCTTCATTATCTCCAGGTGGAAAATATAACTTTGTGATAATTTATGTCACAGATTTAGTATTTATTGTTCTAAAATGGTCTGCATAAATTATATTTTGCAAGAAACAGTTTCTGTCTTTCTCCTCTGCAATGCCACTATGCACTAAAAATCTTCACAATACAAATGAATTTTGCTGAGAAATATTTTGAATTAATTTTAACCTGGAATTAATGGAAGCAGCATGAATCACAGTCTAGCTTGGATCTGTTACAGTGCAAATGCTCTTTCCACGTATAGAAAGAAAATAGTACTGCTGAAGGCGAAGGACTGACAAAAATGCAAACCAAGCAGAACGGGTGAAAAAAACTTTGCTGCACTCTATTTCCATTGATTTTCTAAGGGTTCCTATTAAAAGATAGTTATACAGAAAAATTGGAAAATCACTTTTATTCTAAACACAAACCCCATGTAATAGAAAAGGAAGCAATAAAAAATAGATCTTCATTCAAAATGCCTGGGCATCTAATTTTCAAGTATAGTATAACTTGAAAGAATCCTTTTACACTGACATTTTCGTTTAGAATTTCCATAAAATCCAATAATTTCCAGCTGAGCCTTGGTGGAAGCCAATGGAGACTCATTAACACTGTAATTGCATCCAAGCACATGTAAGAGGGGTTCAGAATTCTCAACATTTAAAGGAAATCTTTTAATGAATGAAATCTGCAGTTCCTTGAGAGAGAAACAAATCCCACTGCTACACAGCTACATTTCCACTTTCATCGTTACCCGCTGAGCACAGAACAGGAGAGGCAGATTGATATTCTGGCTTCCTGCACATTAATTCTTATATAATGCAGGTGAGAAGACACAAGTCACGTATCAGTAATATATTAATCAAGGGCCATATTTATGACTTGGTGCAAGAGTGACACAAACCTTAAGGGCCAGATGTAGCAAGCCGTTTGCATGTCGCAAACTGCAAAAATCGCAGTTTGCGCCATGCAAACGGCCTCAAGCGATGCTCATTCCCAAATTGCGACTCGGTACCGACTCGCAATTTGGGAATGTGACTCGCAAATAGGAAGGGGTGTTCCCTTCCTATTTGCGACTCGCATCGCAATTCAGAGTTGCTTTGTGACCGCGAATGCGGTCGCAAAGCAACTCGCAGTTACCACCAGTGTCACACTGGTGGTAACTCATTCGCAAAAGGGAAGGGGTCCCCATAGGACCCCTTCCCCTTTGTGAATGTCGACAACAATATTTTTTCAGAGCAGGCAGTGGTCCTATGGATCCCATGCATCTCAACCTCTTTCCTTGGGAAGAGAAAGTATATTGAATCCCGCACACTGAATGTTTTGCAGGAATCCCTGGTAGAGTGGAAACTGGTAATTAACATAAGTGGCCACCGCAAATGTCAAGGGGGGGTGGGGGGATAACAAGGACGAGGGAAAACAAAAAAAAATGAATGAAAAAATAAAGAATGTTTTCGCCATTCCCGCCGACTCCTGCCACCTCCTGCCAACTTGCTCTTCTTCTGGTATCCCATCATTCACTAGAACACCAGCACAGGCTCCCCAGCAATCCTGGTGCTGCTTTCATTAAAAACCTAGCATGAAAGCAGCATCAGAATTGGTCTGAGTAGCAGTGACTGCCACTCAGACACAGCCTTGGGGTCTGTGCAGTTTCTCCAGCCCGGCAGTTAAAAAGCACAGCCGTACTGGATGCACCTAAGTGCACATGTGTGTTTGGCCGGCCGTCTCAGGCCAGCCGAACACACATGCACACTTAGGTGCACTCTCCCTGTCTCCACTCTCCCACCTCCCGTGGCCCAGCCGTGCCCCTCGCTGGACTGCTGGCTGAGCCAGCAGATGAAAAATAAAACAATAGTTCAACTATTGTTTTATTTTTCATCTCCTGGCTTTTGGCCAGGGGGGCAACGCTCCTCCATCATTGCAAAGGAGCCACCCATGGTAATTAGAATCATTGTATTTCATCCCCCAAATGTTACATAAACTTTATTATAGTTGTTTCTATCTAGAAATTGTATTTAACAATTTTACTATTTGAGGAATTAAATAAAAGTATATGTTTTATTTTAACAATTCTGAAATTAAGGGTGCAAATGTATATATGATGTCTCCATGCTCACTATGTACCTTTATGGTAAATTTACAAGCAAGCACATATTCAAATTTACTATGATTATCATAAATGTTGTAGCCTCAACAGTAATGATTTGTGCATGCTTAAAACATACACTACCTGACAAACTCAGACTGGGACCTAGTCACACAGACTGAGCTGGTCTGGGAGAAAGGTTTGTTTTGGTTGTGACCATGTGCCACAGAACTGAAGACCTAGCTGTTTGAATGGTCTTGTCCCAAAATGTGATTGCTGTTATATATTGAGAAAAAAACAAAAATGTAATGTGCCAGGCTACTATTTATTTATCCTGTGTCATTTCTCCTTGGGGCCCACATCTTTGGGAACACAGCTTTGGAGAGATGAACAACATCTCCCATAATGCACCATGGGTGGCCTTGGTTCTAATGTAAAGTATTTAACTTTATACTAGCTTATATTCTTCATAAAAAGGTTTTGGGGTGTCTTGCATCTAGATTTTATTTATATATATTACACTTTGGAAAGAGGAAACATGTTATTGATGTGTTACTTTTGAGGTTATTCTCCCTGTGTCAAATATCTTTCAAAATCCTGCGTTTACTGTGTTCACTGGTCACTCTGGAATGCTATACCTACTACTGAATGTCACTATTCTGCTTATACATATCAACCCCTGGGGACCCTCACAACCACACTAATCCATTTGCAACCCCTCTGCTATGCCAATCATGGATTATTTAATTGCAAAACTGGACTGTGTTACCAGGTTCAAAGACAGTATTTCTGATGAATTCTCTCCGGAGGCATATCACTAAGGGTAGGATCCCTCCTTGGAGTATTTACCTCATATGGGCAAGCTTTCAAGCTTACATTCAATTAGGTATTACAGGTAAATTGTACTCCTTATAACAATCAGGTATCAGGCAATAGGTTTGATGGTGAGAGCACATACATTTGCCATGACACACCTGCGTTCGATTTACAAACATTTTACAATGTATTTGATTGCTACAAAATAAGTAGTGAAATATAATTTGCATTCTTGCTAAAATAATTGTGTAGCATTCAAAAATCTATTGGTGTCAAACAAGTGGCATAGAATATAGTTCACAATGGATGGGATATATGTAATGTTCGTTATGGAGAGTCCCATCTGATGAATTCAAAATCAGGTCCAGTGTTCCCAAAACCTACAATATAAAATCTCTCACTTCCCCCTGCATGAAGAACTGTGTTCATATATATCTGAGTTGCAGTTCAATCTATGTAAAAAATAATTGTACACAGAGGACCATGTAGTAAATGTTTTTCAAGTTAAATCTGGGTTTCGGTATGTATTTATTGTTATTTCCGTTATAATTGTGGGACCCTCAGGCCTACAGAAACTCCAGTAAACAAGTGAAACTCTTCCACACCACATTCCAAGTCCTGCATAACCCTTCAGTGGACAGACATCTCCTGCTGGTCTTGATCATGAGGAGGAGTAGCCTGGCAGCTTAAAAGATGATCCTCACCCAACATCCACTGCAAATTCATGTAGTGTAGTCCAAGCCCCTCCAGGCCCCTGTCTTTTGAACGGACAGGTGTTGCATCCGCTCCCTGCTGCCCTACAACCACCAGTTCTTCGTAGAGTGTACCTAATTCTTGGTTCCTTTATTTACTACAGCAACTATATTTGCTATTGGTCCAGGACCCACTGTAACAGTGCACACAATATCAAAATCACAGTTAAGGGTAGGCATGGACTGTTTCAGCTGAGTGAGGCTGCTGATGCCCATAGGTTTAGAACAACTGTGGGCCAAAACATCATTAGTGCAACCTCTAGACATGAGGATCAGATGGAGCCAATCTCCACCAAAAAACAATGACCTCCTGGGGGAGTAAAAGCAGTTGCAGACGGGGCAAAAAAGAAACTTTTGTAGGGCTATTAGGGAGTCAGTTATCCTTTTCTGTGGAGACCCAGAATCATCCACCTTCCAACCAGGTTCCCCTACAGAAAGGAAGGCTCAGCAAAGCTCCAAGACACCTGGCATCACCTCTGAGCCTGCAACTCAGGAGACATCAGCTCCTCTTTAGACGGGGTCATTCATCTGGGCTGTTAGGAGATTATTCCAAAACCACCACAACCAAGAGGCACAAGCACTAATTCCCTCCTATGAGGATCCAGAATTCACTTTTTGACACTTTACAGAACACATTTGCCTTTTACAAAAGGTGTTATTTCTGAACATGGACTTTTAACTCATCACACGTTTTCTATACCAATCTACTACTTAATTCTGTTTCTGGAAAACTATTTTTTATGTTACATTTTTAATTTATCCTTCATAAGATATTTTTTCTTTTGTAATCAAATGTGAAGGATGTTAAGTAGATCCTTCTTCATTAAAAAATCATATTAATTTTCTGGGGTTTGTACTGTGCTCACAACACTTCTTTATAAAGTATGTATATATGTATATATATATATACATGTATATGTAGATATATATATATATATTAAACTTAGCAAATGTATTATTTTTTAATACAATCATTATTATAAGCATTATCATATTATTTACAGTAACAAAGTATTTCAGGACTAATCATGTGGATGCTACAGATTGTATCATTATGGGACACGTATAGCATGATGAAATGCTTTAATGGTAAAGAAATTTGAATGGCACAAACAATCGAAAACAAATTATAATTTTGCAAGTATTGTGTTGCTTTTATAGAGTTAAGAAAATAGGTTTAGTTATTATAGTGTGTTCAGAAAACATAAATAGACATAATCATTACAAAACCTGGGTTAATTACAATTGTACCTTGTCTACATCCACTTCTCGTATGCCCAAAAAGTATGATCTCATCCAAAATACAACTCTGGTTCCCTGATACCATGTTCATAAATAGGAAGTCTGAGATGCAACCAAATTTGTTGTTGCCATCTCAGCAAACAATACACATTGGAATTGTTCCATAACCCTAAAAGTGCTGCTGGAGAACAAGAATGTATGACAGAACAATGCATACCATTACCATGCATGCTTTTACAACAAGCATTCTAGAATGCACCTAGCATTACAATGCATGTTTTTACCACGCATGTTACTACCACGCATATTCATACAGGCACATTATAAGTACTTTTTACCACACATACCAATATAATGTATACCATTACAACGCATTCTCAAAATAGATCATAATTATTCATGCAAAGTCAAGTATGTAAAACGCTACAAGGTAACATTTTCTGATGTATATTTCACACAAAAATAAACAGATAGTGCTAGAAACACCAAAATCAGCGCATGGATTATATTTTCATCAGAACTGTTGACCTTCCTCTATTTCAACTTTAAGGGCCAGATTATGAGCCTGGCAGTCTCAAGACCGTCAGGCTCGCTGTGGAGGTCGGACAGCTGTGGCTGTGGAGGTCTGTCTGTCACATAACAAGTCTGGTGGTCAGACTGCCAAAACACCTCCATCTCCGCCAGGATCTCTGATCACTATGGGCTGATGGTGGTCTTGCTTGTGATCAGTCAGGGCAGCGCTGAAGTCAGCTCATTGAAAGCATGTTCTCTGCCAACCTTTTCATGGTGGTTTAGTGGCCATGAAAAGGCCGGCGGAGAACAAGTACTGGGGGCCCCCCTCTCCAGCACCATTGGAATGGACACTGGGGGTCATTATGACCCTGGCGGAAGGCGGAGAAGCGGCGGTAAGACCGCCAACAGGCTGGCGGTCTTTTTTTTTGTATTATGACCATGGCGGTTTCCGCCATGGTCATCCGCCGGTTCTCCGTCACTATACCGCCGGCGGTATTTTGACCCGGCTTGCTGCAGTGGATTTCCTGTGGTTGGAACCGCCATGAAATCCATGGCGGTAAGCACTATCAGTGCCAGGGAAGGAATTCCCTGGCACTGATAGGGATCTCCCCCACCCCCACCACCACCTCGACTCCCTCCCCTACCCCCCCACCACCCCTGCCACCCCCAAAGGTGGCAGGGCCACCCTCCACACCCCGACCCCCAACATCACAGAACTCACACACACACGACATGCACGCAGGCACCACCAACACACACACGCACACACACCGACATACATGCCTACATCCACACACACAGTCAGACACGCACACCCACATACAAACATACATGCACACATCCATACAGACATACCCACAGACATACACGCACTCATTCCCAAAACACGCAACACCCCTGCAAGCATACACGCACTCACACACCCCCTCTACATACACAGACGCACACCCCCATGCACCCACACAACACATAACACCCCCCTCCCCTAACGGACGATCGACTTACCTGTTCCGTCGATCCTCCGGGAGGGGGCGGGAGCCATGGGGGCTGCTCCGCCGACACCACACCGCCAACAGAACACCGCCACGCTGAATCACAGGACGTGATTCGGTGGGCGGTGTTCTGTTGGCGTGGCGGTGAAGGTGGAGCAACCTCCACTTCCCTGCCGCCCGCCAGTATGGCTGTTGGTGGCTCTCCGTCGGAAAAAGAACGGAGAGCAGCCAACAGTCATAATACGCCGAGCGGCAAACCGCCACTACTGGCGGTCTTCCGCACGGCGGTCCCTCGGCGGTCTTGTAAAAATACCGCCAAGGTTGTAATGACCACCACTGTCTGCTAGGGAGCCCCCTGTGAGACGCCATTGGACCCCGCTCCAGGCGGACGTGAGTCCAATGCCGACGCACATTTTTCACTATGCTGCCCAGTGGAAAACTCCTAACAGGGCAGGTGGTGAGACTGCCAGCTCTGCGGCAGTCTCCTCACCACAGATCTAGTGGTCAGATTTTCCGACCACCAAACTCGTGATCAGGCCATATGTATGCAGCCTGTGACCCATCAAAATGGCTGTTGTTTTAAATAGGAATAAAAAAAGTATTTTTTTACAGTAAAAAAGTAAATATACATTCAATCAGATTCAGATCAATGTTAAAAAAACAGATTCCAAAGCATATTTTCTTTTAAATCATTGAATACCTCTAAAATCCTACACAGCCAGGTGTCCACCAGTTTGTATTCAGTGGTCAACTGATTTCACTAGTGTCCATAACATTCAGAAATACAATGAGACAAGTGACAGTTTGCTGTACAGACAGTGCCAATTATCTTCTCAAGTAAGTACAACAGTTACACTGTTGTCACCTTAATAAATACCCCCCAAAAAATGGGACCCAGATATTATTTTTTATTTTTTATTTCCCAGACTATCATTATCTAGAGGCTTTATTTTGAGTGTATTACCTGGAAGCAAACCACTGTAAGAGTATATTGACAACATTTGTATTCCTAAAAATACATTAAAAATTAAACATTAAAAAGGACCTATACCTCAGGAAAGGACTATTCTAACTCCACCAGGTGCTTTCCTCAGGGAAGGTGCTGGACAGTGGTTGGGGGACAAAATTACAATTCTAACTCTGCCAAGTTCTTAGCTCAGGGAAGGTGGTGGACAGTGACTGGAGGGTTAAATTACTATTCTAACTCCTCCAAGTACTTACCTCAGGGAAGGTGCTGGGCAGTGGTAGGAGGGCAAAATTACTGTCCTAACTCCACCAAGAACGTAGCTCTGTAAACGTTCTACACACTGGCTGGGTGGCAAAATTAGTATTCTAACTTTGCCAGGTGCTTACTTCAGGAAAGGTGCTGGACAGTGGTTTGGGGGCAATTTTACTATTCTAACTCTGCTAGGTGCTTGCCTCAGGGAAGGTGTTGGACCGTGGTTGTGGCCAAAATTACTATTCTAACTCCACCAAATACTTACTTCAGAGAAGATGCTGGACCGTGTTTGGGGTTAAAAATTAGTATTCTAATTCCGCTGGGTGCTTACAGTGGTTGACAGTGGTTGCGGGGGGTGTAAAGATACTATTCTGAGTCTGCTGGGTGCTTCCCTAATGCTGCAAAATTATTTTCCTTTGCAGGGTCATAGTAAAGAAGCAAAATTAAACCCAATTTGAACACTTACACAATTTGTCTATTTTCTGGAGTTCTACAGATACCTACAGAATGGCTTCAAAACATCAAGCAAGCTATGTTCAAGATCAAGAAAAGGAAAGAGGCTCCTCAAGTATGGTGGCTATCTGTATTGCAAAGAGAGATTAACTGAGCCCAAGATTCATTGGAGGTGTGTGCATTATTTTTCATCCCATTGCACAACCAGAGTGGTTACTCTTTGTGACACTGTTGAGAGGACCACAAAACATAACTACTTTGTCTCTGCGATGGAGATTGAAGTGAGACCAAACATTCAGCAAATATAAATACTTCAATCCACGTCCAGTGAACCCTGTGGCTCACTTTTGAGGGAGGTATCCCAAAACATTACCATGCATGTAGCAAGTTGTATGCCCACAGTTCCCAACCTTTGAACTATAATACAGCGGTAAAAACAGTCAAGTAACCCCCAACGAGTAACTCCCTAGACCTACTTTAGATATGAACATTCCCCCTGAACTAACTGTCACTTTCAATAATGAACCTTCCCTTTTGCATGACAATGAAAACCCTCAGAAAAAAATATTAATCTTTCACACAAACCATAACCTTGAAATTTTTGAGAATAGTAATATTTAGATGATGGACAGCACATTTAAGTCCACACCCCATCCATTCACCCAAATATACACTGTTCATGCCAACATAAATAACACTACAGTTCCTTTAGTTTACAGGTTACTCCCCGACAAACAATCCTCAATGTACACTAAACTTTTGACAGTAATAAAATCTAAAACAATGAATAAAAGTCCTCGAAAATTAAGAATTATCGTAGAATTGACCATGGTTAATACCTCTACTACAATGTATCCCAAAACACAAAGTCCAGTACTGTTTTTTATACTTTTCTCAGGCATATTGGCAAAAACAATTAAAACATCCTTAGTTGAGGATTACACATAAAACATGCATGTAAACGGCAGTATGAATTTAAAAACCTAACTGCATAACGCTTCGTGCTTCCTGACTGCAAGGATGAGTTCTACACTTCAGTGACTTGAAAAAGAGTATTTTACCCAAAACAAGGCCAAATTATTTTGAGGACACATGGTTCGGCCATCTAAGCAGGTGAGGTCACAGGAGGAAGCCAAGGTTCCCCATTGAGTGGCAGATCTGTTACGCAACCGACTCAGAGGGAGATGCAAAGACTAACAATGCCATCAACAGACCTATTGGTAGACCTCACCTTAACTTTTATCATGTTTTGTGGAAAATGTGAAGAAGGAGCTAAGGCCCTCATTAAAAAGCTGGTGGTCTTGAGACCGCCAGCCCCGCAGTGTTGGTGAGACCACTGAACTCGAGGTGATCGGATCACCACATTACGACCCTAGACGTTGGATCATCAGGGGACCACCATCCCCGCCAGGAACAAGGCTCCTGATGGGCTGACAGTGGCCAGACTTGTGGTCAGCCACGGCAGGGTTGAACTCAGCACTGTCATGCTGACCACGACTCCTGTTTCCTCCAGCCTTCCACCCAACGTTTCTGCCCATCAACCCAGCGGTAAAGTGGCTGCAGCATTGCCACCGGCTTGTAATCAAGGCGGTGGCAATGCTGCTGCCACACACTGCAACAGCACCCCTGCAATGCTCTCTGTCTGCATGGCAGACAATGAGGATTGTGAAGGTGCTGGGCATGGAGACCCCGGCACTGCCCATGCTAAGTGCATGGGCAGTGGAGGGGCCCTCCTATGGTCCCCCTCTGGCCTCCTGCACGTGTTCTTCACCAGCCTATTCATGGTGGTGATACCTGCATGAAAAGGCTGGCGGGGAACCAGCTCTTAATCAGAAGGGCAGTGCTACATGCAGCGCCATCCTGGCTGATTCCGACTTCTGCCACCGTCATCCCATATGGATCATCCATCCCGGGGGAGACGGCGGTACCCTGGAAGTCTGAACACCAGAGTCATGATGTGGCAGTAGGACCGTCACGTGAGGATGGCAGTCTCAAGACCGCCAGCCTTGTAATGAGGCCCCTTTTCACAAGCAAGGGTGTGATCCGCAAGCCTTGCTGTCCATAACTCAACTTAGAACAAAACTGGAAGGGTGGGTCCTTAGGCAGAATACTGACACATGTGGAAGTGAAAGGACTGGTGGCCTCTCCTACTTTTAAACAGGATGAAATGCCCAGTGCTTGGGCTAGATTTGAAGTGTCACCTCATCTCAGCATGAGCAGTGGACTGCCAGGTGTAAAGCTTCCTATTGGAGCAGCAGTGACAGCAGGGCCCAGAGGGGCCCACTGAACTTATTGCTGTATTTCAAAGTATACAAAGCAGCCAAGTGGGTTTATTTCTCGTCTTGCACTAGGACCGATGACACTGACCACGTCATTGTGGACTGCCCAACCAATTGCCTGATACTGCAGCACGTTGAGCCTGTGATCATTATAATACTAAATAACATCATGCTGCTGCTGCATTGGCATGTTCCAGAGCTGCACAAGCTGACTGTACTTATGATTGCAAGGTTGGAGTTCCAATGACCCCATAGAGCAGCTGCTACTGCATTGACAGTTAATGGGTTTTCATGACATCCCTGACAGCTATGGGAACAAGCATTCTCTATGTTGACTTGAACATTTTATGGCAGATACTCGCATAACTCGATAACCTCGCACACGCCGCCGTCCCTCGCATCTGCCGCACCAGGGCAGGTGGGAAATCCTTCTCCTACCTGGCGGCCAAGACATGGAACTCCATCCCCACCAACCTCAGGACCACCCAGGACCACCCTGCATTCCGGAGGCAGCTCAAAACCTGGCTCTTCGAGCAGCAGTAACCCCCCACCCCTAGCGCCTTGAGACCCTCACGGGTGAGTAGCGCGCTTTATAAATGTTTTTGATTTGATTTGATACTATAGCTACTGTCCAAACAGTAACCTTTTTTGTGGAAAAATAATTCAAACCTCTTTCTATAGTTACAATGTGTAGCAGTATGATAGCAATGCATTCCTTTCCTCTTGACATCACTTATAAGGATTGACATTATTTTTAAAAAAATATATTATTTCTCCTCATTTTTCAGTAGCCCAGCAAATAATAGAGTTTCACAGTTTTCTTCATTTCTTTGTTTCATTTTTCTCCTTCGTATTCTTCTTTGTTTTGTCCATATTATTTTGTTGTCTCATGACAGTCTCGGTCCGGCCAAACATGCATGCCCCTTGTGCTCTCTGTAGCCCAGCAACATAGTTTCTGGGCTGCAGAGAGCCTGCACAGGCTCCCAGTCTGCCTGGGAGCTCCCTGGCTGGGTGCTCCCAGACAATCCTGATGCTGCTTTAAGCAGCATCATCCGCAGGGCAGGCTGGGAGCCTGTGCCTGCATGCAGCCTGCCAGCACGGAAGAGGAGCGTGACGCGGGACGGCTCGGAAAAGGTAAGTGGTGTTTTTTCAAAATGTCATTTATTTTAAAGTTTATTGCCCATCCACCCCACCCCTCCCCCACGCACCGCTCCACCCATTCCACAACCTGCAAACCACTCCTGCTCAAATCAATCACTTTTTTCATCCATGGGCATCTTTATAATTTTACATTCTTAATTCCTGTAGTCTATTTTCCTTTTCCCGGCAAATTGCTGTAGGTAAAGTTCACTTTATCTTTAAAACCAACAAACTTAATTTTTCCAGGATGATTTTTGTGAGAGAGCGCAAAGCGCTCCGTCCCATACTGTAATCTCTCTTTGGGCTTCTAACCACGCCCATGTCACGTCAGTCACTTCGTGGGCTTGCCTTTTAAATTCTGCTTGCTTCATAGACAGCACCGGTAAACTACTGAAACCATTCGAGGTTCGATGTTTTCAGCATGGTCTCTGGACTACTTTAACTTTTTATTTTCCACGCAGCGCGATCGTGCTGGGGTTTACAGAGCACAATCGTGCTCGTTTTTTCCACTTTCAATTTCAGCGCGATTGCGCTGCATTTTACATAGTGCGATTGCGCTGTGTGTTTTTTTCTTGGAATTTGTGTGGCAAGAAAAGTCAGGTTAGGAGTTTACAATGCTAAGAGCTCTGACTTGAGCAAATGCGAAACCTGTTGCATTGCAAATGCTTGTTTCCATTGCTTGAACTACCTTCTTTGAAATTGTTTGATATCCTCATGATCCGCAATGGGGAGTGGTCCCTACATTTGCTGCTGAAGGACTGAGGCGAGTTCCTTGAGGTTTGCTGCCTGGAGAAGGGTAAGACTCTGCCCCGTCCAAGGGTGGGCAGTAACGATGTTGATATTGAAAAACAGTGCAAGGTGGGGACTGCTTCTGCTAGCGCTGAGTGAAGTCTTCCTAGGTCATCGTGTATTGTCTGAGGTACAGACAGTGACTCGACAAATCTGGCAGCCACGCTGACTCTTGGTACAGCGGATTATCCTTCCATTTGTCTTTCAGTCGAGTAGTGAAAACTATGCATTTTTGCTGAGGCTTAACTGCCAACACGCATTTTCCAAATGCTAACACCTGCATCTCATTAATGTACTGTATGGGACAAATTCACGCCCGTACCAGAAAATAGAATAGTACAACCTTTTTGGTACTGTTGGAGGCAAAATGGCCAGTTTAATACAACTCTTCCTCCAGTTGAACCAAACATATTTGCATTGGATATGAGAGAGCGTAGTTTCTATAATCTATATTAACATGAAAAATATATATTAATGTATAATGACGCTACATAGAAAACAATAATAATAGCGGTTTTGCTTAAACAAGCACTTGAAATTTGACCACGATGTGTGGCCACCAATGTATACGCAAACTAATAATGATGAGAAAATTGTTCATGTTATGATTAATCAAGTTTATATTAACATTTATGAGATTGCATTTATATTGAAAATCTTATAGGCCTTAAGTTAGCGTGAGCTGTGGGTTTTTAGCTGCCTAGTTCTCATATTAAATGCATTTTCTATTTTTCCAGTGTGCTTACTCACAAAGGGCCATTACCCTGCAAAAGTTCTTTTTCTTCAACTTGGAAGATGAATGTATCTATGTGATTCCGTTCCCAAGCGCATATTTGGTGCCTTAGCTCAAGTTTTGTATACAAATTGAAACAAATGTAGATTAATGTAATGTACAAGGACATTTAGACCAATGGACAATGGATCTGTTGACCCGAGAAGACGTGCCAAGGTATGAAGTAACACCGGACGTGCCACCTCCGAAGACGTCAATTATGAAGACCAATCAAAGTGTTATGAATAATTGTGGGGTGACAATTGGGATTACCTAATGCTTAATTTGATAGGTTAAAGATAGTGGGGTATAGTAAATGACCAATAGAATTTTGGGGGAATGTACTACGAAAAGGGGATAAAAACCCATGTCACAGAAGGGTCATTAGAACTAGGTAGGGAATGCTATTGATTTTATCCAGAAACTCTGTTACTCTGTTTGGTGACTTGGAGACTTATTAAAACCATCCTTACCCATAGACTGTCCATTTTCACTTCTCCTCCTTATGAGGGAAGTGTCCCTTATGCCCTTCACTCGAGTTTAGACTGATGGCGTTTTGACTGATGTCCTGAAGACGAAGACTGATCCTGTGTGCTGACCAAATCCTTGGAGGGTAATTATGACAATGCAATTTGTAATTTGTCTGTTTGCTTTTCCTTTCTAGGTACCAACTGCTCGTTTTGATAGAGACCATAGTCAGATGTTTTCCAAATTGGTGTTCTAAATTGTTTTGCATGAAGCCCAACATGCTAATGCTAATCAGTGGTTAGGACAGGGGTTTCACTTGAACTGACGCAAATAGACAAACGACTGACATTATGCTATGTTGAATTGACATGTATTTGACACTTGCCATATTCTGATCTATGTTTACGCCGTGCTATGCTCTGATGTTTGTGATTCTTGCATTAATGAAATCTTATCACAGTTGCCATATCGTGACTATGCTATTATGCTTCTTGGTATTGAGATTAACCCTTTCGCTTGTAGATTGTAACCAATAGGGAATAAAATACATAAAATTCTATCAAAGGCTGTGGTTATTCATGACTGAAAGGTCATGGTTGCATCCTCTATTTGATTAATGTCTTTTCCCAAAGTAAAGTGCATTGTTGTGATAAATATTGATGACATTATTGATGTATTGCTTGATATATTGATTAGTTATCGGTGTCTCTCCACTGGGTCACAAGATTCATTGGCCTAAAACGAGTCCTAATGTGTAACAAATTAACATAAAGGGACGCGTTATCAGATACACCCAACCTACAAACAGCAACGTAACATTTGCCAAGAAAGATTCTCTCTCAGCCCTAACTGCAATGGTTCTTGAAAGTTTAAAAAGATCTGTTTCAACTTACAGCAGCAGCATTACTGAAAATATCTTCAATAAAAATACTGACATCCAATGTGATGCCGAAAATCAAACTTAGGTTTTGAAGACATCCTTCATGTATGTATAGAGCTGTGTAAAATTCTTTAGTGCTTGAATTTGTAGAAGCCTTGTAATTACAGCACAATTTCAAAGATTACAATGCCAAAATAACAAGTATTCACACTGATCCCAGCTGTTGTTAAAATTGTAAAAAGATATCTTATCTTTCCTTTTTTCATAAAAAATGAATTTATCTTTTCAAAAGCAAATATTGCATATTTTGAGGTTTAATGTATAATTAAAGAAGTCATTATCAGAAAGGAAACTCGTTTAATCAGACTGCATCTTGGATCAAAAACTCACTGTTATCTGTAAAATACCATTGTACGTCACAATGCGTAGTCCTCGTTTTTCCACAATCAGGTGAACTTAATTTAGAAGCCTCCCATTTCTTCCACTTGCATTGTTGGCACGTGCATTGTTGCATTCCTCTCTCCTTTTTAGGTTGAGCATAGCAGCGCGCAAGCTCTGCTTTTCTGACATGTTGGGATGTATCTGGGCTTTTAACCATGCCCACCACACGCCAATCACCATCACTCCTTCATGGGCTTGACTTTAAAAAATCCTTTACTTTCGTTGGTAACTGCTTTACATTTGTCCCTCCTTTGGGCAGTTTTGTTGCTGCCTTGGCCATCGACTTCTTTTTCCTTTTGTCTCTATCCTTCGCACTCACGGTGTCTTTTTGAATCGGCTCGTTTATGTCAACTGTCTTACTTTTTATTTTCATGTGGCAAGAAAGTTCCAGTTAGAAATTTCAATGCTAATAGCTCTAACTTAAGCAAACGCGAGACCCATTGCATTGCAAATGCTTGTTAATTTTGCCATCCAAGTGACCACCATTCTTCTCATTTGCTACATATCTGCGTATTTTTCTCACAGTAACAACTCTAATGATAAAGCCCAGCCAATCCTAGATTTACTATATTAATATGGGCCTAGAAAGATTTGATGTTATTCCACCATTTCTAAAATACAAAACTTGTACATTTGTTTACAAAGACAGATACACCAATTGGCGGTCTAAACATAAACACATTTTTAAATCCACCTTTCATCGAAGAGAATTAAATGGGAACGTAAATCTGTAGAGCTCTCACCCCTTCATGCAAGATTGATAGTGTATTTGGAGATCTTGTTCTATGTTAATGCATGTCTCTAGGACTACAATGCTCTTGAGGCTCTCAGGGGCCTTCCACAGTGAATGTATTTTCTCAATCTAGACACATAAATTCACTAAAAGTGTATGTAAGGGCCTCGCTCTTGCAGGCACACACAAGTACATGTCTGGAGACCTGGTTGCATGTTATTCCAAGTTTGTGAGATTTGCAGTGGTCCTACCGGATCCTCTAAGGGGTGCCACAGTTAGTTGGTGCAAAATCATTGTTACAACATGTGACCTGAGGAGTGTGGTTGGTGTGCATTGATTGACAGTGACTACTGGAGACCATTTAGTTAAGTGTCATCATGGGAGAGGATATGTATGCTTGAACACAAACGGTCTCATTACGGGGCTGACGGTCCAAGCCTGGCGATGACAGTCGGACTGCCACACTGCAGGTGGTTTGACAGCCAAATTACAACTTTGGAGGGCGGACCCGCCTAAAGACCGCCGTCCCCGCCAGTAACATCGTTCCGATGTGGTGACGGCAGTCGAAGTTGTACACAGCCATGGCAGCGCTGAAGTCAGCACCGCTTGGCTGATTACAACTCCACTTTCCACCAGCCTTTTCATGGTGAGGACCTCGCCATGAAAAGGCTGGCAGAAAGCCAGTGCTGGGGCTACAGGGGGACCCCTGCATTGCCCATGCCCATGGCATGGGCGGGGCAGGGCCCCCCCTGCCTAGCACTGTCGGAATGGTCACTGTCTGCTTGGCAGACAGGGGGCATTCTGAAGGTGGTGGTCGGCCCTCTCTGTGCTACAGTGTAGGACTCGCATCCCTTAAGGCAGCCAAATCTTTTATCGTAGTACTGTTCATGCCCAGACGGACCGGCGGAAACACATATTACAATGTTCCCCCTGGTCAGCGGGGCGGGAACATTGTAATATACTCGGCGGGGGCATAACCGCCATGGCTGTGGCATCCTCCCCGTGAGTTTGGATATCGCATGGTGGGATAGGAATCTGACGCATTGCCAGGAAATGTATCAGATTACCACAGCAACACCCATGGAGCACCCTTTTCATGCAGTGTTATGTGTGAACAGGGCCCATCTATACAAGGCCATGAAAAGCCATGCAAGGTGGCTTTGGGTTGCCTTGAAAATATGGGCTGGCTCACTGCGCCACCGGAGTGAAAAAAACAATTATGCTACGGTGGCACAGTGTGATGCTAGGGCCTCATAAATGAGGCCCATATTTTTTTACGGCTATTGAATGGATTCTAGTCCACATCCACTGAAAGGTGAGGACTCACGTATGTCACGTGGGATGTACATCATCAAGCACACTGTTCCTGTAATGCAGACGGGACCACGTCACTCAGGCATATGAGAAACCACTAAGGACCGACATCAGCAGCTGAACGTTTGGAAGGTGTTGACTTCTAGGACACTGTATGTGAGAAAACAGACTTTAAGGGAGATTGTTTTGACTCTGTCATTCACTATTTTTGGAAATGTTTGAGAATACTTTTCGAGGTATGACCGTTTCCCTCCGGCAAGCAAATGTAAGTTGCATTGATTGCTATGCCAGGCAGCACTGATTGCTCTTCCCCCACCCTCAATTCCAGAGCGACTCAGACCAATATATAAACCACTTATCCAAAGCGATAGAGATCCACCAGGACTGGTTTTGAGTCTGAGAATGGATGCTTGATCCTTGAATGAATGGTGACTCTTCCCCCCTACTTTCGTAATGTCTGTGGTAAAAGCTGATATAAATACATTCATTTGGAAATATTACGTCACTCTAACCAGTGAGCAGTCCCCACAGCTTCCAAAGATATGCAAACACAACATGAATCGCACGGAGAACATGGAGGCAATGATGCATGGCAACGTGTTACATAGTATATGGCGTTGAAGGACTCACACACGCAAACATCACATGGACACTTCCTCACAATTTGGCAGTGCATAGGGACTGAAATGTGATAGCCCACACCTGTTCAGGAAAAAAGGTAAGCAGCACAGTCATAAATCCCCGAAAAGAAGGAACATCTCAATGGCCGAATAGAGAACGAGGACTGCAAGAAGCTAGAAATTAAGATGATGAGCTGCTGGGATCACTAGATAGTGTGCACTGGTGTAGTGCTTTTCTTCTGATTTGTTCTTGGTTTTTGTGGAGTTTAATTCGTTCAAAAAGGGCATGAGAGGATTATTGTTCGTTTGCAAATTATCCTTCCCGATTTGAGATGAGCAAAATAAAATAGAAGAGTCCTGACAACAGGTACAGTTCTAAATGCCAAATTATTTTTTACTTTCAGGACATAGCTTAAGTGCTCAAGTAAGGGGTACAGATTTCTCACCGAACTTTGTACAACTAGTTTATCTTTAAACACTTATCATCCAAAAAGCCCCCATTAAAATGGAGTCGAATGGTGATTTACACAGCTCTAAAAACAACCTGGAACGCCAAGCTCCATTAAACAACTTTTTTACATATTGTAAATATTCTGAGATGGAGGCGATCAAGGACGGTTATATTAATCAGAAATAAATAAGAATTCAGTCTCACTTCAGAAAAGGGATTATTATCTCAGCTTGCGCCCAGAATGATGCGGGACAGAAAATGTAAATCGAGCATTGACAATATTCGAAAGGGCACAACTTTCATGCTAGGTGAAAGATTTCAGCTGCACAAATCAAAAATGTCAGACATTTGGTATAATCAGGATATTTTCGCTGCATGTAGATTTTATTCTCACTCCAGGAAAGCTCGATGATGTCTGCCATTATAATACAACAAACATACATTAGCATTTTAATGTGACTGGCACACTTGAGAACTCGGATCAGGACATGTGAAGCCTAATTTATACTGCCTCGTTTCAATTGTAAATCCAAGCATTTCAAATTAGAAATCTGTTTGTCATAACGTGAAAGTTAAAAATGCATTCACGCATTACCATGTGGATTTGAGTGTTTTTCAGAGGAGGAAAACGATATGGCAGATATTAGCATCCTTAGCTGGGCTGCTGGGGGCTACTCGTGCACCTGTGGCTGTACCATGAAGAGTTATGTTGGCTTAGAGCAGAGCTGAGCGCATGTTTTTAGGCTTTAAACCGCAAAAGTGCATAAAACCGAAGCTTACCTCTGTTCTGAACCATTACATCTGTTTATTAGTGCTGTGTGAAATCACAATTAGAGGCGTGTGAAGTAACACATCAGACATCTACAAGACTGCATGAGTGGTGCAAAATTTGCCATGCCACAGTCAGTGGTGGCGTTTTGTACTTAACATAAAAAAATAACACGTCATTTCGTCATCACTGTAGCTTTACTCTATTATTGCAAACTATTAAATCACACAAAAAATAATAACATAGTGTAATAAAACAAGTACAGTTCATCAGAAAAAGAGAACAACTAATCATATGAGGACCACTCATCAAGGGGAGAAGGGCACACTATAGTTCAAACAGGCCGCGAGATCAGCACAAGGCTTATCCCCATCCACCAGGATGACTTCCAGAGTGGAAGAAGCCTTCTCGACTTGAGTCCAATTATAAAACATGATGAAAATTCAGTGCACAGCTAAAACGTCATAAAAACAAGAAATAAGGGAAGAGCACGCTATTCTGTTATCACATAGGGCAGGGGGTTGTGCAACAGTACATAGAAGCTAAAGTGCATGTGCAAACATTCAGGAAAGTGCAATCATGATGAAATTTAAAAATGACATTAAAAGACTTGCCCATTTATATCATGCAGCCTGCGGATACCTCACAACAGCATATACAGCAAATGGGTCTTGCCCTTTCTTAAAGGCCAACAACACAGATGTATGGTCTATTAGATCTAATATATGACATGCCAGCATTATCCATTTAGAGCGACTTGCTGAGAATGCCGGACAAAAAAGTAGATGTTTCTCGGTCTCACTGTGCTGAGAGCAGACACACGATGCAGTGCGCTACGAGTGTTGGCTAACCAAGTGCTTGAAAGTGCTATGAAGGGAAGAATAGCGTATTAAAATTGTAGGCAGAGGGATCTCTATGGAGGACAAATGGTATCTAGGAAGTTTTCATAAAAAGGAAATACTTTAAAAGTTAGAAAAGATTGAGTAAACATGCCTGCAGCTCCAGGGGCTGTAAGTTTAGCATAGTGCCTTTCCCAAAACCTCGCTTTCAACAATTCCAGGGAGCCCTGGCCAATGAGGTCAGGCAAATTCCAGAAATCTTCTAAGCCAAGCTCCATCAAGTTCACCTTGATTGATCTTAACCAGGAGATCTTCCTTAAAACTCCAGGCCTTCCAAGGATGTCATCAAGCCCCTCTCTGTATGGTTTAAGTTAACCCAACTTCCAGATACGTACCCAATAAGCTAATGGGGCAACTTGACAACCAGGCCCAAAGGACTAAATCCAAAATCAAGCCATATAGGTACCAAAGTGCAGCTCTGGGGGAGTACTAGTAACAACTGCGCAAACTTAACTTCCTTGCAGCCCAGATAAGTCAAGTCTGAATGGAATCTTAATTTGCTTTCATATAGTATTGCAGTTAGAACCTGTTTAGAACAGGGTTAACAGGGTAAGATTAGGCTGGTTTCACAAATCCCCAGCCCTCTGTTTTAATGCAGCAACACTCTTTTGTATCTGGGCCTCCCACAAGTTGGAATCTGATATCCGAATTCGACATGATAATCAAAATCCCTCACTCTTTCAAATGAGACTCCTTGTTTTTGTGTGAATTAAACACTATTACAACATTGGTGGTAAAAGCCGATTACCGCCGTGCAGAGAACCACCAACACACCGCTGCGGCCAAGGAATTCTGCCACAGCTATTATGACAGCACGGAATCCGCCAATATTCAGACACCCACACAAGTCCGCCACACCAAAGGTCAGTGATAAACTGGCGAAAACAAAACCAACACCGTCACGCCAACAGAAATACGCCCACACTATCACGACACACGAATCCACACGGTGGTCTTTCAACCGCGGTATTCCATTGGCGGTACACACCGCCGCGCTCAAAATACACACACATTTACATAACACTACCACATTGGACAATTCGAAATACACACACCTGATACACATACACACACCACTCCCACACACCCAATACAATATAAAACACACACCCACATCACCCGCAAACCCCTACGGCCATAATTGAGAAAGAAGCACAGAGAGAGACGCCACCATCAACAATACTAGCATCCACAGGCACACAACACCATCACCCACAGAACTTCCACGCACCTCTCACAACACCCCACTACATATCAGCACACTTATCACCACACACACCACCCCACACATCACCTACAACACCCCATGGCACGGCAAAGACACCCAGGTTCTCGGAGGAGGAGCTCAGGGTCATGGTGGAGGAAATCGTCCGGGTAGAGCCACAGCTATTCGGATCACAGGTGCAGCACACCTCCATTGCAAGGAAGATGGAGCTATGGCGAAGAATAGTGGACAGGGTCAACGAAGTGGGACAGCACCCAAGAAATAGGGATGACATCAGGAAGAGGTGGAATGACCTACGGGGGAAGGTGCGTTGCGTGGTCTCAAGACACCACCTTGCAGTTCAGCGGACTGGCGGCGGACACCCACCTCCTCCCCCACAACTAACAACATGGGAGGAGCAGGTCTTGGCGATTCTGCATCCTGAGGGCCTCGCAGGAGTAGCTAGAGGAATGGACTCTGGTAAGTCAAATCTTAACTATTACATCCCACACCCTACCTGCATGCCATCACATACCCCCACCCTCACCCCATCACTCTAACTCCTCACAAATGTCCCAACATCACAAACCACACATCCTAACACCAAGCCCTGCATGCAGCAACAAAGCATGGACACCCATCACTAAAGCATGTCCACTGCACATACCCATACACCCCCTAAACCATCATCACAAAAGGTCCCACACAGGAATGCAAGCACTGGGGTACACAGTCACCCACCCATTGCACACCATGACACACACAGATGTAATAAACATCCTTTTATACCCCTGCAGGACCCCTAACCAACGTCACCGGACAGGAGGGTCCACACATGTCCACACCACCAACAGAAGAGGCCCACAGTGATGACAGCACCTCTGTCCAACTGGATCTAGATGACCAACCCGGCCCATCGGGGACCTCGGGACAGTCGGTTCCCCTCACACAGTCACAGGCCACTACAGACCTTCCCCCTCTGGAAACACCAGCACAGCACCCACCCAGCGGGCCCATACCCCGTCCTCAGGACACGTCAATCAGCAGTGTGTCCACCACTACAGGGAACCCAGGCTAACCCACCACCCCAACAACAACAGGGACCTGGGGGCAGTGGCAGTGGGCACACGGTCCAGGGGACGGAGACCCAGGAACACAGGGGAACTGGGAGGGCTGCTGTGCGACAGGGGGAGGACAGGCCAAGGGAACCCACTCTCCACGAGGCCCTCTCCAACATCATGGGAGCCTACCACCATTCTCAGGAGACAATGGCAACAGTACTGGCCAAGTTTCAGGAGACCCAGTGCCTGCAGGAGGAACAGTATTTGGGCTTCAGGGAGGAACTTAGAGCCATCAATTCCACCCTGGGCACCATCGTAGGGGTGCTGAAGGAAGTACTCAACACCAGGAGGGACACTGTGGCACAACAAGGGGCCCCTGACACTAGCATGGACGATGAACTGCCCACCACCTCCCCCGGCGCTAGTGGACAGGAGGCACCACCACAGGACCACCACACCAGCACCCCAACCCCTGCAGAGGGAGAACCACCTCGCAAACGGTCCCTGAGATCCAGGACAAAGAGAGAGAACGATGCCAAGACCCCTGCCAAGAAATGAGACCACCCTGAATGTCATCTTTCTGTCCCACTTTGTCACCCTGTCCATCCTTAAACTGCCCCACCTCCACTTCCTATGCCCATTTGGGCAATGCACCTGTGAGACTAATAGACTGGACTCTGCCATGGACATTCCTCCGCCATCACCCCTCACCATTTTGCTACCCCCTGCAATATTGAGCACTAAAATAAACACCCTTAAAGCACAAAACAATCTGGAGTCAGTCTGTGATTTTGGAATAGTGTATTAGCAATTACAGTGTCAAAAAGCTCTTTCATTTGTGACACACATCTGTGAAATCGTAAGGGAAAGTGACAACTCAGTGACCATACACTGGGTGAAAACGACAGACAGTAGAGAGGTAGTAGCGTTAAAGTACACGTAGTAGGCAGGTTTGTTTTCTTACCTGTATCTCACTGGAAATATTGCTGGATCACTGAGCCCCTGTTGTCCATGTCTTCTTCTTCTGCTTCCTTGTCTTCACTGTCCACAGGCTCCACAGCTGCAACAACACCGCCATCTGGACCATCCTCCTGCAGAAAAGGCACCTGTCATCGCAAAGCTAAGTTGTGAAGAATACAGCAGGCCACGATGATCTGGCACACCTTCTTTGGTGAGTAGGATAGGGATCCACCTGTCATATGGAGGCACCTGAACCTGGCCTTCAGGAGGCCGAAGGTCCTCTCGATTATCCGCCGTGTACGCCCATGTGCCTCATTGTAGTGTTCCTCTGCCCTTGTCCTCAGTGGGGTCAGTAGCCATGACAGGTTGGGGTAACCAGAGTCACCTGCAAATGGCGAGGGACAACTGTTAGACACACACTAACCTGTAGGGATATCACCAGACCCAGACAACCATTCCCACTGTCTTGCTTCCAGGTGCTCACCTAATAGCCACACACGGTGCCTCTGGAGTTGACCCATCACATAAGGGATGCTGCTAATCCGCAGGATGTAGGCGTCATGCACTGAGCCAGGGAACTTGGCATTAACATGGGAGATGTACTGGTCTGCCAAACATACCATCTGTACATTCATGGAATGGTAACTCCTCCGGTTTCTGTACAGCTGTTCACTCCTGCGGGGGGGTACCAAGGCCACATGGGTCCCATCAATGGCACCTATGATGTTGGGGATATGTCCCAGGGCATATAAATCACCTTTCACTGTAGGCAAATCCTCCACCTGAGGGAAAACGATGTAGCTCTGCATGTGTTTCAGCAGGGCAGACAACACTCTGGACAACACGTTGGAAAACATAGGCTGGGACATCCCTGATGCTATGGCCACAGTTGTTTGAAATGACCCACTTGCAAGGAAATGGAGCACTGATAGCACATGCACTTGAGGGGGGATTCCTGTGGGATGGCGGATAGCTGACAACAGGTCTGGCTCCAGCTGGGTACACAGTTCCCGGATTGTGGCACGGTCAAGCCTGTAGGTGATGGTCACATCTCTTTCCTCCATTGTCGACAGGTCCACCAACGGTCTGTACACCGGAGGATGCCGCCATCTCCTCACATGTCCCAGTGGACGTTGCCTTTGAAAGACAACAGCGAGCACAGAGTCAACCAACTCAGAGGTACGTACCCACAGCTTACACAGAACACGAATCATAATCCAAAAAGTGGCCTGTATGTGTGTTGAGTCTAGGCCTAGGTATGTGTGACGCAGTTAAAAATGAAGCCATGTGGGCCCCTGAAATGGCGGCTGCCTGACCTGTACAGTGGGACAATGGGATGTGAGGTAACTGCGCTGGCGTTGTACACCGTCGCGGTCAAAGACCGCAGCGCAATTCTGCATTGGTTAACATTGGACCCTATGGGTCCCAGGAGCCAATGATGATGTACGCTGGCGGTGACGGTACGCACCGCCGCTGACGTGATTGCCATTTTCTATCTGTTCAATCACTCGATACCTGATCTTCGACAGGAGAGGATCTACACTGCAAGTGCTGCTGTGACCTCGGTCTGGAAGAGACAATGGCTCGAGTGTCTGAGGAAAGGGCCCCTCCCTTCACATCGGAGGAGTTGGAGAAACTCGTGGACGGGGTCCTTCCCTAGTACACGCTACTCTACGGTCCTCCAGACAAACAGGTAAGTACACTGGGAGCATGCTGTATGGGCTATGCCTGTGTGGAGTAGGGTGGATGTAAGAAGGGGGGGAGATTGCGACGTGCATGAAATGACAGTGAGTGCATGTGCCACATGACAAGGGTAGGGATGGGGTCCAATGACTGTGACAGTGCAGTTGGTAATAAGTTTCTCTTCCCCCTGTACAATTCATGTAGGTCAGCGCCCACCAGAAAAAATATATTTGGCGTGTCATCGCCAAGGACGTCCGGACCCTGGGGGTCTACTACAGACGGAGCACCCACTGCCAGAAAAGATGGGAGGACATTTGCCGCTGGAGCAAGAAGACGGCGGAGGCTCAGCTGGGGATGGCCTCCCAACGTGGGAGGGGTGCCTGTCACACCATGACCCCCCTGATGTTCAGGATCCTGGCGGTGGCGTACCCGGCGCTGGATGGGCGCTTGAGGGCATCACAGCAGCCACAAGGGGGTGAGTACACTCTCATCCTGCTGATTTTGCGCACAGTGGAGGTGTCTGGGTGGGGGAGGTGAGCTGTGGGTTTCCCTAGGCCAGGGCGAGTTCCGTAGGCAAGGTCCCTCCGTAAGGCAGGCTACGTGCCACCCCACCTCTGTAGAGTTCCAAGTACACCTAGTCATGCCCCTGTGTCATCCATGTGTGCAGATGTCGTCCATAGCCTAGTAGGCCACTTCCCAGGAATTGAACAGTGGAGCCCAAGAGCGCCACGTAGTGCAGGGGGCTTCTATGTCTGTTGTGTCCACCAACGGTAGCGGCAATGCATGCACTCAACATGTCTTTCTTCTGTCGTCGTCCCCATTTTGTGGTCTCCCTGTTCTTGTGTGCATTAGCATCATTAGGTGGAGGAGCAGTGGCACCAGAGCACGAGGTGGCTGCATCCCACATGACCATGGAGGGCCACACTACAGACTCGGACTTCACCATTGAGATGGAGGGTGAGGGGAGCTCCACGGCGGGGACAGGAGCTGAGACCAGCGACACGGACTCGTCCTCTGATGGGAGCTCCCTTGTGGTGGCGGCAACATCTGTGCCCCCCCATCTACAGGTACATCTGCCACCACTCCTACCAGCACCGCCCTCCCAGCAGCCCCTCAGTCTTTGCCCTGTGCCCGCTGACCCGGGAGGGTGGGCATCACCTTCACCCCAGGCACCTCAGCCCCTGCCCCAGTCACCCCTGCTGCCCTCAGTGAGGAGGCCATTGACCTCCTCAGGTCCCTCACTGTTGGGCAGTCTACCATTTTGAATGCCATCCAGGGTGTCGAAAGGCAGTTGCAACAAACCAATGCATTCCTGGAGGGCATTCATTCTGGTCAGGCGGCCCTTCAGCGAGCCTTTCAGACTCTGGCCTCAGCACTGATGGCAGCCATTGTCCCTGTCTCTAGCCTCCCCCCTCCAACTTCCTCCACCCAGACCCAATCCTCTGTACCCCAGCCTATCACAAGCACACCTACAGACCAGCACACACGTCAACACACAAGGGAAGCTCTGGCAAACATAAGCACCACACATCCCACAGGCACTCACGCAAGCATCACACACATGCAGACACACCAACATCCACTGCCTCCACTGTGTCCCCCTCCTCCTCGTCTCCCTCCTCCCTCCCAGTCTCGTCTACACTCACACCTGCATGCACTACATCTACAGCCACTACTACCATCACCAGCACACCCACCACCATACCCCGCTCACCTGCAGTCACCACCCCCACTACCATTCACACGTCCCCTGTGTCCTCTCCCAGTGTGTCTGTGACGCCACCTCCCAAGATACACAAACGCAGGCACACACCCACCCAACGCCATCCACCTCACGACAGCCTCCAGCGCATGCACCTTCATCCAAAGTCAGTAAACGAACACCTCCTACAACCACAACCTCTTCCTCCACTCCAGCCACCAAAGCCGCTCCCAGGGATCCAGCTGGGAGTGTGCAGTCAGCTGCGATACCTTTCAAGGTGGGGAAGGGCCACAAGAAACCAGGAAAGTCTGGGAAGAGAAGCACGGCGGAGGAGACCGCCATCATCTCCACTGCCGAGGAGGCCACAGCCGTCATCCCCGCTGGCCAGGAGGCCAAAGCCATCATCCCCGTTGCCCAGGAGGCCACCGCCATCATCTCCGCTGCCCAGGAGGCCACCGCCATCATCCCCGCTGAGGCAGAGAGGACCGCCAGCACAAGCCCCGCTGGGCTAGAGAGGACCGCCAGCACAAGCCCCGCTGGGACAGAGAGGACCGCCAGCACAAGTCCCGCTGGGCTAGAGAGGACCGCCAGCACAAGCCCCACTGGGACAGAGAGGACCGCCAGCAGAAGCCCCGCTGGGACAGAGATGACCGCCAGCACAAGCCCCGCTGGGACAGAGAGGACCACCAGCGCAAGCCCCGCTGGGACAGAGAGGACCGCCAGCAGCTGAGTCACTGCAAAGGAGCCTGCCGCTCCAAGCACCGCTGAACAGGGCACCGCCGCCTCAAGCACCGCTGAACAGAGCCCACCGCCTCAAGCACCGCTGAACAGGGCACTGCCGCTCCAAGCACCGCTGAACAGGGCACCACCGCTCCAAGCCCCGCTGAACAGGGCTCCGCCGCTCCAAGCAACGCTGAACAGGGCACCGCCGCCTCAAGCACCGCTGAACAGGGCACAGCCGCCTCAAGCACCGCTGGCCCATGTGCGCCAAGGGCACTGACGCTACTGAGTCCGTCACGCGCAGGATGAAGCACTCTGGGCACAAGGCCCCCTCCAGAACCAGTGGAGAGATACATCCACTACCTCTGTCCTTAGCAGGATGAAGCACTCTGGGCGCAATGCCCCCACCAGAACCTGTGGAGAGATACATCCACTACCTCTGTCCTTAGCAGGATGAAGCACTCTGGGCGCAATGCCCCCTCCAGAACCAGTTGAGAGATACATCCACTACCTCTGTCCGTAGCAGGATGAAGCACTCTGGGCACAGAACCCCCTCCAGAACCAGTGGAGAAAGGCATTCACTTGAGAGACTGTGGTTGGCATCTGCCAAATAAACTAATTTGAAGCACACACGCTGGGAGGGCTGCTGGTTTCTTCACTAGGAGTAGCACATTGGCAGGATTTAAGGTGCGTCGGGCGTCATGCCATAGTGCGTACCAGTTGCAATTTAGAGTACGCCGTCACGGCCAACCTGCTTTGCTTGATTTTATATATATGCAGTATATATATATATAGAGTAAAAAAACAAGGGTTACAGGGCTATAGTTAAGAAATAGAATTTAAAAAAAAACATAGAAATTCACTTTAAAAACAAAGATTACAGGTTCCAGCCAGCTCCCCACCGCCTGCAGGAGCAGAAATTTCTGTCACAGAAAGGAAAGGTAGCCACTAAAGATGCAGCTCCCTCTCTGTGAGAGCAACTGTTTCCTCTGTTTCCCTGCCCGTACACAGAGAACAGAGGAAACCTCCGCTTCCAGTAAGTGACAGCTGTTTGACAGCTCTAGCTTGCTGGAACCGGAGTGTTTGGTATGAGTTGGTGGGAACTGTCAAAGCTCCTGCCAAGTCACAGCAAACAGCTATGTCCCAGGGCTGGGCACTCCAGGACATAGCAGGAATCGTCCCTGGGGTGGCGGTCCCCAGGGCCATTATTGGCTCAATTAGGAGAGCCACATGGCCCCATTCAACATTTAACTTAGCCCTGGGGAGGTAGTAGTCCCCAAGGTTCCACAAGAGACACCTCAATCTTTTATGTCAGCCCCAGGGAGGTAATGGCCCCCGGGGCTTTGGGGGGCTACACAGCCACCTGCATTTTTAATGTATTTAGCCCAGGGGCGGTGGTGATCTCCAGGACTGCGAGGGGCCACGTGGCCCTACAATTCTTAATCTGTTTGGCCCCAGGGAAGTGGCGGTCCCTGGGGCTGCATGGGTCCAGGCAGACCCCCTTCATTTAATTAGATATTTCACAGCGGGGAGGTGGTGGTCCTTGGAGCTGCAGGGTCGGGTGGCCCCCTGCATCTAATTAGAGATGAGCTCCAGGAAGGTGGAGGTCCCTGGGAGTGCAGGAGGGGGGTGGGCATCCCCCCGCATTCAAAATTTGACATGCGCTTGGGACCTGGCCCACCCCGGGAGTTTCACTGAAACAAGCACTGGAGCCTGCACCTGTTTTCTTTTTTTTTTTTTTGGTGGATCTGCCACATCTCCAATCCATTTTTTTTTTAAATGCTTTGTTGTTGTGGGGGTGGGGGGGTGTCCCTCTGGGATCCCAGCACCAGAGCTAAGGGGTCAGGGTGTCCCTACCCTACCCTTTTTCATTTTCTTAATCTATTTCGGCTGAATCCGAATCCCTTGTTGAAGTGTTGGCAGCCAATAAGATCCCAGCACAAGATCGCGAGGGTTCGTAGAGCCTTCATGTCCCTGCATATACAAATTAGTTTTTTCTACAGTTTCTCAATAACTGGACGGATCTACACCAAATAACAACAAGCATTTTCAATGCAACTGGTCTCACATTTGCTTGAGTTAGAGCTATTAGCGCTGTAAACTCCTAACCGGAATTTTCTTGCCACACAAATTAAAAGAAAAAAAAATGGAAAATACAGCGCGATCGTGCTGAAATTGAAAATGGAAAAAATTAGCGTGATCGTGCTATGTAAACCCCAGCGCGATCCCGCTGCGTGGAAAATAAACAAACAAAGTAGTCCAGAAACCATGCTGAAAACATCGAGCCTCGTATGTTTTCAGTAGTTTACCGGTGCTGTGAAGGTGGGCTAAACACCAGAAAAGGCATGACGAATGCATGCCTTTCACAAATAAAAGAGAGGCTGGACTTTCTGAATGTCGGTTTGGTTCCTCAAGCATTATATTAAAGGAAAGCCTGCCGGCTGCATTCTGAGTTGACATGCACAAGGAGCGGTGGAACCGAGGTAAGACCAATGTCTAACAATGGGGTAGTGCCCGGGTTGTACTCCATTAACTGTGTAACAATTATAAATAGCCAGGGTTTGCCAAGGTATGGTCCCCAGCACAGAGCCGATTAAAAGCTTTATTCAATGATGGCAGAGATCTTTTGGTATAAGTGAAATTGGTATATCAACACTAATGCCTCACAGCTGAATAATTTTGATGATAGATAAACAATGGACTCACGAAGGAGGAAGGAAGAGGTGATATATGACACCTTGAATTTTTAATCTTTGGAGCACTGGCATTATGAGCACATTAGAATACCGGGTCTTTTTACCGGAGTATTGCTAAAGTCTTTTCCTCAAAACGCATGAGGCTGGGGAAACAATGAACAATGAAAATGTCCATTGGAACTTTACATGGAAGATCTTTAACTTGATGAACACATCAAGCAGTATTGGATAATTCCGGTGGTGAAATTATATTAGTAAGAACAATTGCAGCCAACAAACTGATTACTGAGATGTTAAAACCTTTTTAATTGGCTAACTTAACCTTCATGTCACATGAATGAGTTTAGAACAAGTATTACAGCTTTAAACCTGATGGGACATTTTTTTAAAGACGTGGATAAAAGCTATATTAGCAAAGAAACAATTGGATTTAGGAGATAATGTTTTAATGCGGTAACTAATCTATGATACACTATAATTGGTGTAAGATCACATCAATACACAATTGCTGATGAATATGTATTTTTTCATAATTGAGGTATGGACAGATAGACCAACCTTTTTTTACTTGGTGTAAATGTGTCCAATAATTTTTTAGATCTTTAATGAAAAACAATTTTGTATACCTGGGTGGAGCCTTAGCACAGATCTCATGGTGAGATCTGATTGGCTGCCAGCACTTTAACAAGACGGTGCTGGCAGCCACCTTGGGAGCAATGTACATGACAACACCCCATTGAAATGCATTGTAGTAAATGCCAGTTTTTGAGGGTCAGAAAAAGGAGAACATATAAAGGGTGATAACAAATTTTAGTTACTTATAAATCATTTGTTGATGGTACCATACTTATTTTTCGGAATTGTGCTGTGTTCTAAGGTGATTTTACCCTGCTGGGATTTAATGAATCATGTCTTTCATGACTTTCCCATAGAAGTGATGAAAGGTACTCTAGAAGCTAAAATGGGATCATATCTTCTGTAAATTCACATTATCTTTCCCAACCATATGAGAAGGAAGTTTGACATTTTCAGTAAACAAATACTTCCAACAGGAGCAGGCTGACATTTGATTCCCATGTGTTCTACTACAGCCTCCCAGGGTGTCCTATAGAACAACTAGAGCGCTAACAGTCTATGGTGGTCATTTTGAACATGGCGGTAAACACCGCCGGTAGTGGCGGTAACTACCGCCAACACGCTGGCGGTCTGGACCGCCAAATAATGAAGCACATGAGAAACAAGTAGCGGTCCATCCACACACCGCCATCTTTGTAGTACCGACGAGGACACAGGAGGATGCCCACACGCAGGTGGAAAGGACCTATCCACCCACCAAATAATGAAACACCAGACCGCCAGCAGTTCCGGGGCGAGAACAACCCCCAGGCAAAGCGTGGCAGAAACAAACAGTATAAAAGGGAACACTCACCAGAGGCACACAGAACACACTGACGCAGACACGGAGCAAGAGTTGGAAATAATGCCAGTGCTGGTCCTTGCCATATTCCTCAAGGACCGTGACGGACGAGGAAGATGACGAAGGTAAGAACCACAGCCTAGTACACATGGGAAGAAAGGGCACAGTTACACATGGTTACACCCAACCCACCCTGCAACGCACTCTCAACCCCTCCCACATCCAAAGACGTACATACCAAAACAAGATGTACTTACCAGACACAAGGCAACAAAGATCTGCACCAAAGGTCTGGGAGTGGAGGTTGAGGGAGTGCTCGTTTCAGGTATAGGTGTGGCCGACGTGGATGCAGGTGCCTGTAAAGCATGCTGATTTGTGATAGATGTGTGCGGTGTGGATGTATGCGAATATTTGAGTGCTTTGGGAGGAGGGGGGTGGACAAATTGGGAGAAGACAGGCTACCAGTGTAGATGGATGTTGTCTGGGTGCCTGCAGGTCTTGTGAGTGTGCTGCAAGTGTCTGTAACTGTAGTCATGTGAGTGCAGGTGTGGTGTCAGGGTGCATGTCTGTATTTCAGATGTTATGGTGACTGCATGAATGGGGCAGCAACAGTGACTGAGGATGCAGTGCATGTGGGTGTGCACGGTGAGGTGCACGGTGAGGTAATAGACAGGGTGGCGTGGGAGGTTGACACACTGAGGGAAGTGGATGTTGTTATTTGTTCTTTTGTATGTTCGGTGTGTGCATGCCTGTGGTGGGAAGTGTGGTGCTTGTGTTTTTCAGTGTGCTTCTTGTGTGTTGATCTGTGTGCATGGCTGTCTGTATGTGTGCTTGAGATTGGTGAAGGGAGTGGGGTGCTGGAAGGGATAGAGGTGGTGGGAGGGGGGATGGAAAGACCAGGGACACTGGCTGCCATCAAAGAGGAGGCCAGAGCCTGAAAAGATCTCTGTAGGCCAGACATAGCACCGTGAATGCCGTCCAGGTATGCATTGCATTGCTGCATCTGGGATGCTAGCCCTGGATGGTGTTCCCAATGGTTGTCTGCCCTACAGAGATGGTTCTCAGGAGGTCAATATCCTCCTCCGTGAGGGCAGCAGGGCTGACTGGGGAAGGGGATGAGGTGCCTGGGGCGAAGGAGATGCCCACCTTCCTGGGTGAGCGGGCACGGGCAACTTGGTGGGGAGCAACTGTGAGGGCGGTGATGGTATGGGGGTGGCGGAAGATGGCAAGAAATGGTTGGGCCCAGTAGGGTCCGCCACCACCAGGGAGCTGCCATCAGAGGAGGTATCAGAGTCACTACCTCCAGTGGTAGTTGCCTCTCCCGTGGTACTCCCCTCACCCTCCAACCCACTGGTCCCCTTGGCGTCGGTCGACTCTGCCTCCTTGGAACCGTGGGCTGCTGCATCCCCACTCGCCAGTGCCACAGCTCCCTCACCAGATGATGCTAACGTACACAAATGACACAAGAGTACAGGGGTGGGGAAACAAAACAAGAAAGAACTATGTCAAATCCTGAATATATGTACATTTTGGCTCACACACACTTGCACGTACCTTCAGCACAGACAACATACGTCATGAATGTGTCCCTGACTAGTGGGTATGACCCCAGAATACACCAAATAACCCTCATGAAAAATGAACCTGATACACCTGATACACCCATGAGAGACTATGCCCAGCCAATGCACTTACAAGTCCATAAGGCCACAATGCATACCAGATGACAGAAAGGGGACCCCTCATAGGCCATTAGAGCCTGCCAAAACTTGCACCATCCCTAGGACTTGGAGGGGGCAGGACTGCAGGGACACACCTGTCTAAGTGCCTGGCACTACAATGCATGCATCCCACAGCACCCAAATCCATCCATCAAAGTGGTATCACAACAGTGTTGCTACTCACCCCCTTGTGGCTGCTGTGTTGCCTTCAAGCGCCCATTCTGATAGGCCACCTCCAGTATGTGGGCCATTAGGGGGGTGGGGCAGGGTCCGACGAGCACCCCCTCCTCGTTGGTAGACCTTCCCCTCTCCGGTTTTCCTGGCCCATCACCTTAGGTCCTCCCTCCGCTTCCTGCAGTGGGTGCTCTGCTGGTTGTAGACCCCAGGGTTCACATTTCTTTGGCAATGGCTTGCCACAGGCCTTTCTTTTGATGGGCGCTGACCTGCATGGAACACACAGAGCAAAGAAACAGACGTCAGTATGTGTGCACTGAATACAATACCATGCCATGTCGTTCCATAAGGAACGGCGATTGTTGTCATGCATTAGTTCAACTCACAAGCAGAAAATGCCAGACAAACCACGGCTGGGCAGTCACACATTGAACACACATGCATAAATGCATCCGCCAAAATCACACACATCTACGGATGACAGATGGCAACTCACCTGCTCCTCTGGTTGCCCATACAACTTCGCATACAGGGATAGGACCCCGTCCACCAGATTCTCCAGCTCCTCTGCGGTGAAGGCCGGGGCCCGTTCCCCTGTAACACATGACATCTGAGGGACCAGAGTCAGGACAAAGCAGCACACGCAGTGGAGTACTATCCTTCATGTGAATTAGGAGTCAAGTGTCAAGGGTTTGGTAAAATGGCACAGGTACCACGGTGGTGTGCTTCGTCAGCGCCGACAGCTATCATGATTGGCCAAGGTTCCCCATTGACAACCATGTAATCCAATGACCAGGTGCACGTCAGTGAACAATCACCAGCGAAATTAAGTCACTTCCACTCTATCATACCTGGATGGCAGGAGGCTGCCATTTTGCTACCACCATGTTTCCATAGCCTGGCCAGGGGCCTCATCCAGGGCCCCAATCTCTCTCCCCTTCGTCATTTGCTGACATTATTCTATAATCCTCACATGTACCCATCTTTGGAAGTGTGTCCATACTGTGATGCCATTATGACAGAGATAACTCAGCACACATTTGCCCGATGGTGTACCTCATTCTTTCCGTTTGTGTGTGTTACCTACATGACACATTTTGAAAAGTACAGTGACATCATGGGATGCAAAGTGTATGTTGACACTCAGAATGTGTTCTTTCCTCCCCATAGGTACAGACCCATGTGGTGCGGGAGGACCCCTTCTGTATACAGACCCCTGGTAGATCTGGACAATATGGAGGAACGTCACATTATTATCACCTACTGACTCAATAGATCTGCAATCCATGACCTCTGTGCATTAATGGATCCTGTTCTAAAACCAGCATATCGAAATCAGCATGCCATCCCTACAACTGTGCAAGTGCTATCTGTGCTTCATTTTTTGGCTACGGGCTCATTTCAGGTGATAGTGGGCATGGGTGCAGGGGTCTCACAGCCAATGTTCAGCCACATCCTGTCCAAATTCCTGGATGCCCACGTACAACACTTGCAAACATATGTCCAGTTTCCCCAAAGGGCTGAACTCCCCGCCATCAAATCTGGATTCTATGTCTTTGCTAATATCCCACATGTGATAGGGGCCATTAATGGAACCCACATAGCTCTCATACCCCCAAGGGTGAATGAACAGGTGTATAGGAGTCGTAAGAGCTATCACTCCATGAATGTACAATTGGTGTGTACTGCTGATCAGTACATATCACATGTCAATGCCAGGTTCCCTGGATCAGTCCATGATTCATTTGTTCTGAGAAACAGCAGCGTGCCACACATGTTGGAAAAACTACAAGGGGACAGAGGCTGGCTCATAGGTGAGTGTGTATGACACTGGACCAGTACATAGCTGACAGCCAGGCTGTATGCAAGTAAAGACATTTGTTAAAGTCCTCTTTCACCCACTTTTGCAGGTGATTCTGGCTACCCCAACTTGCAATGGCTCCTGACACCTGTGAGGAATCCCAAGACAGATGCAGAGAGGAATTATAATGAGGCCCATGGATGTATTAGGAGGGTGATTGAGCACACTATAGGTCTCTGAAGGCTAGATTTCGTTGCCTCCATCTTTCTGGGGGATCCCTGTGCTATGTCCCTGACAAGGTGTGTAAGATAGTGGTGGCCTGCTGCATGCTGCAAAATCTGGCTATGAGGAAAGCTATCTTACTTCTGGACGAGGAGGGTGCTTTTCAACCAGTCCTGCAACCTCAGAGAGGGGATGAGAGTAATGGTGATGAAGAAGAGGGGGAAGATCTCAACTCCAGGACCCAGCTAAACTAGCTATTCTTCCAGTGACCCTACGGTACTGTTCAGTGATGCTGATGTCTTCACTGCATACTTACAGTCTGACTAATGTAATCAGTACTGTGGTGTCTTTTGTCAGTGACAAATGCTAAATGATGACTGAAGTGGCATGTGCCATGGAATCCAATATTAGGTACATTGTGACATACTTCAGACACTACAGTACGTTGGATCCCCTCCTGCAATAAAGGTGTGATTATGATAGTATCTGGCTAATGCATACACAATCACATACAACTTGAGTGCATAGGTGTATTCATTAAATGGCAAAATATACATAAGCGTTGGGACAGTGAAAGGGAGTGGGCACATGGTGAAAAACATGCTCAGGTATATATGCTCAGCTGTTGGTAGCACTGGATTTTGGTCCATGTGGCCATTGGAAGATGGTGTGATGGCAGTGGCATGTCAACAAGGTAGCTCAGTGGCACACAAGGGAGACAGTACAGGGCAGAGTCACTTCCTGGCGCTGGGCTTGGCTGGTGTTTCAGTGGCATATCTGGGTCTGAGGGCACGTTTGCGAAGGTGCAGCTGGGATGCAGTGTTAGGGGTGCTGGTTTTGTGTGTGTCCTCTGGCAATGCCACCAGTCCAGTAGTTGCTGCAGATGTAGGAGGCACGGCAGTGTCCTGGCTAGTGGTCAGGGCTTGCAGGTGGGTGGAGGACTCAGGCTGGCTGTGGTACTTGTGCTGCAGCACCCCTGCAATGGAGGCCATGGCCTCCTAGTGGTGTGCTATCTGCAGCCTCTGATTCTGCTCCAGGGTGGCCAGGATCAGGCCCATCCTGTCCTGGGTATGGTGGTATGCTGCCAGGACCTCAGGTATCACCACCTGGTCTGCAGCATCCATCCTTTGGCCTCCCCCCTGGGCCACCGATGCCCTCCCACTGGCCCTAGCCCCCTGTGCCTGTGTCCCCTACACAGGTCTGGCAGTCCCACTTGCAGTTGGCCCTTAATCATCCTGCCTGTTGGTGGGTGGAGACTCTAGCCTCTGGCCGGGAGACACTGGTGTGGGGTTGTTTGGCCAGAGCTGATGATGGTGGCAGGGTGGTAGGGGTGTCAGTGGTATCCTGGGACGGTCTTCTGGAGGGTGACAGTCCAGGACTGTTTGATGGGCCAGGGAGTTCCTGTAATTCCAGATATCCCTTTGCACTCTGCTGAGTGAAGCCTCTGTCTTCTGGTGGAGGGCTGGCACTTGTGTGGGGGAATAGACAGGTGGGTGTCAGGTACTTTATCGGCAATTGCTGCACTGCTCTGCACTATATGATGGTTATATTCCCCTCTTGTGGCATGCAAGGTCCCTTCGTGTACATTTAGTTGCATTTTATGTGGGGGTGGAAGTGCATTGTGGGTGCTGTAGTGACACTGGGATTCCATGCAGAGGTAGCTGACTGTGCACAAGGGGCTGGATGGCGATCTGTTTGTGGGATTGTGGGCATGCAGAGAACTTGGATGTGGGTGTGGTGGACTGGGTAGGGGATGGGGTCTTGGTGGTAGTGAGAGGGATGGGGTGATACATGCATTGTAGGTGGGATGACTGTTAAGGTATTGTAGTTGACTCACCCGAGACCAGTCCTCCAGTGAGTCCGGTGAGGCCCTCCAGGTGCAGGATAGCCAGGACCTTCTCCTCCCAGTCAGTGTATTCGGGGGGAGTAGGCGGGGGGCCACCACCAGTCTTCTGTACGGCAATGTCGTGCCTGGATGCCATTGACTGAACATTCCTGCACAGGTCGTTCCATCTCTTCTGGATGTTGTCCCCTGTGCGTGGATGGTTTCCCACTGCGTTGACCTTGTTGACTATCCTCTGATATAGCTCCATCTTCATGGCCATGGGTGTCTGCTGCACCTGTGCCCCGAATAGTTGTGGCTCGACCCTGAGTATTTTGTCCACCATGGTCCTTAGCTCCCTGTCTGTGAAGCGGGGGTGCTTAGGGGGTGCCATGGTGTGTGTTGTGGGTGTATTGGTGAGGGTGCTGTTGTGTGGTTGTGTGTGTGTGGCTTGTGATGGTGTTTGGAGTATGTATGTGTTTGGGTGGTGTATTTTTGTGTGTGACTTGTGTGATGTTGGGTTCAGTGTATGTGTGTTTTGTTGTCAATATCCGTTGTGCTATTGGTGATGCAAAGTATTGTAGGGTGTATATGTGAGTGTAGATAGGGACAAAGGGCCATATGTATCAAAGGTTTTTACCAATTTTGTGTCTATGGGAAAATGTGTTCATACAAATGGCCCAAAGTCTTTTGCCATGTGTACAGCAAAGTCTTTAAGCATAGGATTGACACAGTGTCATCCTTGCTGAACTGTAAAATGACAAAAGCCATTTACCACTCCAGGGACAGTATTACAGCTTTGGACTGGTCAAATACCGTCCAAGCCAACCTGGAATGAGTAAAGCAACCTCTGACTCGTGTTTCGCTCTCATTAGAGCTCTTCAGAGGGGGTTAGCTTTGTCCAGACACAAAGGTGCACCCAGTATGAGTCAAAACAAGGCCCTTTTGGGGTTAGACTGATGCACAAATTATGCAAACAAAACAAGAGAGAACTCTGGGTAGTTCCCAAATTTAGGTGGAGAGCAGCTCCAGTAAAAAGCACTCTGCAACGCCAGCTACACTCTAGATTTGCTCACTTCAAATGTCTGCTTATCTAGTGCCATTTATACAGCAAAATCTTTAAGCAAAGACTTTGGGGGTCATTACAACATTGGCGGTAAAAGCTGCTTACCGCCGTGCAGAAGACCGCCAATACACCGCGGCGGCGGCGGGAGACCGCCACAGCTATTATGACACACATCACGGAATCCGCCCGAAATTCAGACACCCACAAAAGTCCGCCACACCAAAGGTCAGCGATAAATATGCGGAAACAAATCCTCCACCTCCACGCCAACAGAAACACGCCCATGCTATTACGACCCACGAATCCACGCGGCGGTCTTTCGACCGCGGTATTCCATTGGCGGTACACACCGCCGCGCTCAAAATACACACACCTCTCCAAAACACCGCCACATAGGACAATTCAAAATACACACACCTGATACACATACAAACACCACTCCCACACATCCAATTCAATATAAAACACACACACACATCACCCACAAACCCCTACGACCACAAATTAGAGACGAAGGCCAGAGAGAGACAGCACAGAATAGAAAACACCATCACACAGAGGCATCACCCACACAACATAAACGCACAAAACACCACATACCACTACACTCACCACACTCATCAACACATACACCACCCCACACATCACACACACCACCCCATGTCACGCCAAAGACACCCCTGCTTCTCCGAGGAGGAGCTCAGGGTCATGGTGGAGGAAATCATCAGGGTAGAGCCACAGCTATTTGGCGCACAGGTACAGCACACATCCATAGCCAGGAAGATGGAGTTATGGCAAAGAATAGTCGACAGGGTCAACGCTGTGGGACAGCACCCAAGAAATAGGGAGGACATCAGGAAGAGGTGGAACGACCTACAGGGGAAGGTGCGTTCAACGGTATCCAGGCACCACATTGCGGTACAGCGGACTGGCGGCGGACCCCCACCTCCTTCCCCACAACTAACAACATGGGAGGAGCAAGTCTTGCCCATCTTGCATCCTGAGGGCCTCAGAGGAGTCGTCGGAGGAACGGACACTGGTAAGTCTAATCTTCACTATCATATCCCCCACCCTACCTGCATGCTATCACACACCCCCACCCTCACACCCTCCCCTATCACCCTAACTCCTCACTAATCTACCCATAACACCAACCACCCATCCCAACCCCACGACCTGTATGACACAACTAAGCATGGACACCCATCACTAAAGCATGCCCACTGCACAGACCCACAACACCCCCCAACCATCACCACACAAGCCCCCACACAGGAATGCCTGCACTGGGGTTCACGCACACCCATCCATTGCACACCATGGTTTCACACACATGCAATAATCATGTTCTCATACCCCTGCAGGAACCCGAAGGACCGTCACCACACCAGAGGGTCCAGACAACACCAATTCACCCCCAGAAGAGGCCCACAGTGACGACAGCAGCTCTGCCCTACTGGATCTTGATGACCAGCCCGGACCATCGTGGGCCTCAGGACAGTCGGTTCCCCTTGCCCAGCCACAGCCCAACACCGAACTGCCACCCTCTGGGAACACCAGCACAGCACCCACCCAGCGGACCCATACCTCCCTACCCAGGACAGGTCAATCAGCGGTGTGTCCACCACTACAGAGCACCCAGGCTAACCCACCACTCCAACAACAACAGGGACCTGGGGGCAGTGGTAGTGGGCACACGGTCCAGGGGACGGAGGCACAGGAACACAGGGGAACTGGGAGGGCTGCTGTGCGACAGGGAGCGGACAGGCCAAGGGAATCCACTCTCCACGAGGCCCTATCCTCCATCATGGGAGCATACCACCACTCCCAGGAGACGATGGCAACGGTCCTGGACAAGTTGCAGGAGACCCTGCGCCTGCAGGAGGAGCAGTATTTGGGGTTCAGGGAGGAGCTCAGAACCAAAGGCTCCGCCCTGGGCACAATCGTAGGGGTGCTGATAGACTTTCAAAAAACCTTGAGGGACACCGTGGCACTCCAAGGGGCCCCTGACACTAGCCAGGACGACGAACTGCCCACCACCTCTGCCGGCGCTAGTGGACAGGACGCCCCGCCACAGGACCACCACACCAGCACCCCACCCCCTGCAGACGGACAACCACCACGCGAGCGGGCATTGAGATCCAGGAACAGGACAGAGCAAGATGGCAAGACCCCCGCCAGGAAATAAGACTACCTTGATTGTCCCCCCACTGTCCCACTTTGTTACCCTGTCCAGATTGGAACTGCCCCAGCTCCACTTCCAATGGCCAGATGTGCAATGTACCTGTGAGACTAATAGACTGGACTCTGCCATGGACATTATTCCACCATGACCTCTCCCCATTTCACAACCCCCCTACATTTTTATGCACTTCAATAAACATCCTTGAAACCTCAATAATATTGGAGTCAGTCAATGATTGTGAACTTTGTATTGTCAATTACAGTGTTAAAAAAGGTTAGCCATTGGAAGGTCACCATACCAATGTCACACATCACAAGCCTTTCAAGGGTGCAAGCTGTTGACACGTAGGTCAACACATTAGTGAAACTGAAATGGAAGGGGACAACTCAGTTAACAAATAGGGAGTGAAATGTAGGTACAGGATAGAGGTAGACGTGTGAAATGTAATATAATGTGAAACATGAAATTGTACTCACCTGTGTCTCATTGAAAATATTGCTGTATGACTGACTCCCTGTTGTCGTTTTCATCTTCATCAGCTTCCTCCTCATCACTGTCCGCAGGCTCCCCAGGCTCCCCCGCTGCAACAACACCGTCATCTGGATCATCCTCCTGCAGAAAAGGCACCTGCCGTCACAATGCCAAGTTATGGAGCATGGAGCAGGCGATGATGATGTCGCACACCTTCTTCGGTGAGTAGAATAGGGACCCACCTGTCATATGGATGCACCTGAACCTGGCCTTCAGGAGGCCGAAGGTCCGCTCGATTACCCTCCTAGTCCGCCCATGGGCCTCATTGTAGCGTTCTTCTGCCCTGGTCCTGGGATTCCTCACTGGGGTCAGTAGCCAGGACAGGTTGGGGTAACCAGAGTCCCCCAATAGCCATACATGGTGCCTCTGGAGATCACCCATCATATCAGGGATGCTGCTATTCCGCAGGATGTAGGCGTCATGCACTGAGCCAGGGAACATTGCATTTACCTGCGAGATGTATTGGTCTGCCAAACAGACCATCTGGACATTCATGGAATGATAACTCTTCCGGTTCCTGTACACCTGTTCATTCCTGCGGGGGGGACCAGAGCTACATGGGTCCCATCAATGGCACCTATGACGTTGGGGATATGTCCGAGGGCATAGAAGTCACCTTTCACTGTAGGCAAATCTGCCACCTCAGGGAAAATGATGTATCTCCTTACGTGTTTCAGCAGGGCAGCCAACACTCTGGACAAGACGTTGGAAAACATAGGCTGGGACATCCCTGATGCCATGGCCACTGTTGTCTGAAAAGACCCACTTGCTAAGAAATGGAGCACTGACAGCACCTGCACGTCAGGGGGTATTCCAGTCGGATGGCGGATTGGTGACATCAGGTCAGGCTCCAACTGGGTACATAGTTCCCGGATTGTGGCACGGTCAAACCGGTAGGTCACGATGACATGTCGCTCTTCCATTGTCAACAGGTCCACCAGCGGTCGGTACACCGGCGGATTCCGCCATCTTCCAATATGTCCCAACTGACGGTGCCTAAGAAGGACAACAGCGAAAAAACTGTCAGCATTCCTCCAGGTATGTACCACAGTCATACACAAGACTACACCAGACAATTAACCCATCCGGGAAAGGTTTTGAGTGTTGGCCTCGGTATGTGTGACGCAGTAGTAAATGAAGCCATGTGGGCCCCTGAAATGGCGGCTGCCTGACCTCCAAAATGGGACAATGGAATTGTGGGGTAACTACGCTGGCGTTGCACACCGTCGCAGTAGGCAGTCGTAGAGCGCGGCACAATGCTGCATTGGTTAACATTGGACCCTATGGGTCCCAGGAGCCAATGAACAGGTGCACTGGCGGTGATGATGCGCACTGCCGCGGACGTCACTGCCGCGGACATCACCACCATTTTCTATCTGTTCAATCACTAGATACCTGACCTTCGACAGGAGAGGACCTACACTGCTAGTGCTGCTGTGACCTCAGCCTGGAAGCGACGATGGCTGCTGCATCTGGGGAAAGGGCCCCTGCCTTCACTGCACAGGAGTTGGAGAAACTTGTGGATGGGGTCCTCCCCCAGTATACGCTACTCTACGGTCCTCCAGACCAACAGGTTAGTACACAGGGAGCACGTTGTATGGGCTAGGCCTGGGTGGAGAGGGCTGGGTGGATGAGGGAAGGGGGCAGAGCATATAGAACAGTCATGCATGGGGATGAATGGGCCACAAGGATAGAGTTGGGAGGGGGCCAATTACAACGACGGTGCAGTAGTTAATGACTGTTCCTCTTTCCTTGTGCATGTCATGTAGGTCAGCGCCCACCAGAAGAGGGACATTTGGCGTGCCATCGCCAAGGAGGTCCAGACCCTGGTGGCCCACCATAGACGGGGCACCCACTGCCGGAAGAGATGGGAGGACAATCGCCGCTGCAGCAAGAAGACGGCGGAGGCTCAGCTGGGGATGGCCTCCCAACGTGGGAGGGGTGACTGTCGCACCATGACCCCCCTGATGTTCCGGATCCTGGCGGTGGCCTACCCGGAGTTGGATGGGTGCTTAAGGACATCACAGCAGACAAAAGGGGGTGAGTTCAACCTCAAGCAATGGACTTTGCGTGCTGTGGAGCTGACTGGGTGGGGGTGGTGGGCTGTGGGTGTCCCTAGGCCAGGGCGAGTTAGGTAGGCAAGGCCCCTCCGTTATGTAGGCCATGTGGCACTCTACCCCAGCTCAAAAAATAGGCAAATTGATGTATACTTGCCCCTTTGCCATCCATGTGGGCAGATGTCTACCATTGCCATGTAGGCCATTTCACAGGAATTGCATGTGCAGAGGGCAGGAGCACGGCGTAATGCAGGGGGCTGCTGCGTTTCTCTTGTCCGCCAACGGTAGCTGTATGCCATGCACTAAAACTCTCTTTCTTCTGTCTCCACCCTTTTTCTGCTCTCCCTGTCCTTCTGTACATCAGCATCATCAGGCGGAGGTACAGTGGCACCGGAGCACGAGGGAGCTGCATCCCACATGGCCATGGAGGGCCACACCACAGACTCTGATTTCACCAGTGGGACGGAGGGCGAGGGGAGCTTCACGTCGGCCACAGGATCACCAAACAGCGACACGGACTCGTCCGCCGATGGGAGCTCCCCTGTGGTGGCGGCACCATCTGTGCGCCCCACTTCTACAGGTACAGCCACCACCTCCCCTACCAGCACCGCCCTCCCAGCAGCCCCTCAGCGTTCGCCCCGTGCCCGCTTACCCAGGAGGGTGGGCATCACCTTCGCCCCAGGCACCTCAGGGCCTGCCCCTGTCACCCCTGCTGCCCTCAGTGAGGAGGCCATTAACCTCCTCAGGTCACTCACTGTTGGGCAGTCTACCATTGTGAATGCCATCCAGGGTGTAGAACGAGAGTTGAAACACAGTAATGCATTCCTGGAAGGCATTCATTCTGGTCAGGCTGTCCTTCAGCGAACCCTGCAATCTCTGGCCTCAGCACTGATTGCAGCCATTGTCCCTGTGTCCAGCCTCCCCCCTCCAACTTCCTCCACCCAGACCCAATCCCCTGTACCCTAGCCCATCCCAAGCACACCTACAGACCAGCATGCACACAAGTCAACACCCAAAAGTAGCTCAAGCAAACATAGGCACCACACTCACCACAAGCACTCACACAAGCATCAGACCCATACAGACACAGCAACATCCACTGTTTCCACTGTGTCCCCCTCCTCCCTCCCAGTCTCGTCTACACACACACCTGCATGCACCACATCTACAAGCACTAGGACTCGCACCAGGACACCCAGCACCCCAAGCCACTCACCTGCACTCACCACCTCCACTGCCATATACACATCCCCTGTGTCCTCTCACAGTGTGTCTGTGACGCCCCCTCCCAAAGTACACAAACACCGGCAATCACTCACCCAACATCCATCCACCTCACGACAGCCTCCAGTACCTGCACCTGCACCCAAAACACCTAAAGTGACACCTCCTACAACCACCTCCTCTTCCTCCACTCCCAGAGCCCCTCCAACTACCCATCCCAGTGTACGTCAGAAACTGTCCCTATGTCAAATTGACCTTTTTGCCCCCACCCCCCCCTCCAATTCATCAGTCCCGTCGTAGCGCCTCAGCCAAAATGCCTCCAGTACCAGTGGTGCGTGTTCCAGGTTTTTGGAGTGCCCCGTCCACCAGGGCAGGCAGTAGGACCTGGAGCCAAGGCACTGCCAGCCCACCCCCTGTGAAGGCTCCGAAATTGGAGATTGGACGACGGGACCGTGTCAAGACTCCTGGTGATACAAACAGTGAAATGGGATCCAAGGCGAGTGGTGAGTCATCTGTAACTCAAAAGAAGGTGGGGAAGGTCCGAAGGATGTCTCCCCAACCTGTTGTGAGTGTCACGGCGGAGAAGTGCGCCATCATTTCCGGCGGTCCAGACACAACCGCCAGCACCCTCGTTACTGGTCAGGAGACCACCGCCAGAGTCATAGCCCAGGAGGGCTCAAGTATCGTCACTGGTCCAGAGACCACCGCCAGAGTCATAGCCCAGGAGGGCTCACGTATCGTCACTGGTCCAGCGACCACCGCCAGAGTCATAGCCCAGGAGGGCTCAAGTATCGTCACTGGTCCAGAGACCACCGCCAGAGTCATAGCCCAGGAGGGCTCAAGTATCGTTACTGGTCCAGAGACCACCGCAACCGCTGGAGTCATAGCCCAGAAGGGCTCAAGTATCGTTACTGGTCAGGAGACCACCGCAACCACCGGAGTCACAGCCCAGGAGGGTCCAGAATCTCAAAGCTCCGCTGGTCAATGATGGAACTTCATGCCACACACCAATGTCCAGTGTGGAGATCGTCATGCCACACACCAATGTCAGAATCTGAACCGCCATCTTAGGCTACCGCTGAACAGTCCATAGGCAGCCATGGCAAAGCACCGCTGAACAAGGCCAAGACCGCCATGGTGAAGTCCGCTGAACAGGGCAAAGACCGCCATGGCAAAGCACCGCTGAACAGTCCATAGGCAGCCATGGCAAAGCACCGCTGAACAGTCCATAGGCAGCCATGGCAAATCACCGCTGAACAAGGCCAAGACCGCCATGGTGAAGACCGCTGAACAGGGCAAAGACCGTGTGGGTATGAATAGTCCGGCACATCAGGCATCGTTCTCCCATGTGCAGCTGGGACAGTGACAGGACAGGTACTTTCACGGGGAGACTCATCCAGTCTGGGCACCAGTCCCCCTCCAGAACCAGTGGAGACCTGCATCTACCTGAGAGACTGTGGCTTTGTACTCCCCAGGATATGGCAGTGGGCAATCCACCCACTGTAGAGACTTGAGAGACTGTGGCTTTGCACTCCCCAGGATAAAGCAGTGGGCAACCCACCCACTGTAGAGACTTGAGAGACTGTGGCTTTGCACTCCCCAGGATGGCACAGTGGGCAAGCCACCCACTGTAGAGACTTGAGAGACTGTGGCTTTGCACTCCCCAGGATACATCAATGGGCATGGAGCCCTGTTGTGGATCTGGCTTCGCATTCATGTGGCTGAGGTGCACCCCCTTACCTTCCCCCTGAGGTGACTGTAGTGTTTCTATCTGATGCCCCGGCAGTGTTCTCTCGGATTTTAGTCAGGTATCTATTGTAGGCGTCGCCCATGCATTTTTGGACTGTTGGTGCACGGACAGTGTTGTGTACATATCTGCACTACTTCTTGTTTGGTACATTTATTCTTGACAGATTTCCTGATATATATCCGTATATTTTTTAATGAGTAGTATATTGGCACAATACAAAGTTTGGCCGCTATTCGCTTTGTCATTGCATTCTTCCAGGGGGGTTGTGGGTTGTTACTGTGATTTTTGTGACTGCATTGGTGTGGTGGGGGTGTTTGGTGGGTGTCCCCGTAACTTTTGCCTTCCCCCTCCCCCGTGTCGTAGGTGCAGTACTCACCGGTATGTTCTGCGCCTACGTCGCTGTTGGTCGTAGATGAGCAGGAATGCCAGGGCAGGTAAGATTTGTAGTTCCGGGTCCATGGAGTCCTCGTGGGATGTGTTGAGGTGAGCGTTTTCTCATAGCAGAAGCTGTTTCCGCCGTGTTTTTATCCACGGTGAATCCGCCCCGGAAAAGGTGGCGGATTGGTGTGTTGTGATAGTGTGGGCGGTACATTGTGTTCCGCCTGTCTGTTGGTGGTGACCGCCGCGCTGTTTGTCTGTACCGCCCTGGCGGGCGATGTGTTAAAGTGGCTGTCTTTGTTGTCGGTTTCCGCCAGGATCGTAATTCCATTTTTTGTCCGCCGGCCTGTTTGCGGTATTACCGCAGCTTTAACACCGTCCGCCAGGGTTGTAATGACCACCTTTGTCTCTATCTAGCTTGGCGTGGATAGCACTGTGCTGATCCTGTGCTTAAAAACTTTGCTAGATAAGCAAAATTTGAGGTGAGCAAATCTAGAGTGTCGCTGGTGTTGCAGAGTGCTGTTTACTGGAGCTGCTCTCCACCTAAATTTGGGAACTACCCAGAGTTTTCTCTTGGTTTTTTTTGCACAATTTATGCATCACTCTAACCCTGAAAGGGCTTTGTTTTGACTTATACTGGGTGCTCCCTTGTGTCTGGACAAAGCTAAACCCCTCTGAAGAGCTCTAATGAGAGCGAAACATGTGTCAGGGGTTGCCTGACTCATTCCATGGTATTTGACCAGTCCAAAGCTGTAATACTGTGCCTGGAGTGGTAAATAGCTTTTGTCATTTTACAGCTCGGCAAAGATGACACTGTGTCAATCCTATGTTAAAGATTTTGCTGTAAAAATGGCAAAAGACTTTGGCCCTCATTACAACATTGGTGGTAAATCCCGCTTACCGCCGTGCAGAAGACCGCCAACACACTGCAGCGGCGGCAGAATACCGCTACAGCTATTACGACCCACAGCCCGGAATCCGCCAGAAACCAGACACCCACACAAGTCCCTCACACCAAAGGTCAGTGATAAACTGGCGATAACAAAACCTCCGCCGTCACGCCAACAGGAATACGCCCACACAATCACAACCCACGAATCCAAGCGGCGGTCATTCAACCACGGTATTCCATTGGCAGTACACACCGCCGCGCTCAAAATACAAAAACACTTACAAAACACAACCACATTGGACAATTCCAAATACAAGCACCTGATACACATACACACACCACTCCCACAAACTCAATACAATATAAAACACACACCCATATCACCCACAAACCCCTACGACAAAAATTGAAAAAGAAGCCCAGAGAAAGACACCACCAAAAACAACACTAGCATTCACAGGCACACAACACCATCACTCACACAACATCCACACACCTCAGACAACATACACAAACACATCCCCTCACTTATCACAACACACACCACCTCACACATCACCCACACCACACCATGGCACCGCAAAGACACCCCAGGTTCTCTGAGGAGGAGCTCAGGGTCATGGTGGAGGAAATCGTCCGGGTAGAGTCACAGCTATTCAGATCACAGGTGCAGCACACCTCCATAGCTAAGAAGATGGAACTATGTCGCAGAATCGTAGACAGGGTCAATGCTGTGGAACAGCATCCAAGAACTAGGGATGTCATCAGGAAGAGGTGGAACGACCTATGGGGGAAGGTGCGTTCTGTGGCCTCAAGACACCAGATTGCAGTACAGAGGACTGGCGGCGGACTCCCATCTCCTCCCTCACAACTAACAACATGGGAGGAGCAGGTCTTGGCTATACTGTATCCTTAGGGCCTCGCAGGAGTAGCTGGAGGAATGGACTCTGGTAAGTCAAATCTTAACTATTACATCCCACACCATACCTGCATGCTATCACATACCCCACCCTCACCCTCACCCCCATCACTCCAACACCTCACAAATGTCCCTCTATCACAACCCACACATCCCAACACCAAGCCCTGCATGCAACACCAAATCATGGACACCCATCACAAATGCATGCCCACCACAGATACCTACACAGACCCCAAACCAATTATCACACAAGTTCCTACACAAGAATGCAAGCACTGGAGTACAGGCTCATCCACCCATTGCACACACAGATGCAATAATCATGCCTTTACACCCCTGCTGGATCCCTACCCAACGTCACCAGAAAGGAGGTTCCAGACATGTCCACTCCCCCCACAGAAAAGGCCCACAGTGATGACAGCAGCTCTGTCCAACTGGATCAAGATGACCAGCCCGGCCCATCTGGGACCTCGGGACAGTCGGTTCCCCTGACACTGGCACAAGCCACCACAGAGCTTCCCCCTCAGGAAACACCAGCACAGCACCCACCCAGCGGGCCCATCCCTCTGTCCCCAGGACATGTCAAACAGCAGTGTTTCCACCACTACAGGGAACCCAGGCAAACCCACCAACCCACGAAAATCAGGGACCTGGGGGCAGTGGCAGTGGGCACATGGTTCAGGGGACAGAGACACAGGAAAACAGGGGAACTGGGAGGACTGCTGTGCGACACGGGGAGGACAGGCCCAAGGAACCCACTCTCCATGAGGCCCTCTCCAACATCATGGGAGCGTACCATCATTCCCAGGAGACGATGGCAACGGTACTGGCCAAGTTTCAGGAGCCCCAGCGGCTGCAGGAGGAACAGTATCTGGAGATCAGAGAGGAACTTAAGTCCATCAACACCACCCTGGTCACCATTGTAGGGGTGCTGAAGGACCTTGTGAACACCAGGAGGGACACTGTGGCACAAAAAGGGGCCCCTGACACTAGCTTGGATGATGAACAGCCCACCACCTCCGCCAGCGTTAGTGGACAGGAGGCACTGCCACAGGACCACGACACCAGCACCCCACCCCCTGCAGATGGAGAATCACCCTGCAAACGGTCCCTGAGATCCAGGACAAAGATAGAGAACAATGCCAAGACCCCCGCCAGGAAATGAGACCCCCCTGAATGTCATCCTTCTGTCCCACTTCATCACCCTGTCCATCCATCAACTGCCCTGGCTCCACTTCCTATGCCCCTTTGGACAATGCACCTGTGAAACAAATAGACTGGACTCTGCCATGGACAATCCTCCACCATCACCACTGCCCATTTTACAACCCCTCCACTATTTTGCACTGAAATAAACACCCTTAAATCACAAAACAAGCTGGACTAAGTCTGTGCTTTCACAAATGTGTATTTGCAATAACTATGGAATATAGCAATGTCCATTGTATTGTTAACATACCGATGTAACACAGCTCTAGTCCTTGAGGTAATATAGCAGAGGTCACACAGTGGGACCCACATCTGTGAAATGGAAAGGCAAAGTGACAAGTCAAGGTCCATACACTGGGTGAAAGTGACAGACATATGATAGTTTTAACAATTGCATGAGAGGTGTGAGGCAGTGACATCTTCTTACCTGTGTCTCACTGGAAGTATTGCTGGATAACGTTGTTTCTGTTGTCAATATCCTCTTCTTCTGCCTCCTCTTCTTCACTGTCCACAGGCTCCACAGCTGCCACAAGACCTCCTTCTGGACCATCCTCCTGCAGAAAAGGCACCTGTCGTCACAAAGCCAGGTCGTACAGCATACAGCAGGCCACGATGATCTGGCACACCTTCTTTGGTGAGTAGTAGAGAACCACCTGTCATATGGAGGCACCGGAACCTGGCCTTCAGGAGGCCGAAGGTCCTTTCGATCACTCTCCTAGTTCACCCATGTGCCTCATTGTAGCGTTCCACTTCCCTTGTCCTGGGATTTCTCACTGTGGTCAGTAGCCATGACAGGTTGGGGTGACCACAGTCACCTGCAAATGTCGAGGGACAACTGTTAGACACACACTAACCCTTAGGGACAACCCCAGACAACTATTCACAGGGTATAGGGTCCTTGTCCTCACCTATTAGCCACACACAGTGCCTCTGGAGTTGCCCCATCACCTAAGGGATGCTGCCATTCCTTAGAATGTAAGCGTCATGCACAGAGCCAGGAAACTTGGCATTCACATGGGAGATGTACTGGTCGGCCAAACACACCATCTGCACTTTCATTGAATGGTAGCTCTTCCGGTTTCTGTACACCTGTTCAGTCCTGCAGTGGGGTACCAAGGCCACATGTGTCCCATCAATGGCACCTATGATGTTGGGGATATGTCCCAGGGCATAGAAGTCACCTTTCACTGAAGGCAAATCCTCCACCTGAGGGAAAACAATGTAGCTGTGCATGTGTTTAAGCTGGGCAGACAACACTCTGGACAACACGTTTGAGAACATAGGCTGGGACATCCCTGATGCAATGGCCACTGTTGTTTGAAAAGACCCACTTGCCAGGAAATAGAGTACTAACAGGACCTGCACTAGAGGGGGGATTCCTGTGGGATGGCGGATTGCTGACATCAGGTCTGGCTCCAACTAGGCACACAGTTCATGGATTGTTGCACAATCAAGTCTGTAGGTGACTATTATGTGTCTCTCTTCCATTGTCGACAGGTCCACCAGCAGTCTGTACACTGGAGGATGCCGCCATCTCGCCACCTGCCCTAGCGGACGTGCCCTATGGAGGAGAACAGTGAGCAGAGAGTCAGCCAACACTGAGGTATTACTAAATGTCATTTTCAAACATTTGTAAATCCGCAATGGGACTGTAACTGTGTGTATGCAAGGCCTAGATAGGTGTGACGCAGTTAATATTAATGCCATGTGGCCCCCTGAAATGGTGGCTGCCTGACCTGTAAGGTGGGACAAGGGGTTCTGAGGTAACTGCGCTGGCGTTCTACACCGTCGCGGTAGGCGGTCGAAGACCGCAGCACAATCCTGCATTGGTTAACATTGGACCCTATGGGTCCCAGGAGCCAATGACGATGTACGCCGGCAGTGACGGTATGCACGGCCACGGACGTGGCCGCCATTTTGTGTCTGTTCACTCACTTGATACCTGACCTTCGACAGGAGAGGACCTACACTGCAAGTGCTTTTGTGACCTGTGTCTGGAAGCGACGATGGCTCATGTGTCTGGGGAAAGGGCCCCTGCCTTCACTTCGGAGGAGTTGGAGAAGATAGTGGATGGGGTCCTCCCCCAGTACACGCTACTCTACGGTCCTCCAGACAAACAGGTGAGTACACTGTGAGCATGCTGCATGGGCAATGCCTGTTTGGAGTGGTGTGGATGGAAGATACATGGGGGGGGACTGAGGCTTACATGTGCGGACGGTGAGTGTATGTGTGTCAGGTCAAGGGTGGGAACGTGGGCCAATGACGGTCCGGACGGTTAAAGTTTTTCCTTTTCCTCTGTACTATTCCTGTAGGTCAGCGCCCACCAGAAGAAGGATAGTTGGCGTGCCATCGCCAAGGACGTCCGGTCCCTGGGGATCCACCACCGACGGAGCACCCACTGCCGGAAAAAGATGGGAGGACATTCGCCGCTGGAGCAAGAAGACGGCGGAGGCCCAACTGGGGATGGCCTCCCAATGTGGGAGGGGTGGCCGTCACATCATGACCCCCCTGATGTTCCGGATCCTAGCGGTGGCATATCCGGAGTTGGATGGGCGCTTGAGGGCATCACAGCAGCCACAAGGGGGTGAGTACCGTCACATCCATCTGACTCTGCGCGCATTACAAGGTGTCTGGGTGGAGGAGGTGGGCAATGGGTTACCTTAGGCCAGGGCGAGCTTTGTAAGCAAGGACCCTTTGTGAGGAAGGCTATGTGGCACCCCAACCCCACCAGTGGTAAGAGCCATCTACACCTAGTCAGGCTCCTCTGAGTGCATGGCGTAGTGCAGAGGGCTGCTGTGTCTGTAGTGTCCACCAACGGTAGTGGTATTGCATGCACTGAACATGTATTTCTTCTGTCTTTCCCCCACCCTTTTTGTGGTCTCCCTGTTCTTGTGTGCAATAGCATCATCAGGCGGAGGAGCAGTGGCACCGGAGCAGGAGGGAGCTGCATCCCACTTGGCCCTGGAGGGTGCCACAACGGAGTCTGAAGCCACCATTGGGACAGAGGGCAAGTGGAGCTCCAAGGCGGGGACAGGAGGTGACATCAGCGACAGCGACTCCTCCTCTGATGGGAGCTCCCTTGCAGTGGCGGGCCCCTCTGTGCCCCATGCATCAACAGGTACAGCCGCCACCCCCCCACCAGCACTGCCCTCCCAGCAGCCCCTCACTGTGTGTCCCGTGGCCGCTCACCCAGGAGGGTGGGCATCTCCTTCGCCCCAGGCACCTCAGGCCCTGCCCCAGTCAGCCCTGCTGCCCTCAGTGAGGAGGCTATTGACCTCCTGAGATCCCTCACTGTTGGGCAATCTACTATTCTGAATGCCATCCAGGGTGTCGAGAGGCATTTGCAACAAACAAATATATACCTGGAGGGCATTCATTCTGGCCAGGCAGCCCAACAGAGAGCATCTCAGGCTCTGGCCTCAGCACTGATGGCAGCCATTGTCCCTGTGTCAAGCCTCCCCCCTCCAACTGCCTCCACCCAGACCCAATCCCCGGTACCTCAGCCTATCCCAAGCACACCATCAGACCAGCATGCACACGCCTCATCACACAAGGGTGGCTCAGGCAAACATAAGCACCACACATCCCACAGGCACTCACACAAGCATCATTCCCATGCAGACATACCAACATCCGCTGCCTCCACTGTGTCCCCCTCCTCCACATCGTCCTTCTCCCTCCCTGTCTCGTCTCCACTCACACCTGCATGCACTACATCTTTAGCCACTACCTCCATCACCAGCACTCCCATCACCACACACCGCTCACGTGCACTCACCACCCCCACTAACATTCACACATCCCCTGTGTCCTCTACTAGTGTATCTGTGAGCCCTCCTCCCAAAGTACACAAACGCAGGCACACACCCACCCAACAGCATACACCTCACAACAGCCTCCAGCCCATGCACCGTCACCCAAATTCAGCAATCATACACCTACTACAACCACTACCTCTTCCTTCACTCCCAAACCCACTCCATCTACCCGTCCCAGTGTGTGTAAAAAAAAATTCCTGGCTAACATTGACCTCTTCCCTACACCTCCCCCCCGTCCATCCCCTAGGGCCAGGCTTTCCATCCCATCCCAGCACCTCAGCCACCACATCACCGGGCACAGTGGTCCCAGCAACAGCGGGCTTTTGGAGTGCGCCAAGCATCAGGGCAGCCAGTGTGCCACGGAGCAAGGGCAAGGACATTCCTCCACCTGCGAAAGTAAAAAGTTGCCCACAACCCAGAGGGAGAAGGCGAAAACACCTGCCATCAAGGTCTCAGGGAAAACAAACGGGGATAGTGGCAAGGCAGCTGCGCCACCATCCAAGGTGGGGAAGAGCCAGAAAATCAAGGGCAGGTCAGGAGAGGGCATGGTGGCACCGACTATGGGACCAGTGTCACACCTTCTGTCCACGTCGACGCCAACCGGTACAGCGGAGAAGACCGCCACCTGCACTGCCACCTGCACCATCACATTCACCGCCACCAGCACCGCAGTCACTGAGCCCGCCACCAGCACCGCAGTCACTGAGCCCGCCACCAGCACCGCAGTCACTGAGCCTGCCACCTGCACCGCCGCCACAGAACCCGCCACCAGCACCGCCGCCACAGAACCCGCCACCAGCACTGCCACCACAGAGCCCGCCACCAGCACTGCCGCCACAGAGTCCGCCACCAGCACCACCACCACAGAGTCTGCCGCCAGCACCGATGCCACAGAGGCCACCGCAAGCACCGCTGCCACAGAGTCCGCCGCCAGCACAGATGCCACAGAGTCCGCCGCCAGCACAGATGCTACAGAGTACGCCGCCAGCACCGATGCCACAGAGGCCGCCGTTAGCACCGCCGCTACTGACACCGCCGCAAGCACCGCCAGCGGACCTGCGACATCCTGAGCCAGTGGCACCACCGCAGACATGGCTGCCATCCCCAGTGGTCAGTCGACCGAGCTTGGTGGTCAGTTCCAGGAGCCTGGGTAGCTTCCATGAAGCAACACCTTCAGTGGAGAAAGGCATCCACTACCTCAGTCCTTGGCAGGATGAAGCACTCTGGGCTCAAAGCCCCCTCCAGAACCAGTGGAGAAAGGCATCCACTACCTCAGTCCTTGGCATGATGAAGCACTCTGGGCACAAAGCCCCCTCCAGAACCAGTAGAGAAAGGCATCCACTACCTCAGTCCTTGGCAGGATGAAGCACTCTGGACACAAAGCTCAGTCCTTGGCAGGATGAAGCACTCTAGGCACAAAGCCCCCTCCAGAACCAGTAGAGAAAGGCATCCACTACCTCAGTCCTTGGCAGGATGAAGCACTCTGGACACAAAGCTCAGTCCTTGGCAGGATGAAGCACTCTAGGCACAAAGCCCCCTCCAGAACCAATGGAGAAAGGCATCCACTACCTCAGTCCTTGGCAGGATGAAGCACTCTGGGCACAAAGCCCCCTCCAGAACCAGTGGAGAGAGGCATCCACTACCTCAGTCCTTGGCAGGATGAAGCACTCTGGGCACAAAGCCCCCTCCAGAACCAGTGGAGAAAGGTATCCACCTGAGTGACTGTGGCTTTGCACTCCCCAGGATACAGCAGTGGGCAAACCACCCACTGGAGAGACTTGAGAGACTGTGGCTTTGCACTCCCCAGGATTAAGCAGTGGGCAAACCACCCACTGGAGAGACTTAAGAGACTGTGGCTTTGCACTCCCCGGGATGCAGCAGAGGGCAAACCACCCACTGGAGAGACTTGAGAGACTGTGGCTTTGGACTCCCCGGGATGCAGCAGTGGTCAAACCACCCACTGGAGAGACTTGAGAGACTGTGGCTTTGCACTCCCCAGGATAAAGCAGTGGGCATGGAGCCCCCTCAGGGAGCAGTGGCATCGTGCACTCATTGGCTGAGGTGCCCCCCCTTCACTTCCCCCTGAGGTGCCTGTTTCATTTCGATCTGATGCCCCTGCAGTGTTCTCTCCGTTTGAAGTCTGGTATCGAGTGTGGGCCTCACCCATGCATTTTGGGCCCAGTGGTCCATGGACAATTATTGGTGCACTATCCAGACTTGTGAAGTTGGTGTACATAATTGTAAATACTGCATTTCGAGTTTAGACTACTTTTTTTTCATGATTACAATCGTTCAACTCATTTCTTTTTGTCCTTGAAAGTGGGTGGGGGGTGTAAATGTTATGTTGCAGCATGTATTTGCGTGTATGTTGTTGTGGGTGAGGATGGGGATGGAGTTGGTTGCGTGTTGCGTGTGTGTGTCACTCTCTTTTCCTTCCCCCCCTGTGTTGTATGTGCAGTACTCACCGTGGTCGTCGCCGCCGTCTTTGTTGCTCCTGATAGAGGAGCAGGAATACCATCCCAGGGAGTATTTGAAGTTCTGGCTCCATAAAGTCCTGGTTCCTCATGGGCTGTGGAGAGGTGAGTGTTTTCCCTTCCAAGTCCTGTTTCTGCCGTGTTTTTGTTCACGTTGGTTCCGCCCCGGAAAAGGTGGCGGATTGGCCTCTCATAATAGTGTGGGCGGTACATTGTCTTCCGCCTGTCTGCTGGCGGTTACCGCCGCGTGGTTTGTTTGTACCGCCATGGCGGTCGGAGTGTTAAAGTGGCTGTCTATGTTGGCGGTTTCCACCACGGTCCTGATTCCATTTTTTTTTCCACCGGCCTGTTGGCGGTATTAGCGCCGCTTTAACACCAACTGCCAGGGTTGTAATGAGGGCCTTTGTCCCTATCTAACTTGCCGTGGATAGTACTGTGCTGATCCTATGCTTACAAACTTTGCTAGATAAGCAGACATTTGAGGTGAGCACATATAGGCCCTCATTCTGACCCTGGCAGTGTCTCACCGCCAGGGCAGAGGGCAGAGGAAGCACCGCCAACAGGCTGGCGGGAACGGGTGTCGTGGGGCCCCTGGGGGCCCCTGCAGTGCCCATGCAGGGCCCCTAACAGGGCCCCAACAAGATTTTCAGTGTCTGCCAAGCAGACACTGAAAATCGCGACGGGTGCAACTGCACCCGTCGCACCCCTTCCACTCCGCCGGCTCCATTCGGAGCTGGCAGCCTCATGGAAGGGGGTTTCCCACTGGGCTGGCGGGCAGCCTTCTGGCAGTCGCCCGCCAGCCCAGCCGGAAACTCAGAATTACCGCGGCGGTCTTTTGATACAAAGTCAGAATGAGGCCCATAGAGTGTCGCTGGTGTTGCAGAGTGCTTTTTACTGGAGCTGCTCTCCACCTAAATTTGGGAACTACCCAGAGTTCTCTCTTGTTTTTTTTTAACATATATATATATATATATATATAGATATATATATATATATATATATATACACATATATATATATGTGTATATATATATATATATATATATATATATATATATATATATATATATACACATATGTATATACATGTTTTGCATTGCCAGGCCCAAACCTTCCCTATTAAAACCCCTAAGGTAGGCCCTAGGTAGCCCCTTGGTATTTGGTATTTTTTTTGGTTTTGGTATTTAAGAGGTAGGACATGTACTGGCGTGTTTTACATGTCCTGATAGAGAAATACTGCCAAATTCATTCTTCACTGTTACAAGGCCTATCTCTCCCACAGGTTAACATGGGGACTACCTTTAAATGTCTTTTAAGTGTAATTTCCCATTGGGAGCAGATAGAGATTTGGAAGTTGGGGTCTCTGAACTCACAATTTAAAATACATCTTGTTGTAGAGTTGGTTTTTAGATTGTCTGTTCGAAAATGCCATGTTTAGAAAGTGGAAATGATCTTGCTTAACCATTCTGTGCCTCTGCCTTCCTGTGAAATCCACTTCTGGGTCAGACTGACAGTTGGGCTGTTTGTGAATTCCCTCCAGACAGTAGCACAAAGGAAGCTGAGGTGTGTCCTGCATATCCTGATGAGTGTTCCTGGGCTAAAGTGGGGAGGGAGGAGCTGACCCCTGCACCTGAAGGGGCTTTGCCTGTTCTCACACAATGTAGTCTTCATCCCCCTGGAGTGTGTCTGGGGCCAGGGGTCAGCAAGGCAGGATCTTGTGAACAACAGATACTTTCCTTTGATGTTTACCTACTTGAAAGGCAGAAATTTGTATAAGTAGTGGACCCAAAACCCCACAGCGTCTGATTACTTCTGGATCAAGAGGAACCTCTGCCAAGGAGAACTGCATGATGCTTGAGGATGACCTGCCATTCTTCCTGTTGCTTTGCTGAGCTGGCCTGCTGCTGCTGCTTCTGCCTTAAAAGGGAAAGGACTGGACTTTGCTTTCTGATATCCTACTTGGGAAGTTTCTCCAAGAGCCTGGACTGAGATTGCCATCTGCTAAGAAGTCTCCAGGACATCAAAGACTTCACCTGCCAGCGCCTTGGTAATCCTGCTGAATACCCTGGCTTGCTAAGTGATGCCATTCCAGTTCCTGGGTCCTTGGACATGAGTTCTGGTGAGAAAACAAGAAAATCCAGGCACCCCAATTCCAGACGACTCCAGAACCGGTGCCACTGCACGACACCGCTGTGGAGCCTGCAGCCTTGTGGCGTGACAGCAACCCAGTGAGGTCACCAATCGTGTCTTGACCCTCTGGATTCATGGACCCTGCCAGATCATCAGGAAGCAATGCCTCTCTCCAATGCTGCATCACCTTCCCTGCTCTGCAGTAAGGAACCGACGATGCACTGGATCCAGCAGCGCCTCACCTCCCTGGTTCCGTGCACCAGCTTGTTTCCTCGTTTGGCAAAGTTACTGTACCTAGGGGTCTGTGTGACTCCGTGACCGGTGCCGCCCTCCTCAAGAGTGGATTGTTGGGAACTACTCTGTCAACGACTTCGCAATAGCCCCAGGTGGAGCTATTGTCTTTCTAAGCACTATATTGACGTTTAATCTTTGAAAATGTCTATCTTTGCTTCTGTATGTTGGATTTTTGGAATTTTGGTCTTGTTTTACTCAGATAAATATTGGCCATTTTTCTAAACTGGTGTTGAGTGCTTTTGTGGTGTTTTCACTGTGTTACTGTGTGTGTTTGTGCAAATACTTTACACATTGCCTCTGAGATAAGCTTGACTGCTTGTGCCAAGCTACCAAGGGGGTGAGCAGGGGTTATCTGAGCTGTGTATCTCACTTAACCTGACTAGAATGAGGGTCCCTACTTGGACAGGGTGTGAACTGACTGCCAACTAGAGACCCCATTTCTAATTTCATCATTGATAATATCAATGTAACATTTGCATAAATTCTGAATACTCTTGCTCATTAACACTGTAAGCTGCTGATCATAAGGGAGTTAGCTGTCAGTCTGCTGCTGGTGTTGAAAGTGCATGTTTCTATCCGCATGTCAGAATGTTTTAATGAAAGTTATTTGAGAACTCACTAAAAACATGTCCCAATTTTTCTTTCTACGGCACTAACCATAATTTCTGCGACAAAATGAACCCCTTCATTTTGTTCCTTCTAAATTAACTGCTTAAAGTCTTATCAGTTTGATTCAATCAAGATGGCTTCAGGTGTGCCACACTTTTGTCATAAGTAGGACCTAGTTACACCAAATTTGCAGAAAGCTAGAACTTGGTCCAGAAAGATCTCTGTTTGTGATTTGGTGTAAATCCGTTCAGTAGTTTTTGTGGGATTAAAGAAAAAAGATTTTTTATCTAGGGATGCGATCCTCCGTGGATCCAACAGATCTCATGCTGAGATCTGATTGGCTGCCAACACTTTAACCAGGAAGCATTGCTAGCAATCTTGGGACTCAGACTCAGTTGAGTCCCAAGTAAAAAGTAAAAAAATAAACAGAAGGGTTTAAGGTAGGAATAGCCTGACCACCCAGGCCTAGTGGTTGGGACCCTGGGGGACCCTATTAGGGCACAACAGCCTTTTTTATAATTTTGGCTGTGAAATCAGAGTGACTCTTTGAATCCAAAAATCAAACACGGTCTCCCTCGCCTTTCTTTTATTTGTCCCCTTTGGTGGGCTAGGTCCCAGTGGGAATTATTATGGGGAAGAGGGGCATGTGTAGCCCCCTTCCCCAGGCTGATTTCAGCCCTGAGGACCACCTCCCCTCAAGGCTCGGGCAAATCAATGAAGGGGGGGCTGTTTTCACCCCCAGGGACCACTACCTCCCCAGGCCAGGCCCTTTTCTTGAAATGGGAAGGGGGCAGTGCAGCCCATGTCCCAGGCTGTGATTGGCCCCGGATACACCACCCCCCAGGGCCCAGACATGCAATTTTAAAAGGAAGGCACCCCCTGGAGCCATTCATGGGCTTGAGGACCCCATCCCCCAGAGTCAGCTCCTTATGTCCTGAGGTGCCCACCCTTGTGAAATAGCTCTTTACTGTCACTTGGTGGGAGCTTTGAGAGCTCCCAGCAAGCAAGAGCTCCTGCTGACTGGAGCAGTCTTTTCATCTGTTCCCCTGCCCGCTGTCTCCAATTACTACTTTAATTTAATGACATGTTACACATTGTTGATGCAGCTTTTCTCCATGGGCTCTAGATCTGGGATTAAACCAATTCTGCCTGAACTAAATGACCATAGCATTCTTGCCTAAATGTGTAGGTTCATGGAAATGTTGTCTCACTGGGGACAAACAGACCGTCTGGTAACACTGGTCTTCCATCTAATGAAACCCAGATGTCATTGTCATCCTCACTACATCCTACTCTGATCCAACCCATTTGCTCTGCTTCAGACACATTTTCCTTCATGGCTTACAAATACCCCTGTGTCAGTTATTGTCATCAGCATGGAATCAACAGTGTCCTTTTGAGATCCATCTGTGAATGTTCCATTAAATCTACAGGCTACAATTGCAAAGTAGTGTGCCACTTCATCTGCATATCTATTGCCAACAGTGACAAAACCGTTGTGTCTCCTGTATGATGCACATTTAACAACATAAATTTCAGTTGGAAGCTGTAAAACTTCTAACAATCGCATCACTTGCTCATCATTTCATATAGGTGAGCCAGATGATGTCATGGAACCGCTTTGTGACCATAACTGACCAAAGACATGGACCACACCAAAGCCATGCTGTCTATCTGTAAATATAGTCACTCTCATTTAGGCTGTCAAGCTGCAAGCTCTCGTAAGAGAAATCAACTCTGCAACTTATGCTGAGGTAACTTCTTGAAGCCATGAAGCTTCCATTATTTCTTGTATTGTGCAGACAGTGTACGCTGCTCTCAGGGAACCATCATTTGTTCTTAGCCATGAGTCATCAATAGATAGCACATAATCAGGTCTAATTAAAGGCTCATCTTTTATGTTGGGTCTTGGGCTGAAGCATACATCTGTGGCATCTAGACAGTCCTGTTCAAACTCAAAGATACATCAATTTCGGACAGAGGGAGCAATGTAATAGGGTTCAAGACTTAACAGTGCTTCAATGTTATATAGTTGGAAGCACGTATTTGCTGGTCATATCTGATCAATTTGGAATTAGTCATGTTTTGGATTTTGGTTCTGGTAAGCAAAATCTCTACAGAGTGAGGGACCATAACAGTTAAAAGATGTCCCATCGCTATGCTTTCACATCTCTTGAGACTATCACTGACAGCTGCTACTGCTTTAAGACAACCAGGTTCAAGTGTGTACGAAACAAAGCCCACTGGAATTTTGGATCACCATACATCTCAGTAAGCATGGAAAGAGTGCAGCCCTCCCTCTCACTGCAAAATAATGTAAACCTGTTTGAATAATCAGGTACTCTGGGACGAAACAGAGACTTTCCCTCAGCTCTAGAAAAGCTTTCATACATTTGTTGTCCCATGGAATCAGATCAGGCACATCTCTGTGTGCCACCCTCAGTAAAAACTTTACCTCCAGAGAAAACTTTGGTATCCACTGTCTATGGTACCCAACTATTCCCAAAAACATCCTGAGTTCTCCTTGTGTCTTTGGAGGACCTATTTGCAAAATGGCATCCACTCTTTCTTTTGACACTTTCCTTGTTCCTTTCTTAATGATAGGTCTCATGTATTGGACTTCTTTTTGACAGTATTGCAACCTGGTTTTAAATATGTTTACCCTTATGGTATAATTTAATTTATAGGTTCCTAACTGCTTAAAATATTTTTTTAATACTACAGCAAATATGCAGATCAGAATCTGTGGACTTGTTTACATCATGTGATTGGAACAAAAACCATAGTGTGACCCGAGGACAATCTACCAATCTGCAAAAGACCTGCGGATATAAAAAAAGTTAAAACTAAGAAATAATACAGTAATTATAGTTATGTGTAAATTATCATTACTGCATTATTGTATTGAAGTGAATTTCTTTTCCTTCTCAAATTAGGTACTCTTTTCACATCTGATAAATAACGTACCCTCTGGTATTGCTATTTACCAGGTATGGTAAATAGCACCAACACACGTACTCAGGTCCGATCCATGTAAGACAGTCTATCTGTCCTAGATATCATTGTATATTGATCTCTGCTGTGGTATGAGGCCTGGTGTCCAAGCCTCACCCTCTTCATACTCCCTTAAAAAGAGTTTCTGCCCACATCCACCACTGGCAACGCTAGTATACCAATGGCCTAGTATTTATCAGAGGGCTATTAATGAGAGGTGCTATTTGCAGAATAAAATAGATTAGATATAAAAGAAGTGTCCACTGCTGTGCAATCTGGTATGTGCTTATGGAGGAGAGATAGTTTTCCCCCAAAGATAAATACATCATTTGGTCTTTGTTTTTCACACAAAGAGGTTGACCTCTCAGAATTTTTATTTGGGGTAAATATTATTTCATTAGGCATGTTGGCAGCCACTGAGATCAAGATTTTCATGATGTGAGTTCAAACAATCAAATCCAGAATAAAATTAAATTCCATTGCTGTGTCAAAAATATTATGCGTGCGAAACAGAAAAATCAGATGGGGTTGACAATGGTGTCTTGTTTGCAAGAGTCTGTTGTCTCTGATTCCACTAATAGGTAATCAATGTACTGGACAAGAACTGAGTTACAAGACATGATCAACATTTCCAAATGTTCTTTAAAATCTGATTGAAAATCAAAAGACTTTCCATATAGCCTTCTGGGACACGACACCATGCTAATACTTCCTCACCAAACATGAAGGGAAATAGGTACTGAATATCCTTATGTAATGGAATCGAGAAGAAAGCTTGGCAAAGATCTACAACAGTGAACCATTCTATGGTACATATTGCAGCTGGATTCGGTACCACAGGACCACATATGATTAAAGTATCGTTAACTTTTGACTGGTCATGCACAATCATAAACTTGCCATTGATCTTTTGTAATCCCATAATCGGTGAGTCACATGCACTCCCAACTATTTCTTTAAGTTGCCTTTCTGTACCATGTCATTTATTATTATTGATATCCCTTGCTCTTATCTCTTGAGGTATTTGATAAGGTGGTGTTCTTGGAAAGATGGCATTCAGTTTGACATTCATTCAGACTGGTTCTAAACCTTTATTAGTTCTCTATCTTACCCTGTGAAATCCCATATTTTTCAATTCGCTGTTTCTTTTAAATCTGTTGGTGAATCTTCTACAGTTAGCATTGGGTAAAGCCCTACTGTTTGTTATTGAGCCAATTTAAACTCAACGTCCTCAACATGGGGGTGATATTCGACCCTATTTGGTGTGCAATAAATTGTATGATTCAGTTTGTGCAAAGGGTCTCTTACTGTAGATGTACAAGACTTTAATCACAAACAATAAACTGATGATTTTCTTCAAATGAAACTATCTTTACAGGAACCTCATTTGAAAATGGATTTGTAATTTGTTTATTTGTAACACCTACAACTTGAATCTTCTTTTTCAAGAGGAGTAGGTCTGGGACCTTTGCTGTTCTAATGGTGGAATGGGTAGCTCCAGTGTCAATCAGGAATGACACTTGAGGTCCGCTCTGGTCCACCTCTAAGACTGTGCCAAGAACGTAGTCTACCTCCCCTATTAGACACTGTCCAACTCTCATCATTAAACATAGGAAACTGCTAAATCACATTTTGGTTTTGCTTCTACAATGTATTTTGATTTAATCAGGACAATTGATTTGGATTCAATCTAGTGTTACCCACATTCTGTTGAATCATAGAGGCTTGTGGGACTGGCATAATGTGAACCTCATCCTGCACTGGTATTTGAGGTTGCTGTGTGGGCACATTTTGCATTTGTATTTGATTTCTTGCCTGTATTTGATTATTGTGTATTCTATTTGGATTAAGCCTACTTTTGCACTTCCAATGCCTTCAATGTAGCAACATCAACACCTGTATTAGGATCAAGCGGAACTCCTCAACCTCTACCCTGCATGAAGGCATTCCTCCTGGAACGCCTTGCATTCCTGTTTGAAATCCAACTCCTTGCGCGCCGTCTTGAACACCAACACCATGCATTACACCACCATTTCCTGAAAATAACTAATTCTGAAAACCGCTCTGTGCCAGCTTCATCTGGACTAACAGGAACTTCTCTTTAAGCTTCCTCTATTTCATTTCCTACCCATAACTGCTATAAATTTCATATATTTCAGGACTTCATCTAGAGAATTAGGGCCTGGTTTAGACATTGGTGGTCGAGTTATATACTATGGGGCATATTTATACTCCGTTTGCGCCGGAATTGCGTCGTTTTTTTTGACGCAAAACGAACTCCATATTTATACTTTGGCGTTAGACGCGTCTAGCGCCAAAGTCCATGGAGTTTGCGTAATTTTTTAGCGTGGACACCTACTTTGCGTTAATGAGATGCAAGGTAGGCGTTCACGTCTAAAAAATCGACTCCGAGGCATGTGTGTCGGATTTATACTCCCAGGCAAAATTCACACCCGGGAGTGGGCCGGTCAAAAAAAATGACGTACGGCCGCTTTTGCGCCGTTTTTTAGCGCCTGCAAAAGGCAGGCGTTAAGGGGCCTGTGGGCTCTGAAGGAGCCCAGAGGTGCCCTCCCATGCCCCCAGGGACACCCCCTGTCACCCTTGCCCACCCCAGGAGGACACCCAAGGATGGAGGGACCCATCCCAGGGACATTAAGGTAAGTTCAGGTAAGTGTTTTAAAAAAAAAAAAATTGTGGCATAGGGGGGCCTGATTTGTGCCCCCCTACATGCCACTATGCCCAATGACCATGCCCAGGGGACAGAAGTCCCCTGGGCATGGCCATTGGGCAAGGGGGCATGACTCCTGTCTTTGCTAAGAGAGGAGTCATTTCTATGGGGGTTGGGAGTGAAAAAAAATGGCGCAAATCGGGTTGAGGCGAAAAAATTGCCTCAACCTGACTTGCCCCATTTCTTGACGCCCAAGCTCCATTTTCCCCTACGCCGGCGCTGCCTGGTGTACGTCGTTTTTTTTAACGCACACCAGACGGCGCCGGCGGCTAACGCCGGCTAACGTCATTCAATAAATACGGCGCCCGCATGGCGCTTCAGAATGGCGTTAGCCGGCGCTAATTTTTTTTACGCAAAGCTCCGTTAGCGCAGTTTTGCGTCAAAAAGTATAAATATGGGCCTATGGGATTTCAATTTCAGTGGACGGAATATCCATCACCTTTGTAACGGAGTAACCCATCAGTTGCTATCAGGCCCTTTTTCTGCCAAAAAATTACATTCTGCTGTATGTGCTGGCTAATCCGAGGTCTCAAAATGAGCACAAACTGTGAAATAAGGAATTCCATATCTGTCTGTTCAAGATGCATATGACCCGTATGCTGCTGAAGTGCTTTCAACAACCGCTCTTAATACTCGGGCACTGATTCTTCGGCTTCCTGCTGAATTTGATTCAACCTTACATAATCCAAATCCTTTAGAGGAAAAGTAATCACCTCATTATATTTAGTCATTACAAGAGGTGAGGGTGCATTTGTATGAGAATTTCTAGTTGGCTCTGCATCTGGCTACTAAACAGCAATCTCACATTCAGCCCGCAAATCATTTGGAACAACAATGTCGAAAAATGTGTACAAATCAGTCCACAACACCTTTGAAATGTTAACAAACATTTCAACCTGTGTATACCTCTGCATTGGATTCTCTCTCAATTTTGGAAAATTATTCATAAATGATGCAAGGTCTTCTTTAGTCCAAGGCACATGTACATACCAACCACCTGGTACTTCCCTTAAAGGGTAAGTTGTAGCTCCCTCATCATCTAGGGGACTTGTGGGTGTTTTTTGTTGGATTCCTTCTTTTTGTAACGTTGACTTGCCAATTTATTATCTAATTTATCCAATTCACTCCATTTGTGGACACATTTCACTAAGTTGATAATGTGCATTTGCATGCCTCAAGAACACATGTTTTCAATTGACTCATCATCTAAATGTACCCTGAAACATTTCTGCAATGGGATGCTGTTAGAAATGGGGTCTTTGGTTGACAGTCAGGTTACCCCCTGTTCAAGCAAGGACCCTCACTCTAGTTAGGATAAAAGAGAATCACCCTCAGCTAACCCCTGCTTACCCCCTTGGTAGCTTGGCAGAGCAGTAGGCTTAACCTCAGAGTGCTGGGCGTAAAGTATTTGTACCAACACACACAGTAACTTAATGAAAACACTACAAAATGACACAACACCAGTTTAGAAAAATAGGAAATATTTATCTAGACAAAACAAGACCAAAACGACAAAAATCCAACATACACAAGTCAAGTTATGATTTTTAAAAGGTTTAAAATAAAAAGAGTCTTTAGGTAGTTGTAACAACACACTAGCGCTGCTAGCGTGAAAAATGTACCTGGTTTGCGTCAAAAATAACCCCGCACGGGCGGTGTGCGTCGAAAATAACCCGGCACGGGTTTATGCGTCGAAAACAGCTCGGCTCGGCGAGGCGCGTCGAAAAAGCCAGCCACGCGGCGGTCCGAAGTCCCGCGGCGCTGGTTGCGATCTCTCAGCCTTCGTCAGCGATGCTGCGCGTCGTTTCTCCTGCTCCGGGCGTCGATTCTCCGGTCGCGTTTCCAGCGGCGTCGTTTCTCAGCTGCGGAGCCGGCGTCGCGTCGTTTTCTCAGCCGCGATCGGATTCGCGTCGATCTTTTCTCCGCACGGTGCGCGGTGCGTGTATTTTTGTCCTTAGGCTGCCAGCCTCTCCTTTCAGGGTCCCAGGAACTGGAAGGGCACCACAGAGCAGAGTAGGGGTCTCTCCAGAGACTCCAGGTGCTGGCAGGAAGAAGTCTTTGCTATCCCTGAGACTTCAACAACAGGAGGCAAGCTCTACATCAAGCCCTTGGAGATTTCTTCTTCAAGATGGAAGGCACACAAAGTCCAGTCTTTGCCCTCTTACTCTGGCAGAAGCAGCACTGCAGGAAAGCTCCACAAAGCACAGTCACAGGCAGGGCAGCACGTTTTCCTCAGCTATCAGCTCTTCTCCAGGCAGAGGTTCCTCTTGGTTCCAGAAGTGTTTCTCAAGTTTGTAAGTTTGGGTGCCCTTCTTATACCCATTTTAGTCTTTGAAGTCACCTTTCTTCAAAGGGGACTCACACCTTCTTGTGAAATCCTGCCTTGCCCAGGCAAGGCCTCAGACACACACCAGGGGGCTGGAGACAGCATTGTCAGAGGCAGGCACAGTCCTTTCAGATGAGAGTGACCACTCCACCCCTCCCTCCTAGCAGAGATGGCTAATCAGGAAATGCAGATCACACCCCAGCTCCCTTTGTGTCACTGTCTGGTGTGAGGTGAAAAACAACCCAACTGTCAAACTGACCCAGACAGGGAATCCACAAACAAGGCAGAGTCACAGAATGGTTTAAGCAAGAAAATGCTCACTTTCTAAAAGTGGCATTTTCAAACGCACAATCTTAAAATCAACTTTACTAAAAGATGCATTTTTAAATTGTGAGTTCAGGGATCCCAAACTCCACCTGTCCATCTCTTCTCTAGGGGAATCTACACTTTAATCATATTTAAAGGTAGCCCCCATATTATCCTATGAGAGAGAGACAGACCTTGCAACAGTGAAAACGAAATTGGCAGTATTTCACTGTCAGGACATATAAACCACATTACTATATGTCCTACCTTATCCATACACTGCACCCTGCCCTTGGGGCTACCTAGGGCCTACCTTAGGGGTGCCTTACATGTAAGGAAAGGGAAGGTTCAGGCCTGGCAAGTGGGTACACTTGCCAAGTCGAATTTACAGTGTAAGAATACACACACAGACACTGCAGTGGCAGGTCTGAGACATGATTACAGAGCTACTTATGTGGGTGGCACAACCAGTGCTGCAGGCCCACTAGTAGCATTTGATTTACAGGCCCTGGCACCTCTAGTGCACCTTACTAGGGACTTACTAGTAAATCAAATATGCCAATCATGGATAAACCACTTACATACAATTTAAACAGGAGAGCATATGCACTTTAGCACTGGTTAGCAGTGGTAAAGTGCTCAGAGTTGAAAAGCCAACAGCAACATGTCAGAAAAATATAGGAGGCAGGAGGCAAAAAAGTCTGGGGATGACCCTGCAAAAGCAAAAGTCCAACACGACCCCCTACCAGCCTAAAGCCAGGGGAGAACAATCAATACCTTGATGTACTTCCCTGATTGGGGCGATAGAACAGGGACCCAGGCCCACAACAGCAGGGGCATGTTCCAGTTCTACGCCTTCCTGACTCCAGTTGGATCCCTCTGTCCATACTCTCAGGGCCCACTAAGCTAACCCATGGGGAACCCTTCTCCACATCTACAGACACCATCTGTGCAGCACCTAACTTTACTTTGCTCACAGATGAATTGCAATGGGCAGATAGTACCACCAGGGCCAACACAGTGGTGTTGCCCACTCCACCCCCGGGGTGTGACTCTCGTCCTCCCCCCCCCAGGGGCAACTCTGTCCACCAGGACAGCAAGCCACAGTGGCCCCAGACAACTGTCAGGGATGAGAGCCCGACCTCAGGCCTCTCTAACCACTGTGACTGTGGAGAGTGGGGGGTGGTAGCCCCAGGTGCCTGGCACCCTTTGACCACTCTCTCTTCCACCAGGTCAGGGGTGACAACCTGACCCTGGCCCTCCCCTCTGGGGCTCTGTACCCTCCCTGCAGAAGTGGCACCCCCAGAGTCCAAAACTGTCAGGGTGCTTGTAGAAGCAGTCCTGCACAATTCTTCCATCAGTGCAGGGATGTTAACCTGCAACTGATCCTCCAACCTGGGGTCTGTACCTTCAGGTTGGACCAGGGCCAGGGGTGAGGCTTCCCTCCCCCTGCCCTCTCTTCTGGGGTCCTGAACCACCCAACTAGGAGCGGCCCCCCCAGAAGACAACATGGTAGGGGTACTGTTAGCAGTAGCCCCTTCCTCCAGGTCAGGGGGGACACCCTTAACCTGGCCTCCCAATCCAGGGTCTGTACCCACAGACTGGATCACTGCCTGGCAACCCAGGACTTCCTGGGGGGCATACTTACCCCCTACCAGGTCAGAGTTTACCCTCTGAACCTGGTCATCCAACCCAGGGTCACCACCCTGCGGTTGAACCACTGCCTGGCACACCAGGACTTCCTTGGGAGCACACTTACCCCCTATCAGGTCAGAGTTTACCCCCTGAACCTGATCATTCAACCCAGAGTCACCACCCTGCGGTTGAACCATTGCCTGGCGCACCAGGACTTCCTGGGGGGCACACCTACCCCCCACAAGGGAAAAACTTTCCCCAAGGGCCATACAAGAGTCTGGCTGGCGCAGGTCTCCTGACCTCTGCCCATCTGACAGAGTCTGGATTCCCCCCAGCCCAGAAATGGTCTCACCAAGGTCATTCCTGGGGGGCTCTGCACTCAGAGCTGACCCCTGACCCTCCAGGTTCTCCACTGGGGTCCGCAACCCCCTCTCAACCCTCTGTCTGGACTTCTGCAACCCCTCACTAGGAGTGGTACTGCCAGACACCAGAACTGGTGGGACGCTGGCTACAGCCGCCCCCCCAAGTTCTCCTGACACTGTGGGGTCTCCCTCAACAGATGGCCCTATGGTACAGGCTAGGCTCCCCTCCTGGGGTTCCCGCAGGGAACCCTCCAGGACCTGGGACCGGATCTCGGGCACCTTGGGCCTCAACCCATCCCCATTCCCTCTCCTCTGAGACTGGACATGGGGTCCCTCACCCATCCCACTACACAGGGACCTACCTGGGACACTACAATCCTTCCCTACCTCACCTGGTTGGGAACTACCTAGACCACTCCTCTCAGGAGCACCCCCAAATGCCTCTTCAGACTCTCTGGTACTCACCCAGAAGTCTGCCTCCATTGTAAGCTCCCTGGGGTCAGAGAACTCACACTCCACCTGGTGTTGGCATAGCTCTGGAAAATAAGGACTAGACATATGCTCTCCAGCAATTACATCACTCAGCCCCTCACATGAATTAACCAAAGTACCCTTCACCCAACCATCCAGTGACTCTGCTTTGAAAAAGCACCCCACATCACCCTCCTGAGACTGGTGAGACAGTACCTGACTGTCCCTGACACTCAACCCACACTCTTCTGGGATGTCTTCACACTCCATAACCAGGACTTCTACCTGGGGGGAACCCCTCTCCCTGTCACTCTCAACTAGAGTCAGTAGAGTGTCCCTCCCACCAGTAGGAATATGACTCCCCATGCCAGTTCCCCAATCCACCTCAGGGACCCTGTGCATCACTGGAGCTACCTCATACCCCTGAACCTCCTGGCGTGTGTTAACTCCCTCCTTCAAGTAGGGCACCACCTCTCTGGGCATGTGTACTTCTGCAGCATCACTGGATATACAATTGTTGCTGCCACCATTCCAGCTGGACTCAGCCCTCATGACTTCCAGCTCTTTCAATTTAAGCTCGTAAGCATAAATCATTTTTTTAATCTCTAAGTCCCTCCTCCTTTCTGCCAGGGCTAAGGCTCTCTTCTCCTCGGCCCTCTTAAACTCTTCCAGACTCCGGATTCGAGCTAGGAGCCTATCATCTCTTTCTGTTCCCTCCTCAGGGCCACTGCCCTCCTCTTTGGAGTAATCCTCCTCCTCAGAGTAGTTATCCTCCTCAGACTCATTTGGTGGTGTTGCCTGACAACGTTTCAATTCATCCTGAAACAGGGCTGACTCAAGATCCTCCCTTCTGGATTCCTTGTTCACAGCCAGTCCCCTTTCCATGCAGAATGCTTTAAGCTGCCACTTTTTATACATAGATAGGTGCCAGAAATTGACTTCCATTTCTGCAAAGGCTTCACAACCAAAAAACAAAGTCCAAAAATATTATCAATACTTCCAGGAGGACATCAGAGAACAAAAAGCAGAATCACAAGACAAGTAGTATGTGGTCACGTAGTGGTCTGAGATCAAAACAGTAGTGTACACTTAATTACTGTATGTCAAGTACAAATACAAGTCCAAATCCCGACCGCTGGTCACCAATGTTAGAAATGGGGTCTTTGGTTGACAGTCAGGTTACCCCCTGTTCAAGCAAGGACCCTCACTCTAGTTAGGATAAAAGAGAATCACCCTCAGCTAACCCCTGCTTACCCCCTTGGTAGCTTGGCAGAGCAGTAGGCTTAACCTCAGAGTGCTGGGCGTAAAGTATTTGTACCAACACACACAGTAACTTAATGAAAACACTACAAAATGACACAACACCAGTTTAGAAAAATAGGAAATATTTATCTAGACAAAACAAGACCAAAACGACAAAAATCCAACATACACAAGTCAAGTTATGATTTTTAAAAGGTTTAAAATAAAAAGAGTCTTTAGGTAGTTGTAACAACACACTAGCGCTGCTAGCGTGAAAAATGTACCTGGTTTGCGTCAAAAATAACCCCGCACGGGCGGTGTGCGTCGAAAATAACCCGGCACGGGTTTATGCGTCGAAAACAGCTCGGCTCGGCGAGGCGCGTCGAAAAAGCCAGCCACGCGGCGGTCCGAAGTCCCGCGGCGCTGGTTGCGATCTCTCAGCCTTCGTCAGCGATGCTGCGCGTCGTTTCTCCTGCTCCGGGCGTCGATTCTCCGGTCGCGTTTCCAGCGGCGTCGTTTCTCAGCTGCGGAGCCGGCGTCGCGTCGTTTTCTCAGCCGCGATCGGATTCGCGTCGATCTTTTCTCCGCACGGTGCGCGGTGCGTGTATTTTTGTCCTTAGGCTGCCAGCCTCTCCTTTCAGGGTCCCAGGAACTGGAAGGGCACCACAGAGCAGAGTAGGGGTCTCTCCAGAGACTCCAGGTGCTGTCAGGAAGAAGTCTTTGCCATCCCTGAGACTTCAACAACAGGAGGCAAGCTCTACATCAAGCCCTTGGAGATTTCTTCTTCAAGATGGAAGGCACACAAAGTCCAGTCTTTGCCCTCTTACTCTGGCAGAAGCAGCACTGCAGGAAAGCTCCACAAAGCACAGTCACAGGCAGGGCAGCACGTTTTCCTCAGCTATCAGCTCTTCTCCAGGCAGAGGTTCCTCTTGGTTCCAGAAGTGTTTCTCAAGTTTGTAAGTTTGGGTGCCCTTCTTATACCCATTTTAGTCTTTGAAGTCACCTTTCTTCAAAGGGGACTCACACCTTCTTGTGAAATCCTGCCTTGCCCAGGCAAGGCCTCAGACACACACCAGGGGGCTGGAGACAGCATTGTCAGAGGCAGGCACAGTCCTTTCAGATGAGAGTGACCACTCCACCCCTCCCTCCTAGCAGAGATGGCTAATCAGGAAATGCAGATCACACCCCAGCTCCCTTTGTGTCACTGTCTGGTGTGAGGTGAAAAACAACCCAACTGTCAAACTGACCCAGACAGGGAATCCACAAACAAGGCAGAGTCACAGAATGGTTTAAGCAAGAAAATGCTCACTTTCTAAAAGTGGCATTTTCAAACGCACAATCTTAAAATCAACTTTACTAAAAGATGCATTTTTAAATTGTGAGTTCAGGGATCCCAAACTCCACCTGTCCATCTCTTCTCTAGGGGAATCTACACTTTAATCATATTTAAAGGTAGCCCCCATATTATCCTATGAGAGAGAGACAGACCTTGCAACAGTGAAAACGAAATTGGCAGTATTTCACTGTCAGGACATATAAACCACATTACTATATGTCCTACCTTATCCATACACTGCACCCTGCCCTTGGGGCTACCTAGGGCCTACCTTAGGGGTGCCTTACATGTAAGGAAAGGGAAGGTTCAGGCCTGGCAAGTGGGTACACTTGCCAAGTCGAATTTACAGTGTAAGAATACACACACAGACACTGCAGTGGCAGGTCTGAGACATGATTACAGAGCTACTTATGTGGGTGGCACAACCAGTGCTGCAGGCCCACTAGTAGCATTTGATTTACAGGCCCTGGCACCTCTAGTGCACCTTACTAGGGACTTACTAGTAAATCAAATATGCCAATCATGGATAAACCACTTACATACAATTTAAACAGGAGAGCATATGCACTTTAGCACTGGTTAGCAGTGGTAAAGTGCTCAGAGTTGAAAAGCCAACAGCAACATGTCAGAAAAATATAGGAGGCAGGAGGCAAAAAAGTCTGGGGATGACCCTGCAAAAGCAAAAGTCCAACATATGCTTTTTGGCATCTCAACATCATATTTATTAGCCAATTCCAGTAATTGATCATGTACTGTTGCTGCTCTCCTTGAGATTCCTTTGCACAAATAAATCAATCTTGATAATGATTAACATGATCAAGATCCAGACATCTTCTAATTATTTCTTCTAATTCTGTTTTCAATCTTGAGACATTTAATGGTCTTTGTGTTTCTGAAGTTGAACTAGTATTGAACTTCAATTTTTACACAATCCATAGGAACCTCTTCAAGCCATGGGAAAGAAAATCTCATTGTCTAACAGATTAACTTTGCCTGGTGCTGTTTGTGTAAAAACAATTTGTCTTCCTTCTTCTAATGTTTGAATAGTTTGTGGTGGTGTCAACACTACAATTTGGGAGTTTTGTGAAGTCAGAACATATCTGTTCACTGGAGTACCTTTGACAGCTCTTTGAGCTACTGTATTTGGGGAGCAAGTAATCTGGGCAGGTACAAGCTGAGTTGTCATTCTGGTAATTTGGGCTAGTGATATTACAGAAGCAGTAACTCCTGTAGGCATCACAGTTTAATAAGTTCTTACTTGAGCTTGTACATAATTGTGAATCATCAGTTGAACAACAGGTGTTTTGGTAACAGTCTGTGCCACAACCGGTTGGGCTATAACTGGCTCTGCAAATGTTGTTTTTGTCAATACTGGTTGTGCAACAACAGATAGTATTGCTTACCAGTGTCCGGTAATCTGATATACATTTGGATCAACAGGAGCTGTTGCTACTGCTCCATTATTATTTTGTGTTGTATTAGCACTTGCTTCACGTTCTATATATGGTGGTTGTCATGACTCCATCTTGTGCCCTATGTGCTGTGGGTTTTACTGGTCAGGCTCATGTCGCCCTTCCCTTATGGCGCCTCTCTGTCCCAAGCACTCTAAGTCATCTTTCCCTTGTGACGCCTTCCTGTCTCGAGCACTCCATGATTCCCCACACCAGAAGCCTGACCCATTGACCCTCCGGTTCCGTTACTAAACAAGTTTAGTCTGTTTTGCACATGCAGATTATCACATGTCTTTTTAGGATAAATTACGCTTCTATTGTGACCCATTGAACTGTAGCATCATGTACTTGGAGTTCAGTTATATTTGTTAATTGTTTCCAATTACCATTTGTACCAGCAAGGCCTCCTATCCATAGTCTGTAACACATAATCTTCCCCAGGTTCATTGGAATATTCCAAGTGAGACGTGTGCCTCCTGGAACACTCTTTTCTTCCAGCATTAATACCCCTCGGAACCTGCATCAGCGCTTGCCCTTGTTCCAGGCCTTCACAATCATCATCCTTGCACTCATCTCCTGAACTTCCAGCGCTTTCATCTTCCAAGCCTTCCTGATGATCCCGTGATCCTGGCTTCTGCAACATTTCCAGAGTCTTCCTTCATGATCCACCATTCTGCCTCCTCTTGAACTTCTTGCACCAAGCTCCATGTCATCTTTGGATTCCAGTTAAAGTACTGGACAAGGCTAAGTACTTTCCCATCAGGTTAGTGAACACTAATCCTCTTATACCAATAAGTAGACCTGAGTATCAGCATCTTCAAGACTATAGGCTTGTCTCCAATGTCTTCCCTGAAATGTTCCTTCAGCACTCCTTGTTTGTTTTTACTCCAGACCCTCCCTAAAACCTTGGCCCTTGAACTGGTATTACACAAGCACTAGGGACTTTATTCTATGTTTCTCTGATTAACAGAAATGTCAAGAATAATTTTCTTTCAGATCAATTGACATTTGTATGAACCTTGTAAATTCCAATCTGTGTTTCTAGCATACTTGGGTGTGCCAGTAACCCCAACCTTTGTTCTGAGCGTAACCTTAGGAGTGCCAGTAACCCCAACCTTTGCTTTGAGTGCAACCTTGGAAATGTAAGTAACTCCAACCTTTGCTCTGATTGTAACCTTGGGAATGCCAGTAATTCCAACCTTTGTTCTGAGTGTCACCATGGGAGTGCCCGTAACTCCAACCTATGTTCCGAGTGTAATCTTGGGAGCTAGGACTAGGATTGCTAGGGTGTCACAATCCTCTCTCCTGAAGAAACATAGTAAAATACATCAGCAAGTAGATCCAGCTAACATTTTCCTTTGTACATCATATAGTAGGGACAGCATTGCTCTCTATAAAATATTATGCAAACATTGGCACATACTTAGTACAGACGCCACACTTTCACAGATTGTTCCAAACAAGCCAAAAATGATACATAAGAGGGGTAAAGCTATTAGGAATCTTGTATGTAATCGTTTTTCACCACCTCTTGATGACACTGTAAAAACATAGTGACCTGATGCCCCAAAGAGATTTTACAAGTGTGGCAACTATAATAGGTGCAGTTTGGCGATGCATAAAACACACCACTTTATCTTTACTCAGAGCAAATCCTATTCCATTGATTTCTTTATAAATTGCAACACTAAATTTGTACTGTATGTACTTGTATGTGCCTGTGGGGCAATTTATGTAGGTAGCATAATTCGAGCCCTTAAGGAACGAATACAAGAACACATGAGAGCAATGCGTAACAGTTACTAAGCATCTCCATTGATCAGACACATGAATGAGGTACACTCTACTACTGAGTACTGTTAATTTTTTGGGGATTAACCACATAAGGTCTCGCCCTAGAGGAGGGGATTGCGTGATAGATTTAAGAAAAAATGAAGGCTGACGGATTATTAAATTACGTGCCACCGATAAAGGTATGAATCAGGACAGTGAGTTGTATCAAGTTTTATGAGAACTGACCATCACAATAGTGGTTGTTGCCATTACATACCTATTGAATATTGAATCTGTGTGGATAGGTACTTGAATTATTTTATGGATGATAGCATGATGCATCTATCACATTGAAACACATGTACACTAAAGTGTATCTTGAATGATTCAATTAATAATTATGTTGGGCAGAACATATAAATAGTCTTTTTTGCCCCTCTTTGGGGGTTTATTATGAGAATTAATAATTATTCATGCTTGATGAGCACAGATCATCCTCAAATAGTTTACCATATACAACAAGGTTAATATTACATAATGAGCAATTTTCATTGCTTCATATGATTTCCTCAGTGGTCCCTATTTCGGGTATAACCATTCTCCACTTTCAATACTTTCAATATTCTTTCCACTCTTTACGGTGGTATCTTTTATCTTTTGTTGATTCGAACATATTATATTAGATTTGGGTTTTTGTTTGTGTTTATGTTGGTACATTACAACAAGATTATCGTGATTCGCTTCCTTGTAATTTTTTGTTAGGTATATGTGTGAATTAACTTGGTTATTCTAAACTTTTGCTGGTTGTGAGAAAATGCTTCATTATATTTGACTGACCTATGGCCCTTAAAGATGAACATCGCGTTTTGTGGACTTCGATATTTAATTGCATTTTTTACAGATGGGGATTCATAGTTTTTGAGCAGCTGACAAATGTAGCATGCATTTTGGGAATCCTATGAGTATATGACACTGAGAATTTGTAATTAGGCCGATCTGCCCCCAGCGGGAGCAGAAACCTCTAGGCGCCAGGGAATCTTCTTTTTTTATTTATTTAATTTTTTTAGATGTGGGAAGCGATCCCTTAGGCAAGGGACACTCCCCTGGGGGATAAAATATTTTTAGGCCATTTCTGCCCCACTTGGGGGGAAATTGGCCTATTTTTATTAGGCAAATCTGCCCCCCTTGGGGGCAGAAACCATAGACACCGGGGATTTCTATTTTGTTTGTGCCAATGTCACGCAAGGGGAGATTGGGGGCAGAAACCACTTAGGCACCAGGGATTGGTGTGTGTGTATGTCATATAGGTGATTTGTGAGGTAATTTTAGTATCTTTTTTCCCTTCAACTGGATCCCCATTTTATCCAGAAAGATACAATTTCAGCACTCCCTCAGTGCTCATTGAACATCGCGGGTGAGTCCGCCCAGGTGGTATTATCTTACCTGGGTGGGGCTAGGTGGTCAAATGATGAAGCATGAAACTACAATGTGTGTGAGACCACCTAGTCTGTAAAGGGAACTACCCCACTTGTCCCTCAACACTCAAACATCACTACTTGTTTCCATGTCTACGAAGTAGTCTGCCTAACCGGTGACCTACTCACCTCTGGAACAGGATAGAGAGACCTGTTCTTAATATCCTCTGCACACGTTGTGTTATAGTAACAATATGACCCTACAACCTGCTCCTTGCAGCAGTTTACGCTCTTCTACTATTTCTTCATTCACACACAAAGCTTCAATTCTACAACTCTATGCAACATCAAATAACAGTCTATAGGCCTCATTACAAGTGTGGTGGTCCGAGGACCATCACACTTGAGTTGGCGGTCAGAGCGGTGCAACTTTGGTGGTCTGACTGCCCAATTACAGCCCTTGTGTGGGGACCCACCAGAGGACCCCTGTCCATGACAGGGAACATGGTTCCTGACAGCATGTCAGGCTTGTAACCAGCCACAGCGGCGCTGCACTGATTACAACCCCTATTGCTGCCAGATGTTTCATGGCGGTGACCCTGCCATGAAAAGGCTGGTGGAAAGCCTTTGCTAGAGGCCACGGGGGGCCCCTGCATGGCCCACGCCCATGGCCCCCCTGCCCAGCACCGTCGGAATGTGCACTCTCTACTTTGCAGTGAGTGGGCATTCCAAGGGTGCTGGAGTGTTAAAATATTGGCCTCGGCTTCTTAAAGGAGCTGAGACCAATGTCCTAACACTGTTCCTGCTGGTCTGTCCGGAGGGAACACACATAACAATGCTCCTGCTGGTCAGCCCGTGGGAACGTTGTAATGTACGTGGGGGGGAACGTCACAGCTATGGTGGTGGCGTCCTCACAGCGAGTTCGGTGGTCCTGTGGTGGGACCACCAAACTCATAATGAGGCCCTCAGTCTGGTTCTTCAAAAGAGAACCATAAAACAATCAACAACCAGAATGTTATAGTTTTTACACTTTCTGGCGTTTTAATCAAAAAGAGTTTTGCACACCCAATGGTAAAATCTCGACCAGCGGGAAATCACCTAATCAATGTAGAGTCACGTTTGTGCATCAGGCTTCACCAAAACTGGTCAATATTAGTACAACCACAACACATTTTGTAAATGTCCCTATCTCAATTGTGCAGTCAACGATGTCTTACGACCTGCACTTCTAGTCATTAGCAGACAAGAATACCAAAAATCAAAACCTATTATCTCTATATCTATCCCATGATCTTGGACTACTTCTTAGTCTGATAACCTATTTTGTTAGTCAAAACTGCACTTTTCATTTTTGCAGCTCCATTGCCTCATTACCTAAACTGTCCCTCTGGTACCAACTTTGTTAGTGTGGAAACTTGGAATAAATAATTGATTAAATCTGTCTCAGAAAGATCCCTGCTTACTACTGAACCCCAAGCAATAGACCTTTGAGGTGAGTAAGAAGGGAAGAGCTGAAAATCAAAAACATGAAATATTCCCACATTCTCAATGACATTTTCTTTTAAGAGTCAATGATGAGAGTTTTGATTCTATTTGTAAATCTTTTATTTAATCTTTAGTTAATCAATTTTATTATTAGCAAATCAATTAAAAATCAATGCAAGTTAAAGAACAATGGGCCAGATGTACCATCACGGCCCATTGCGATTCGGTAATAGCGATTTTTAAGAAATCGCTATTACCGACTCGCAAAGGGCTATGTATCATATTTGCGAATCGGTAATAGCGATTTCTTAAAAACCGCAAATGCTATTACCGAATCGCAAATTGCGATACCGGCCACATTCGCAGCTATGGGCCTGTTGGCGCATAGCTGCAAATATTTTGCATTTCCAAAATTGCGATTTCTGAACCAGAAATCGCAATTTTGGAAATGCAAAAGGCCAGGGTGCTGGAGGCCTAAGGCCCCCTCTCCTGCACCCCAAAAACTTTTTTTTTCAACACGTAAGGTACACACATGCCAAAAGGGCATGTGTGCTTTACATGTTTAATTTAAAAATGCAGTTTAACTGCATTTTTTAATTTTGCACCAGGTTACCATCTGGTTGCAAAGCATGGTATTTTGCAAGTGCAAAATGCCATTTTTGGAAAAATCGAAATTTGCGATTTTTTTCAGCATAGCCATGCGACCTGGAAATTGCGAATCGCAAATTGCGACTCGCAATTTCCAGGTCGCAAAGCAAGAAATCGCAATTTTAGCGATTTCTTATTTGTGGTCTGCAAATGCATTTCATGCATCGCAGACCACTGTTTTGCACTCGCAAACGGCCGAATTTACCGATTCGCACCATTTGCGAGTGCAAAACTTTTTAATACATCTGGCCCAATGCACATAGCATGCCCCATAAGGATCTAATCCCTATTCTAATCTCTTTCAGGAAAAATATATTTTAACGGACCCTTGAAGAGTTCTTACCTCAGATATGACAGCATATACTTTGCTAATTAAACATCTCAGTGATATTTTAAGTAGAATCCCCCAGAAACAAGGTTTAAGCAAGATAAAAATCTCAGAATGAATCCAAGACATCTGTAAAGAGACTAGAGTAAAATGTGTTGGAATGAAAGGGTTCTCAAAGAGCCTCTCGGAAGAGTGAGCCTATGAGAGAAGTCAGTCTATGTGAGCTCAGAATAATAATTATGTAAAACTGAAGCAAAGCTACTATCCTAAGCTGGGAACACAATTTATAATGTTTTACAGAGAAACAAATTGCTAATTGTTTGTAGATAATTTATCTCCTGGATTCTTCATGTGAACTGGACAGCTTCCATCAATATGTTTTAACAAAGAACATTCCAATTATGAGATAGATTTAAATGTGTTCTAATCAACAATAAAATATTTAGGCTTCTTCCCATGGTTGAACGTCTATGGGATGAAGAACAGTTTAGTAGACATGAAACATTTTTAGGATGACTTCATTTCCACTCTCACACATCTTTCTAGCAAAGTCTTATTCATGACGAAACAGTTTTAGGGTTAATCTAACATTGCAATATTAATTTTCATAGGTCAAATAGTCGTGAAACAAAGCACTAACATTCTCTCTATTCATTTGTTCATTACTATTGGGCGTTTGCATCATTAAATGTTATACTTGTGGCCATGAAACAGTTCAAAATTAACTAAGGGGAAAGAAAAGTAAAAAGAGAAACAGGAATTCATCTTTGCTACTAGCTCAGCCAAGTTCATGCCATCGAGATTGCTTCAAGTGCAAAACCCACATTTAAATGCAGCTTTTGGGTAAGGCCTACAAACTTGTTTCGTGTAGGTTAACTAATAAAATATTTTAAATCTTAGAAAAAAAATATCTCTCAAAGGCAATGACTTTTAGCTACAGGCCAGTGAAAAATACTTCATTCAATTGGTTGATATAGAAGCACACAGTTAATAACGCATTATACAAGAGGTGCAATACATTAATCTTCATTGGCCAGCTTTTTTTACAAATTGCAACACCTGAATCTTAGGGCCTTATTATGAGTTTGGCCGTCGGATGAGCCAACCACCAAACTTGCAGTGAAGACATTGGTGTCATGCCGGCAGCACCCCCGTTGTATTAAAGTGTTCCCGCCAGGCTGACTGGCAGAAACATTGTATTACGACGTTACCGCCGGGACGACGGCAGGAACAGTGCTACAGTATTGATCTCCTCTCCTGTAAGGGAGCAGAGACCAAATACCATAGCACACCATCAGCCTCGAAACACACACTGTCTGCAAAGCCAGACCAAGGGTGCTAGGCAGGGGGCCCAGATACTGCCTGTGCCTTGAGCATGGGCAGTCCTGGGGCCCCCTGTAGACCCCTGCACTGGCTTTCTGACAGCCTTTACATGATGGGGTACTGAAAGTTGAGTTGTAATCAGCACAGCAGCGCCAAGAGCAGCGCCACAGTGGCTGACCACAACTCAGACCTCTGTCAGCCTATCGGGATCCATGTTCCTGGAGGGGATGGCAGTCCCCTGCCACTCCGACAGCCAGGGTCATAATGTGGCAGTCAGACCACCTGGAGTGAGACAGTCACTGCGAGGCAGGCGGTTTCATGATCACTAGCCTTGTAATGAGCCCCTTAATTTGATTATATAAATGACTGTCAATGAACTACTAAGTGCAATATCCTTCTTCATAATGCTTAAGTTCATAGCAAGTACATTAGACCTTCAGCACATCAACCCTATACTCACAGAAAATTAGGGGTGGGCGATGAACTCCACTCTGTTTGCAGAGTTTGCAGACTTTTTCCCACTTCATGCTCTGCTTAGAGCACGGAGTTCCAAAAAACAGAGTAACAGAGTTTTTTCTTTGTTCGTGCTCACCAACATTAAGTTGGTGAGCGAGGAATATCACTACCTCCCAGCGAGATCTCTCAATGAGGGCGGTCATGGATGGTCGCTACCACCCACGTTGAGAAATCTTCCATTCGCATTGACAAAGTTGCCACTCGAGAAGAAAACCTGCTTGAGTGGCAGAAAAGAAGCAGCGCCCTCTTGCCCTGTGCGTGGTGCAGTTCGGGCTGATTGGACAAACACCTGGTACTAAAAATGAGCGTGTATGGCGTGACCTAACGCGGTGGAGTTTTTTGGTCACTTCAGCCCTGGCCTACAGGAAATGCACTTGTCCGTTTCACCAGTCATATGTCACACCACTAGCTTCTTCCATACAATATTGCAAAAGAAACCTTCAAGCTCAATAGAAAAAATATTGTATCAGATAGTGTTCCTAAAATATGATAAATCAATAACAGATGAGGATCAGTATAGACCACCAGAAAAATAACTTATATTATAGACACTAACAACCCAATCAACAACATTCTCTTTACTTGCCAATCCAAGAAAGACTTCGCAAACACCTAGGAAATTTAAGCAACTAAACAGTGACAGTACTCCAGGATGACTGGTGACACCACATAACTGATAACCACTACAAGGTCTAACATTACCCCAAACAGGCTGATTTCACCACATAACGGATTTGGGTTTGGAAGAGTGCCATAAAGTTCACAGTTCTAGTGCAATCCAGCCTTGCATAACACCCCTAAAAAACTTTACAATCAAATTGATTAATTTTCCTGTCATCAGATTTACCTCCAATGACCCCTCCACTTAACAACTGAGTAGCTGGGAAATTCAATACTCAGCTCAGCAACACACTCGGTATATTGGACATTGTCTGTCTTTGGTTGCCTACATCAAAGATGCTCTAGGGGCAAACACTCATCCATAGATGCACAGGTCTGCACCTAAAGTCACTGAGTAGGTAATTTATTGGAAAGTGAGTGCTACACAACATAACATAACAGTCCACACATTTACCTTTCTTTTGGGCACTGGCCTCAGGGAAATGTTGGTTTAGGTACATCCAGTTTCAGCATTAAAGATTTTCAACATGTACTTGAACTAATACTAACTATGTTATGGATTTGGATTTTCAGCAACCTCAATGGTGGTATATCTTTCTATGATCTAAAGATGTGACACAATCCGTTTTTTCCATAAAACAGAGTATGACTTGTGCGAACACACATGTTGCATAGATTTTGCTCAGTAGCCTTTCTTGTCAAAGAGCAAAAGGTATTTGAACAAAATATTGAGCCATAAATATCGAGTGACACAAATATAAATGTTTTACTATCATGTCACAGAAATATTGTGATGCAGGAATATTGTTGACAAAAATATTTATTTTTTAAGGTAAGTAAAATTTATTTCGTTGTTAACATCGTTTACAATAATATAGTTGTAAAAATATTGTTTTTTAATCATCTTTCTGTTTTTAGACAATGTTTAAATTGTATATGTCATATATTGTTTGTATGTTTTTAAATAGAGTTTGTAATTTGAAGTTAGCCGAGACCAATGGAGCCGCACAGTTTCCACTGGACTGACTGTTCACCCCGGTTGAAACCTTGTGATGGGGCTAGTGGGGAAAGCTGATGGTTTCCTTACTGCAAATCTGGGGGGCAGCTTGTCCGACCCCCAGACTCGTAATGAGGCCCTAAGTTTTAAAACAGGCACAGAAGTGAGGAGCTTGATTCAGTTACCGAAAGGAGGATGCATGCGCATTATTACGTACTTTAAACAGATATTATGTTTTACACATATTTAAATATTACCCCCTGTCTTAGACAACAACATAAAAAACAGACTACTGCTGATCTCCTAATTTGTTATTAGGTACAACCTCGTGATAATTGATATGTACCTGTGAAAAGCAAGGAGCTATTATATCATGGATTGGCAGTTTAACTTATGGATGATCGCGTCCTATGCATAACGACGTCATTAGATGAGTATTTCAAAAGACACAATACCAAATATGTTTTAAAATTGATAATATAATAAGATGAATAAATATTTACTATCTATTTGTGGTTTTGTATAATGGTCAACGTATGGGTTATTGAGTAAGTAGAGTTTATGAAAATGTGGGACACTTTTCAAATCTTTGGGAATATGTAGTAGAAAGTATTAGTACTACTCTAAGATGGCCGACATGTTTGCAGTGGTTATTAGGAGATCAGCAGTAGTCTGTTTTTTATGTTGTTGTCTAAGACACGGGGTAATATTTAAATATGTGTAAAACATAATATCTGTTTGATCTGTGAACAAGGAGCGGGCGCTCCGAAACGCATCAGGATTTCTTTTCTTTTGTTGAACACTAATTAAACATGGATCTGCACTTGAGTCACGGCTCATTGTTTTTTATACTCAGAGGTAAATACCTTGTGTTTTTTTTTGACAATGTTCTGAGGATGTATATATATATATATATATATATATATATATATGCAAAGAAATTCTTGTAATAACAAGAAAGGTCAGGACACTTCCAGTGTAATTAAAGCTTTGTGAACAAGACTGCGGCTGAAACGCGTTGGGAGGAATTTTTCTGTGAAGAGTAAAAGCTTTAATTACACTGGAAGTGTCCTGACCTTTCTTGTTATTACAAGAATTTCTTTGCATTTTAATGGTACTTCTCGAAGCCATGGTCGGACCGCCACCTCTTTGAGCCTCGGTAATTCGGGTCCTTTTGGTGAATCATATATATTTATATATGCACTTGTTATATTAGTAAGTTTAAAAAATAGAAAATAGTAATATAAATTAAAATGAACATTTTTATTTACAGTTTTACATTATATACATGTACATAAACATACACAAATACATATATATGTGCATGTGTGTTTAAATAAGTATACGTTTATATATATCTTTAAATATTATTTAAACATATTTAAATAACATCACATTAAAATTATACATTTAAATATTTAATAGTTACTATTTTGCTCTATATATATTTTTCTCTATGTAGATATTAAAAAAACCAATAGTTATGTATATATTTTTTCAATATTAGTGTAAAACAATATTTTTTAAAATATTTTTGTACCTGCCTTTATATGCATAGAAAAACAATAGGTATCACGTGTATGCATGTATAATGCAAAAGCAAGCAAGAAACTAAACACCAGTCGGTGTTAAACATAGAATAGTGGTTTAGGGTTTGGAGCCTTGTGAACAACCAGAACAATAAAAGAGTAATGCTACTTCTCAAGATTAATGCTTGATACACTGCTAATCATGTTTGAGCACTAATGCACTGTACACCTTGCTTCACGGACAATATTAAGGACAAGGTTCATTAAAACAGAAGTATACTAGGAACCTATTGTGAACCATATAGACAAATTAGGTGCTTTGTTATTGTTTGTATGTGTGCAATTCATGCATTGTATTGGGATGCTGGGAATCTATGTATTAAGGTTGTGAGTGCAGCACGCCTCTGTTTCCTCTTCTGCAAACATTGTATAAAACTATATGTGAGAACAGAGATCCAAAAACCCCAGTGAGAAGTATCACCATTTCTTAGAGAATAAAGCGTGCCATTGCAGAAGAGAGTCCAGTTGAATCGCAGTTATTTACCCTGCACATTGTTGACCACATGTTAGATCTGTCAGCTTTAGGGTGGTCTTGCCCAAAGCATTTTGCCTACTTTGCTTCCATTTTGTCTGGATTTTTGCTCCGTTGGCCTTAGGACTCTGTGCACTTTTCTACTGCTTAGCAGCACTAAAGTGCATGTGCTAACTCCCTAAAAGATCGGCATATACCTGATTGGCATATTTAATTTATATGTAAGTCTCTTGTAGAGTGCTGTACCATATACCCAGGGCCTGTAAATTAAATGCTACCAGTGAGCCTGCAGCACTTATTGTGCCATCCACTTAAGTGGCACTTTAAAACTTGTCCCAGGCCTGCCATGTCTACTTGGCACTTAAAACCCCTTGCCAAGCCTTAAACTTCCCTTTTATTACATATAAGCCACACCTAAGGTAAGCCCTAAGTGGCCACACCTAAGGTAAGTCCATGATAAGCATGATGCCCGCTTGTTGAAGGGGCGCTGTACGTTGGAGGAAAAAGAAGGGATGGCTGTGGATCTAGAGGAACGGCGAGGGCATCATAAGCTCTCCCCGCTGTGTCTCCAGGGCAGCGGAGGTGCTCCGGGCTCCTTCATGAGAGGAGGAGAAGAGCAGCACAGAGCCATGGCCCTGGCAACGGAGGCCTCAGAGCGTGGCCCTTAAGGCCTAGCGAAGCCCCAGCCTCTAATTTTCGGGCTGCCTGGCAAGACCAGCCATCTCAGGTGGGGAGCAAGGCCCGTCGGATGTTGACTCCCCCCCACATGGATATATCATGGTAGACTGGGGGAGTAACAGGATGGAAAACTGCACACCCTGCTTCTCTACAAGAAGACTCCCGGGACCCATGGAACGGGACCAGCCTTGCAAATCAGAGCGGAGACAGCTGGGATACCACTGTCAGTCCGATGTTGCCTGGCTCAAATGGAACCAGCTTCCCTAAGGGTGAAGTTCTGGTAGAGACTGTGGGGAGCAGGGGAAGATCTCAGAGGGCATTCCTTGGCGCCTTTCAGTCTTTCAAGGAGGACCAGGACAATAAGAAAAGATAAACTGAAACCCCTGTGCTTTTATTTAGTCGCATGACTGTAACTTCCTCGCACTATATCCAAATACACACAGGAGAGACTGAAGTAAATCCAATGTGACTCTGGGTGTCCCTGCCAGTAACGACCATCAAAGTGGGCGCAAAGACACGAATGGCACAGAGACACTATAGCCAATGGCTGGAAGGACAGACTCGAGACCCTCCGTGCCCACGGAGTCCCAAGACAAGCATGTCTGTGGGAAGGTGATGTAGAGTCACAGATTGGACTGAAAGGAAAAACTGTTGCCACGTGCAGATCCACCACCAAGGACACAGTGATTTGTGCACCATTTAGTTGTCGATGCATACTTTATTAGAACTCTCCCCTGCACCAGCCTAAGGGGTGCTACAAGAACATTGGGTTGTCTGGGTCCACTAGCGGCACGCACTTTTTCGTAGTCAAAGGGGGGCAAGGTGCATGGGACAGGCTCATCCCATTCAACAAAGGACACATTGGACGCTGCCTTAGGGATCCGGAAGGTCAATCACTTAAACACTGGACACTTCAGGGGGGTTACCAGATACGCTACCCATTTGTCGGCTATTTTGATCTCTTCAGCTCCTGCAGGTACTGTGCTCACACTGGTCAAGAAGTACCAACTTATGTGGGGGCGAGCACCCATAAGTGCGTCCTGTACCTGGTCCCTTTACTGTTCTAAGGATTGTTGCCACATCGGCTAATCTGGATATGCACCTGCAGGGCTACACTGGCACATCCTTCAGCACAGTCCTCCAACAGCCCAAGGCAGTCGGCCCATAGATCACGAGCAGCAAGGCTCCAAACCAGAATTGACTTTCCACGGCTGGGGAGGGCGATTCTGTGCTGTCAGGCCCTCGGATAAATCAACTGGTAAACCATCCCACCAGCTGCTTTTTCAGAGGTTCTTGCCCAACAACATCCGGGACCCCACCAGCAACCGCCACCTGTCACCGAGGTGCCAGACCCACACCTAGGTGCTCAGCCAGACTCCACAATGAAACATATCCTGCAGGAAATCACAGCGGTGGGTAAACGTCTAGAAGGTATGGACACCACAATATTGGAGTTGACCTCGGAATCCTGTGCAGTGATGGGGCTCAACCAATGCCTCACCCTAGTGGAGGACAAACATAACCAACCAACAACTAAAGACCAGGAACTGCAACACGTAGGAGACAAACTCAAGGACCTGGAGGATAGAAGTCATAGTAATAATGGCCGCTTCTTTGGGATCCCAGAATGGGTGGATGACACAGATGTCAGAGTTTTCCTTAAGGACATTATGCCCATCATCATTGGCCTTTCATTTTCGCCTCCACTGGAACTCCAAAGGGCGCACAGGATAAACCCTCCCCACAATGATGCTCATGGGAAGGCTCGCCTATTTTGTACGACACGAACAGGCATGACAGCTCCTCACTGCAGCCTGGACTCATGGCCCCTATGAGTACGAAGATCACGAGCTGTGCCTAGCCCTTGATTTCTCTTGGGATACAAATGAGAAACAGAAAGCCTTTCTAGCCCTGCAGCCACTGCTCAGAAAACTTGATATAAAATTTTCTACCTCAGCCACTTGCCTCATCATCTCCCCTCTCCTTACACTCAATCTCAATAGACTGTGGTATGTTGGGTACGTAGAAGGTGAGGCAGTGGTTGAGGTATGCCAGTCCAATGTTGTGCAGTGCCTTGTATGTGTGGATCAGGAGTTTGTATGTGATGTGCTTGTTGACTGGGAGCCAATGTAGGTCCCTGAGGTGGGAGGAGATGTGGCTGTGTCAAGGGATGTCCAGGATGAGTCTGGCTGCTGCATTCTGGATTCTTTGTAGTCTTGATTGAAGTTTCTCGGTGATGCCGGTATAGAGTGTGTTGCCGTAGTCCAGTTTGCTAGTGACGAGTGCGTGGGTCAGTCGTCTTCCTCGTGTTGGTGGGAATCCACTTGAAAATCTTCCACATGAGTTGCAGGGTGTGGAAGCATGAAGAAGAGATGGCGTTGACTTGGTGGGTCATGGATAGAGAGGACTCCAGGATGATGTCTAGGTTGCGTGTGTGGTCCGTGGGGGCAGGGGCGTTTCCCAGTGCAGTGGGCCACCAGGAATCATTCCATGCGAAAGGGGTGGAGCCGATTACGAAGATCTCTGTCTTGTCCAATTTGAGTTTGGGGCAGCTGGCTTCCATCCAGGTGGTGACTACTCTCATCCCCTTGTGGAAATTTCTCTTGGCCTTTGCAAGGGACAAGAGGATCAGGGAGAGGATCAGTTGGGCATCGTCAGCGTAGGAGACTATGTTTAGCCCGTGTTGTTTGATGATCTTGGAAAAGCGGGCCATGTAGATGTTGAAAAGTGTCGGGCTGAGTGAAGATCCTTGGGGCACTCCGCAGCATGTGTCTTTGGGTTCTTACATGAACGGCGGTAGTCTGACACTCTGACATAACAAGCTCCCACCATCTTAAACCTGCACCTGGACCCTGCCTTAGTGAGTCTTGCACCCCAAGAGGTCTCCCTCCACTCCTGGACCCTTGGTCGTGGTGCTTAAGGTGCCCAGGTGGCCATTTTCTAAAACGGAGGTCCTTTTATTTTGAACTTCAAACTTTAAAAATTCAGAACTCTGGTTTTACTAATTGGATTTTCATGGTTTTGGTGTCAGATAATGTATTACAATTTTCTCTATTGTTCTAATTAGGTTTGGGATTTTTTATTGTGTTGTCTTTTAATTGTGTTTCTGTTTGTGTACTGCATAAATACTTAACGCATTGCCTCTAAGTTTAGCCTGACTGCTTTTTGTACATTAACCTGTGCTTAACCCAGGATTTACCCTGGGTTAAGCACAGGTTAATGTAGTGACTTTTTGTGGTTCACCCTGCAAGGATTGTGGCTGTTGCTTGAACAGGGTTCACACCCTAGTCAACCAACAACCCAATTTCTCACACCACACAGCTGGGCTGGGGGACAAACAATCACCAAAGAGAGGTCAGGGTTTCATGAACCTTCTGTTGTTTCTCCTAAAGGTACAACAGCAAAACATGTTTGCACCTACATCAATCCCCACAACTGGATCTCCTCCCTCAGCCCATCTGACTTCCTTACAGGTCTTCTAGTGAGTCAGAGGTAGGCCTATGGGGTTGATCCACATTATTGATATGGGCCATGTTGCAGATTCTAAGGTAGGTTCATATCATCCCTGTGGGATCACGTTGTGGACTATTGATGCAAGTCCACTTCTCCTGACAATAAGATACTTCCATCACCAACATGATGACTTCAAGCACTGCATGCACCTCATCCTTACCTGGGAGTCCAGCATTTACCTTATAAAGAACCTCACCAAGACATAAATCCCGTTATTTGTTAGGAACAGCAAGCAAGAAATCGTACAAACCAGGTTCATAGTCATGAACTCTGACAGCTTTGAATCCCACTTTTCACCCAATATCATGTCACTAGGACTCACCCAAGATACCAACCTCACCCTCATGCAACACAATGCTAGAAAATAAAGTTGGCCTGTTATACCATTTATTACTAATTTTGCATCTGAATGGAATCCAAGTCCCACACTAGCCCCTTTTAACAACATCCTACCTGACCAAGTGTCTCCTCTAAGATCTGAAGAAATATGATCACATCACCCCTATTTTGATGCAAATCTACTGGATCTCTTAGCCTGCCCACACCATCATGAAAATCGCCTAGATCAATTACAACCTTCTCCCCCACCTATCTGACTGACAAGCACGCAATCACTAGTGGTTTTTAGAACACCATCAGGCTGGAGGCAAAGAAGTGTAAAAACATGTGAAAAAAAAACAAGGTAACACCCTTTTCTAGGTACGCATCCAGGAACTAGAACAACAACCAGAACAACAACCTTTTATCCACCAGGACCACCCCATTTCTGTTCCACATCAAGAAAGCGTTAGCCGTGCAGAGGACAACATAGTGATGCAGTAACAGAACATACTGCCTCTCAAATCATTTGTTGATTTTATTCTTGCCAAAGTGATCCACCGACATTGGCTAAGTTCGTTCCATACAAATACCAGACACATACATACATGAATAACCATGTTATTCTTTTTACCTCAAAACAGTTCTCTTTTATTTTCCAAGTGTGTATTTATTTTCTTGTACAACATAACCAAAACACTAAAACAAAAGAGAAAAATGAAAAACACGTTGTGATTACAGTTTAGTGAACCTCATTAATTTCTGCTACTTTAGCAAGCAAACCCATATGAGCCTTCTAATAGTAGTAAGCTGCCACTTTCACTGCATACCGAAGGGTCCAGCAACACATACTCTGCATCTAATTAACCCTATCTAATTAACCCTATCTGGACCATGTGTGTTTCCCACGACATACAAATTACAAACATGTTATATGATAGTTCTTGTGCTGGAGCGGTCTGTGGAAGTAAATCCTACAATACAAGACAATGTTCTAACTCTGCATCAATGTCTCATCTGTCATCATCAAAACGCCATCGGTAGGAACACCTGTAATGCAGTAATAGCTTCACATGTTACAGCACACGAGTTCAGAGCCATTTCTCCAGCATGGGCTCAAAGACACATATTGTTTGAGTTTCTCATGTGTCACTAAAGCAGAATTTACCAAGCTTCCGCTGTCAAGAATGAGCTTACATATAGTCAACAGTTATTTTTAAATAACACCATATGTTACTCCTGGTCTAGAAGCTGTATGAGCCTCTGGTTCCATACTTCCTGGACTCCATGTCAACGTTGGTGCTCTAGAAATTCGGTCTTATGCCAGGAACCGTCCCACATGCTCAGCATGTAATATTCTGATTTTCTCGAACAGTCAAAGGGATCCATTGTTAAAAGGATCACCCACCAAAACTATCTATCAAAATCACAAATATTGCTTCTTACTGTAAACCGAGGGTGAACCTACAATGGAATCTCAGGGACAAAGTGTACTTCACAACCTGACCTCTTCAAACATCGATACCGGCAAAACAGGGATATCGGAAATAACTTTGGTATTTATGGCTTTATCATTATGGGCTCTGAGCAATCAATTGCTTTGTTAAAGAATTCCACATCCAGTGAGGGTGCCTGGAGAGCCCCACTTTGAGACACACTGAAGTTGGACTGTTATGTAATATGATTCTGTATCTAGGGCACCCAAGCCCCACTTACTAAAATGAAGACTTAGGGTCTGATATAGAGTTTGACTGACTGGAACTCCTTCACAAATGTGACCAATATGCCTTCCTTCTTATTACAAGTGCATCCAGATATAAAACACAGGCTCAGATCTCTATACTAGGCTTGAATGTTTGACATTGTTCAACATTCCGTCCATCACTTGCTCTTTTTGCATTTGTTGCCCTAAGTGGGATGGCTATGCCCAGACATGGGCTCCATGCTCTCCATGCCACTGGAGTCAAGCTAGCCTGGCTGATGAGAGATGATACCCAAAAACTGGTCCCAGGATGTTTGTTTCCAGTCCAGGGAGGACCTGGCCTGGCAGGTCGGGCTGGACTGCTCCCTGGAGAGCAGTGTCAAGATTGATTTGCATATGGCTGGGTCCAAACTGGAATGGCATGGGTAGCAAAAAAACAATGGATTTAGGCCCAGAACTCTGCACTGGGTGGTGAATGTTTGACATTGTTCAGCATCCCGTCCATCATTGGTTCTTTTTCACTTTTAGAAAGTTGGTACTTTCTTACTTTAACCATTCTGTGCCTCTGCCTGTCTCTGATACACGCCTCGGGTTGGTGCCAGCTGGGGTTTGTGCATTCCCTGTAGACTGTCACACACTATGGGAACTTAGATGTGACTTAATGGACTTTAATGGGCCATTAACTGCCTTGATGGGGGCGGGTGGAACACAGCACTGCCTCACTTTCACCTGAATAGGGCTGTTCCACTCTCCACAAAAATAGCTGAAAACCCCCTATAGAGTATCTGGAGCCAGGGAAGGAAGGACAGGGACCTTGTGATCTTCAAAGGCCTCATTAAAGTCTCCCTCACTTCAAAGGCATATTTGGGCATAAGTACTGGACGCTAAACTCTACCAAATCAGAACTCTAATGGAACCAATGACATTCTGCCAGGAAGAAATACTGCTGTGCTTCCAGGAGGGACTGCCAGTCTGCAACTGCATTGCTGTGTTGGCCTACTGCTTGCTGTGTGCTGTAGGTGGGACTGCCGCTTTGCTACTTGCTTTGCTGTGTTGGCCTGCTGCTTGCTGCTTCGTGACTGGAGCGAAAGGGACTGGACTGGTTCCCTATATCCTTGAACCCAAGATTCTCCAAGGGCTTGTTGGTTTGCCTACTGTTCTCCGCAGCCTCACAGACATCAAAGACTGCATGCAACTCTTGTGGTGGTGCTGTACTGTGCCATCTGTGAGTCCTACGCTTGCCTAAGGTGCCCCCCAAGTCCTGAACCTCAGAAGTGGTTTCTGCAGCTGTTTTCTGCAAAAACTGATGCATGCATTGCCTCGAGTGTGTGTGACAAATCGGCACATCGCTCCTTCAACGATGACGCAGTGGTTGTTTGATGACAGCAGATGCACATCCTGCATGGCTTGACGACGATGCTCTGTGCAGCTTGATGATAAAGCATCGAGTTCACTTTAGTGGAGCTCAATGACGATGCAGTGACCCGACTGCGTGGAAAATACCGAAGCATCATTCTCTCAATGTCAATGCTTTGCTCCATCAAAGGTACTGTTTCCGCAGGCCATGGTGTGGGTTCTGTAGCCGGCTTACCCTCCATCGAGGTCGGCCTGGATTTATACCGCCACGTCATGAGATTGGCGGGTTGGCTACAGCCAACCCGCCAATTTCTCATTCATGCCCCCATGGCGGTATGAGTGAAGTACTGGGTTTTTCAGAACCCAGAGGTGCCAGGGAACACACCCTAAGACTTCGAGTCCTTCCTGTTTCAGACTACAGAAACACAGAGTCTTCTTGGTGAAGTCAAAGATCTTGTTTATTGGCTGCAGCCAGTAACAGGTATCCTAGAAGTACAACACAGTGTATATTCTCAGGAGACTGCTCCTCTTGCAAAGCTAACCTTCTCTTTTATACAAAATATTATGCTTTAGGCAAACATTCCTTATTTTACAGTTGACCATTCACATATTTTCACTACAAAGAAATAGCAGAGTTATGATGACAGCCCATATTCCAGTTTGTCCAGCCCTCAATCAATTACCGGGCAAGGCTTAGTACTTTCATCCGATATCTACGGACCCCCAATATAAACGGGCACCTCCTCCTTGTAAAGCAAGTCATAAAGAAAGAAACAGGGACAGGTGTGTGTAAGATTATGCATGGTTTGTGTGTGATGAAAGGTTTATGATGTGTTGTGCCTTGATACTAATCTCATTCGGCCACTGGGAAAGAAACTGGCCGAACAGGTTTGGCTTCAGGCAGTGGAGTCAGCTTGCGCAGGTCACAGAGGAGTCAGCAAAGATGTACGTGTCCTTCAGACTCGTTTTCGGCATTAGACATTGGCCTATGTGAGGGCAATCACAAAATGGCTGTCGTTTAAATGGAACACGAGGGTTCAGGACGGAAACTCTGATATTCGGGTGATTTCGTTACCCGAATATGAATACAATGCTTGTGCATACTATTCTAATTATTCTCGGTCTGCTGATACCAAAATCGTTGTGATACGACGACATTTATAACACGGGTCCAGAATTTTAAGTACCACAGACCCTCCTTTTGCCCTTACATAGGCAATAACCTATACTCACGCTAATCTGAGTCCAGGTCTATATTCATAAAGTCGTTGAGATGTTGCTGTAGCATCATCCTATTACTTAGCTCGTCCCTTGATACAGGTTTCCTTATACACGATGTAGCACAGAGGCCACATATTGCAGGAGCACACTGTACACACAGACAGGACAGGAAAAGAATGGCTAAGATCATCCCAATGACTACCAGAGTCTTCCATCCCCAGGCGGATATCAGCTCCCAGAACCACCCCATCAATGACCAATCTCCTTTATCCACGTGAATAGGCTCGGAGATCTTATGCAGTTTGGAAATGGCCTGGTAGACTGTTGGAGCGTTATCTGGGATGAAAACACAGCAACTTGATTGGATCACTTTACATACCCCACCTCGGTCTGCAAGTATGACGTCTAATGCGACCCTGTTCTGAAGAGTCATAAGGCGATCCGACTGGAGCTCAGCAGTCAAATTACCAAGGGCACCGGCGGTTTCAACTACCGTGGATTCAACCACCTTTGTCAATTGCCTTATGTTCCTGCTGTTAACCATAGGGCCCCAAAACGGCAGAATACCCTTTGCGAAATCTCCAAATTCTTGTCCTGTAGTGTCTTCTTTACTTATGAAACCTCTAACTATCCTTGTCTTATGGTAATCTGCCGCGGCCGTGTAGGTGGAAGGTGACAGGAACGAAACAAAACATGTGCCTGAGAAGTCAGGGGGCAACCATGTATAGGCTCTATTATGGCAGATGAAATAGGTACCCTTAGCTGCTAAGAACGAAGGAGAAGTCTGAGACGTAAAAACATATGTTTCAGTGCAGATACTTTTCCCTAACTGAGCTCTGGGATTCTTGCCAATACCTTGCAGACATAGGTGACCCTGATGGGGTACAATCCAAATCGGGGAGGATCTCTTTGCTCGCTGGTTCCCACTCAGAGTAACTCCATATCCTGTTATGTTCCATCCAATATATGCTAGTGTCTCATCTCTCGGGATAGTCTCATAGGAAATATCTTCCCTAATCATATCTACTATACCCTTAGCTAGAGCACTATTCTTAGGATTATCTTTCACAGAACGTAGGGGGTTGGCTTCATACGCGTATATGAACACCGTTCTATATGCCCACACAGAACCATTATGGCTGAAAGGTATGACCAGATAAGGGATACCTTTATCAGTAGTATGAGGCATAAGACCACACACCCAACAGTTAGTTGTGTTCACTACTAATTGGTGTTGGTGTAGAAGCTGAATGAATGAATTGTTGACAAATTCTAATCTTCTGGCAGACTCGTGTTCAGGCAGGGGGTGAAAAGAATGCGAGGAAACAGTAGAAGGAGGTATGGGCTGTGTAATGGGTGCAAATGTCACTTGAAAAGAGAATAAAACATATCCTATTAAAAACGTCATTACACTAAGCAACATGAAAATACATAATATCAAAAATCGTTTCTTTGTCATTATTATAGCCATTCTGGCTTTAAAGTCCATCTGTCTGGCAGGTCTCTCATTCTTGAAAAACTCCATCCTCTCTAATTGCTGCTCGTGGTGGTAGGGTGTTCTATGCTAGGGAATGCTTCTGTCAGTCTAGGGCAACTCCCTTAGACCGACCAGAACTGTCGACCTAACGTCTTCAGCTGCACTCCAAAGACTTGGGCAACCACGACCCTACAGCTGAACCCGGATGGCGGTTCGAAAAGAAAAAAACAAAAATAAGAAAGTTTCTCAGATGAGAGAGCCGCACTTTAAAAAAAATAGCAAAGGAACAGGAAAAAAATTATTTGTCCTTAGTTCTTGGTCTCAAATTATAACGGCTTTTTCCAGGTACTGTCTGGTTCTGGAACAAGAGTTTAGGCTCTGTAGTGTTCAATCGAATTGACGGTGGCACAGCTTCTTGCAAATTATTGTCACTTTCTCGTTCAGAAATTGTACACGTGCATCGCTAAATGGCAAAAAACGAGGCACAGTCTCAGTCTCAGAGTCAGCAATCCCCTCCTGGACCCACCGGTCGTACGGTAGAGGAAAAGGGACCTTCTTGCAGTGTACGCCGTGGATCCAGTTCTTTTTCCCTTCCACTCGAACAGCTGATCTTGTTGAGAGAAGGACGAGGTAGGGGCCGGTCCAACGGGGCTGGTCATTCTTTGTCCGCTGGAAGTTTTTGACAAGCACCCATGATCTAGGATCGATAAGATGTCCTGGAGCTTCAGAGACCTGAGGCAGAGTATCGTGAACCTGTTGGTGTAGAACACGCAATTTAGCCGTCAATTCATACAAATAATCAAGCAGTACAGGGTGTTCGATCTCACTGAATTTTGTTGGTATTGGCACTCCCCATATGTTGGCCGGGCGGCCGAACACAATTTCATAGGGACTAAGTCCCACTTGCAAATGCACAGTCATTCTTGTTGATAGGAGTGCTAGAGGCAGAGCGTCAGGCCATTTAAGACCAGAGCTCGCTTGTATCTTTGCCAACTTCAGTTTTAGCGTGCCATTATAGCACTCTACTAGTCCAGCTGATTGGGGGTGATTTGCAGCGTGGACTTTTTGCTGGATACCTAGCCCTTCACATACTTTTTTCATCACTCGACCCACAAATTCAGTCCCATTATCACTCCAGACCATTCTCGGCATTCCAAACCTAGGGAAGAATTCTTTGGCAAGGGCTTTAGCTGTAGATAAGGCAGTGTTGTCTTTTAAGGGATATGCTTCTACCCATCTTGAAAAAGCACAAACAACAACGAGTACGTATTTCAGATTGTTGCACCTTTCCATGTGGATGAAATCTAGCTGCAAAACCTTGAACGGATACGTTGGAGGCGCAAAATGACCAGCTGGAGTTGGGGTTCCCCTACCAGGATTGTATTTCAGACACACCATGCAATTCTTGACCACATTCTCTGCACATTTATGAATTCCAGCATTTTGCCATACTGGAGCCAACAACTTACAAATCCCTTTCACACTGATATGGGCCATTCCATGAGCCATTGTCACCACTGCAAGCACATACGCATCGGGTAACAACCATCGCTGATGTTCTGACAAGTCAACCCAACAACCATTTTCAACCAATTTACCCGTACTTTCTTTCCACACACTCAACTCTTTCTCTGAAGCTTCAGCTTGAAGAGACTTCACACCCTCTATTGTATCTTCACATATTCCAACGTCACCAACCCATCTTGCGGGGCCTGCAACATACATTTGATTCATCACATCTTTTGCTGTTTCTTTTGCGATTTCGTCAGCAAATGCATTGCCACGACCGACATCATCAGTAACCTTCTTGTGTGCACTGCATTTCACAATCGCAACTTGTAATGGCAAGGTCAGTGACTCAAGAAGCTCATTCACCAACTGACCATGCTGAATTTTAGCTCCATGCGAAGTCAGGAACCCACGTTCTTTCCACAATCGTCCAAAACTATGGGCCACACCAAACGCACACTGGCTGTCGGTATATATGGTCACTTTCATTCCTTTCGATAACACACACGCTCTCGTAAGTACAATCAGCTCTGCTGCTTGAGCTGAATTATGTGGTATACGTGCAGCTTCAACAATCGTATGCAAAGTTGTGACAGCATATGCTGCAGTCGTATCACCATTCGGAAGCTTGAAGCATGAACCATCCACCCATAAGGTACCATCACACTTTACAAGAGGAGTATCTTTAAGATCTACTCTCCCTTTCGTTTCTTCTTCAATCCTAAGAAAACAATCATGTTGTTCAGCATCATCTGTCTCTACTGAAATCGGCAATAACGTGGCTGGATTCAACGTATTGCACCTCTTTATGTGCACATGACTCGCTAACAGTGTCAACTCGTAACCTGACAATCGAGCACTAGTTAAATGCTGTGTCTTGGTCCTGTTTAACAACGTGTCCACTGCATGTGGAACCATCACAATCAACATATTATTCATCACTAACCCAGCAGACTGTTGAATAGAAACAGCTCCTGACGCTGTGGCTCTCAAGCAACTCGGCAATGCTTTAGCTACCGGATCCAAAGTTGACAAAAAATATGCACATGGGCGCTGCTTGTCTCCAAAAGACTGTGTCAGCACTGACAATGCACAACCCTCTTTCTCATGGACATACAGTGTAAAGGGCTTACTGTAGTCGGGGGTACCCAACACAGGAGCCGAACACAATGCATTACGCAATTCGGAAAAACTTTTCTGACAATCTTCAGACCACGGAACGGGGTTTGGTGTATCTTTATAGGTCAATGCTACCAAAGGTTTGGCCAGCAAAGAAAAATTTGGTATCCATTGTCTGCAGTATGATGTAATGCCCAAGAAAGCACGTACTTCTCTCTGTGTCCTTGGCACACTCAATTTTGCAACTGCCTGAATTCTTTCTGAGGTCAGTTTCCTTCCCTCCTTCGATAAGAGATGACCTAAGTAGGTCACTTCTTGTCGACAATATTGCAGTTTTGAAAGGGACACTTTGTGATGTAAATCAGACAAATGACGCAACAACAACAAGGTGGCTTCTTTACAAATCTCTTCAGTATCTGTAGCGACTAGCAAATCATCAATGTACTGAATAAGGGTAGCGCCGTCAGGTAAAATGATTGCATCAAGCTGTGTTTTTAAAGCCTGACTATATATTGATGGACTTTCACAGTAGCCTTGTGGAGCGCGTTTGAAGCGGAAACTTCGGCCTCCTAAACTGAAGCCAAAAATATCCCTGCTCTCCTTTGCAATCGGGATGCTGAAGAAAGCATTCTTTAAGTCAATCACCGAAAACCAGGTGGCGGAAGCTGGAATCATAGTCAATAGGGCAGTGATATTAGGAACAACTGGAAACTGTGGCACAACTATTTTATTTACCTCTCTAAGATCAATCACGAGCCTGTAAACAGGTGGCTTAGAGGGGTCAGTACGTTTCAAAACAGGCAGAACAGGACTATTACAAACGTTGCCTCTTGTCTCTTCAATTACATCTTTTTCAATTAAATCATAAATGATCGCTAGCAACGCCTTTTCACCTTCACTAGAGATCTTGTATTGTTGAATGCGTGGTAATTTAACATTGGCTTTCAATGTCACAACATAAGGCGGTATTTCCAAAAGACCCACGTCATTAGGACCAGTAGCCCAAATGGTATCAGGAAGAAACGACAATTCGGTCGGAAGTTTATCCTTCGACAAATACATTGGAGAGACCATTTTCCTACCCAGTGTAAGTTGTACTGCCGAAGGAGAACAATATAATGTTGCATACAATCTTTTCAACAAATCCAATCCTAACAAGTTTTCACCACAACCTGTCATCAGAATAAGGGGTGCTTCCAATTCACAAGGTCCAACAGAAAGGGACATAGGACTAGAAATCGGGTTCCTAACCGGGGCGCCAGAAAAACCTGCTGAAACATTCATCTCGCCAGACAAAGGTGCGCCAGGGAGTTTTGAGTGCATAATAGAACTCTTTGTAGCACCAGTATCCAACAGAAAAGGCTCCGACACACCTGGGGTAATCACCTTAACATAAGGTCCATTCTGATCTACTGGAACTAAAAAAACTCCCTCTCTTCGTCTATGGCTGTCCTAGCAATTATTACCTTCCAAGTTCTCATCTTCTGCATAGTAGTCATCAGCATAGTACTGAGCCGTCCTACCAGACTCGTTATGTTGCTGGTCAAAACTATTCATTGAGTTTTGAGATGGAAAGGAACGCGTGTTCTGGGGAAAACTTCCACGTCCTCTACCTCTAGGAGCTTGTTGAACACCTCGACCTCTTGCGCCAGAAGCACCATTCGTAAGCTGTAACAAAATAGGACAACTATACTTGAAATGACCCTCTTCTTTACAATATGAACACTGATTGGGACCTACAGGAACACGTGGTTGAGAAAACTCGAACCTTTGCGAGTTTCTCTGGAACTGTTGAGATTGCTGATAGTTACTCTGACCACCACGTGGCGGATACGCCTGTTGTAAAAGAACCTTCGTCTTTAATTCTTTAGTTTTCTTGTCTGCTCTATCCTTCTCATCTTTATCCCTATTTTCGTAGTACTGTGCAGTAGCCAATATTTGTGCTGAAGAGGAAACGGCCCAAGAATTCTCTGAATCCTTCAATTTCTTACACAGCTCTGCAAGCAAATTGTGCACAAACTTGTCGACGAACAACCGTTGACCACCTTCTGTACTCATATCTTGACCACTGTGGTCGATAAACGTTTCCTCAAACCTGGTGAAGAAATCAGACACTGTTTCATCTTTCTTCTGCTTACATGCAGACAATTTATCCCAATTCACACGCATCGCAGGCATTAAAGTCTTCATGTAAGTAATGATCCTAGCAGGCAGTTCTGCTACCAAAGGCTCAGGCTTGGCACCACCAACTTGTCTGTCATTTGCAGCACTAATATTAGCCCATGAGTCACCTAACTCTTGTGCATGATCTGTATGGCGAATCAATCCTCACAAAGGCTGTGGAACAACATTCCCAAATAACATGTCTATATCGGCTAAATTCATAATGCATGAGTCTGCAGTCTGTGATAATTCCTTATAATACCCTGCAGGGTTTTTACGGGGATCAGGCAAAGTCTGCTTAAGGGCTAAAACTTCAGCTCGATCCACGGAACATGTACCCAAACACGCTGAAAATGAGCTGGGGCAGCATCAATTTGATTAGCAACATCAGTCGCAACGGCGTCCTTCCATACAGGAGGGACTTCTCTCATTGGGTACTGTTGCACCTTTTTTTTAACAGAGGAGTCATGTTGGAACAATGACTGAGAAGGATCCTTATTCCTAAAGAACAACAGCGTCGCAACTGCTGTCTCAACATCCGAACCCACAATCGTGCCCTTTGCAAACTCAAACCGTACACGGCACAAATCAGGCGGATTTGTTTCTAAATCATTATCCTCTAATTCCTCACAAAGGAAAGCACACATTTTCTCAAAAACGTATCTTTGTTTTGGTGCTTCCCATTGACGGAAGACATCCATAACAGACTCTTCATCGTATCTTAAAGGGTAAACAACCCATTTACGCGCCATACGGTCAAACATTTCTCTCTCTTGAGAATTAGGCAGTTGACTACGCGACTGTTTACGCTCCGGATCTGGGGTCACACCAGATGACCCAAAGAGAGGAAATATAAGGCTGGCAACAGTATCTGTCATTCTCTGTCGGACAGAAGGAGAAGTTGATGAAAGAACAGGAGGAAAAACAGAGGGAGGCAAGGCAGACGCAGAAGCAGACGCAGAGGCAGTATCAGGAAGAACACCAGAAGAGGCAGTCGATGTAGTACATAAAGTTGCAGGAGGTACAGATGGAGCAGGTAGCGAAGTCGGCGGCCCTTGAAGGGGCTGCGCCATAGTAGTAGGAGCCAACTGAAGAGGAGCTGGCGGCTGTGGAAGAACCTGAGGCACAATAACCGGAGGTTGCACAGCTAAAGGTTGCGGAGGTGATGTAGCATTCTGCGCATAAGGGGGTGGCGAACTCAACAAGTGTGACATTAAAGGATCTTTCTCAAGTTCTTTTGCTGCATCTTGCTGAAGAAGCGGAAAAACTGGATAACATTTATCGGTCACCAATTTATGTTGCCTGTGCAACTGCTCATTCATCTGTTCTTCTTCATCATCTTTAAACTGCATGGCAGCTTGCATTATTGAGATACCCTCTTCCCTCTTATTTCTCTTTGCTAATTTAATTTCCTTCTGTTTGGCTTCCTTACGCCATAGGCGGAAAGAGTTAAAAATCGCCGGCCGGGCTTTCTTCTTAAAAAGTTTAACCTCCAGATTATCCAGAATCTCTGTGTCAAAACTACCATATTGGGGCCATTTTAAAACACCATCTTTCCTGGTGTATCGGATCCATACTTCATTATATGTGAGGGGGCCTATGCCATGTTTCACATATAGTTCATAGGTTGGAGTTCCAATCGGAGGAACCGGACACGAGTCCTCCAATCGGGAATCCCTAATATAACCAAGACAAAACAAATTTCCATATCTGCTAAGACCAGGCATCTTCGCTCTCTAGTCTAGCTTCAAACTTCAAAGGATTATCGAATACGATAGTCTCGTGAATACACGAATCCCTCGGCTATGGGACTTGCAAGTTCCAAATCAAAGATCCCAAGGGGATACCAAACTAAGAACCAAACTAAGGACTGGGAGACGCTCCACTTATACTTAACTGAGGTATCGATGACGTCACCAGAAGACTCGTTTATCGTTTCGCTCTACCAAATCATCAAGGGTCCAAAACAGGGCGATAGTCAGGGCAGCAGTCCTTCGTAGCCGTCGGGAAGCGGGGAACCTCGCAGCAAAGACTTTCGGACCACGTCGACATACAGGGGTCGATGAAGTGGCGGCCTCCCTCCAGAATTTTCACACGAAGCTCCTCACGAACCTCTGGCTTGGACTGTACCGCTGAAATCGCCCCACGTTGGGCGCCAACTGAAGTACTGGGTTTTTCAGAACCCAGCGGTGCCAGGGAACACACCCTAAGACTTCGAGTCCTTCCTGTTTCAGACTACAGAAACACAGAGGGGGTCATTCCAAGCTTGGCGGGCGGCGGGAGCCGGCCGCCAAGCGGGAACCGCCAGAAGACCGTACCGCGGTCAAAAGACCGCGGCGGTCATTCTGGGTTTCCCACTGGGCTGGCGGGCGACCGCCAAAAGGCCGCCCGCCAGCCCAGTGGGAAACACCCTTCCACGAGGAAGCCGGCTCCGAATGGAGCCGGCGGAGTGGAAGGTGTGCGACGGGTGCAGTAGCATCCGTCGCGAATTTCAGTGTCTGCTAAGCAGACACTGAAATTCAAAGTGGGGCCCTCTTACGGGGGCCCCTGCAGTGCCCATGCCATTGGCATGGGCACTGCAGGGGCCCCCAGGGGCCCCACGACACCCCTCACCGCCATCCTGTTCCTGCGGTCGAAACCGCCAGGAACAGGATGGCGGTGAGGGGGTCGGAATCCCCCGTGGTGGCGCAGCATGCTGCGCCGCCATGGGGGATTCCTCAGGGCAGCAGAAAACCGGCGGGACACCGCTGGTTTTCCGTTTCTGACCGCGGCCATACCGCCGCGGTCAGAATGCCCTTAGGAGCACCGCCAGCCTGTTGGCGGTGCTCCCGCCGACCCCGGCCCTGGCGGTCAAGGACCGCCGGGGTCGGAATCACCCCCAGAGTCTTCTTGGTGAAGTCAAAGATCTTGTTTATTGGCTGCAGCCAGTAACAGGTATCCTAGAAGTACAACACGGTGTATATTCTCAGGAGACTGCTCCTCTTGCAAAGCTAACCTTCTCTTTTATACAAAATATTATGCTTTAGGCAAACATTCCTTATTTTACAGTTGACCATTCACATATTTTCACTACAAAGAAATAGCAGAGTTATGATGACAAGCCCATATTCCAGTTTGTCCAGCCCTCAATCAATTACCCGGCAAGGCTTAGTACTTTCATCAGATATCGACGGACCCCCAATATAAACGGGCACCTCCTCCTTGTAAAGCAAGTCATAAAGAAAGAAACAGGGACAGGTGTGTGTAAGATTATGCATGGTTTGTGTGTGATGAAAGGTTTATGATGTGTTGTGCCTTGATACTAATCTCATTTGGCCACTGGGAAAGAAACTGGCCGAACAGGTTTGGCTTCAGGCAGTGGAGTCAGCTTGCCCAGGTCACAGAGGAGTCAGCAAAGATGTACGTGTCCTTCAGACTCGTTTTCGGCATTAGACATTGGCCTATGTGAGGGCAATCACAAAATGGCTGTCGTTTAAATGGAACACGAGGGTTCAGGACGGAAACTCTGATATTCGGGTGATTTCGTTACCCGAATATGAATACAATGCTTGTGCATACTATTCTAATTATTCTCGGTCTGCTGATACCAAAATCATTGTGATACGACGACGTTTATAACACGGGTCCAGAATTTTCAGTACCACATGAGCCGCCGGGCCGGAGATGTGAATCCCCAGTCCGGCGGCCGACAGATTACACCCCTGGTATTCTGAGCCAGCCTATCGGCATGTTTTCCGTGACATTAGCAAAGTCACGAAACACATGGCGGTAGGCACAACCGGTGACAGGTAATTCCTTCCCTGTCACCGGTAGGCGGCTCCCCCACCCCCCAACACTCACCAGACTCCCACAGCCTCCCTCCATCCAAACTCCCCCCACCCCCCTCTAATCAACTCACTCAGCCCCCATACACGCACACACCAAACTGACCCCACCCCCACAGCCACAAACGCACACATCACCCCACCTCCTCTATACCCCCTCCAACCAAACTCAGCCCCCACCCACCCCCATTCATACACTAAGCCCCTCACCCTCTCTAATTCATCCCCACAGCCCCTCATCCCCATACACGCACACAGACATGCACCACGCATACACCCATTGACTTACCCGCAGTCATACACACATTCTTCAAGACATACACACACATCCATGCATAAACACACCCCCCTACCCTACCATCCCTCCTCCCCTGTCATATGATCACCTTACCTGCTCAAGGGAGGTCGTCCGGCAGGGAACGGGAAGGGGCACTGCTACCACCAGCACCCCCCCACCAGCTGAACACAGCCAGGCCGTATCACAGGTCATGATGGCGGTGCTGGTGATAGCAGCGCCTGCTTACCAATGTCCGCCAGTCTGATCCCTGCTGGATTTCTGCCCTTCTTGTGGTGGAAGTCCGGCAGTGCTCATAGTCTGGCGGACGGATGGTAGCCGCTGTGAGCGCTTTTGGTGGCCATCACCGCGGCGGTAGGTGGCTTTTGCTACCAATGTTTAAATGACCACCTTAATCTTTAAGAAGTCATATCTCAACTTCTGCTTATTGTTTTCTTGTCACATGGGTCTTGTTTTACTCAGATAACTATTATCTATTGTTCCAAACTGCTGTGGTGTTTTTTTACTGTGTTACTATAATTAAGTGTTGCATAAATACTTTACACATTGCTTCTTAAGTTAAGCCTGACTGCTTTGTGCCAAGTTAACAGAGGGTGAGCACAGGTTAATTTAGGTTGTGTATCAGACTTACCCTGGGTAGGATTGTGGTCTCTACTTGGATACGGTGCACACCTCTACCAACTACAGGCCAAATTTCCAACAGTAACTATAACTCGTGTCCTCGCTATGCACAGTATTCTCATCAATATTTTTTTTTCAAATGGTTCGGTGATAATATCAATGATGCCCTAAAAGAATGTGATGAATGATGTAATATGTGGGGTAATTAGCTGTGCAGAGTTATAGTTATCTTAGGGCTCTAGTTATAGTTACTTGAAATAACTCTAACTATAACAGCTACATTTCTATTTCTTTGGTTCCAATTTTGTATGAAAGCCCCTGGGAGGTAGTGGTCCCTGGGGCTCTTTAGACCCTGGGGATGGGGGCCTGTGCGGTTCCCTCTTCCATAATGTTAAAGCCCCGGCGAGGTGGTGGTTCCAAGCTTAAGGAGGGGAAGTCTCTGCAGCCCCTCCTATTTATAATTAAACCCTCTGGGAGGTGGCGGTCCCCGGTGCTCTATAAAGTGCTTCAAAATAGTTCACAGTGGCATACCTCCGGGACCTGGCACACCCGATGACTGAATGGAAAACAAGCACAGAACACAGCACATAATTTTTTTAAAATTTTGCCACAGATTTGTGGCTCCTCCGCAATTTATCTGCACAATTGAAAAAAAGAAATTGGGGGGCCCAGGCAGGGACCCCAGAACCAGGGATAGTGGGTCAGCATATTTCAACCCTGCCCCATTTTCTTTATTTTAACATTTTTTTGGGGACTTGGCTAAGTCCGAGTCCCAAAATGGCTGCCAACACTTCCTGGTTGATGTTTTGGCAGCCAATCTGAATTCAGCACAGGAACAGTCGGATTCACATAGGATCCACATCCCTAGATACCTATTTTCTTTTTCCTTTAATATTTCAAAAACTATTGAATGGAATTACACCAAATAACAAAAAGGGCAGTTTCTGAACCAAGATCTAGCTTTCTGCCAAAATTGGTGTCATTATTTCCAGCGGCTCGGGCTGTAGTCATGTCTAAAAATCCCTATGGAAATTACGTGAGGAAAAAGTATTTTGGGAAGCCCACATTTCTCGGCCCTCGCTTGATGACTCACCCCAAAACTTTCCATATAGCAGCTGAACTAACTGGCATCCTACTTTCAAAAATCTCATAAGGATTTGTCAAACGGCGCCAAAGATATTGGCAAAACAAAAAATGATTTTCTTATGAAAACTAGGTCCTAACTATAATCATAACAACCTACTGGTGACTGCCAGTATGTTAGATATTATTACAGTAGATATGCCTACCTAAATATACTTACTTCCTTTCAAAATATTTTGGCAGGCGATATTTTTGCTATCATATTTTAGTAGCACAATAGGTAAAACTCAATATTCTACCAGTCTACTATTTAGGTCAGTGGTTCTTAAAATTTTGACTTCTGTGGAACCCCATTTAATCATTTCTTAAAACAGGGGACCCTCACTGAAGCATTCTTGGAATGCAGGGACCCTCACTGAGTCGTTACTGGAAGTCAGGGACCTCAGTTTAGGCCATTTCAATAAATTGAACCTTGAAACAGTACACAAAAATACAGAAAAACTATTTGTCAAACAACTATACACATTATTCAGTATTTTATTTAATTAAAAAATAAATATTAAAAACATCCAACTTTTATTTTAATAGGACTTTCCTAAATTGAACTTAGACTACCAATCGTCTGTACCAGGCTTCTCCAATGAGTGGATAGTGAGCTACTGGTAGCTCTCCAGCTACCTCAAAGTAACTCTTCTGTGTGTAACCCAGCCTACTAAATTAGAAGCTTACACTTGGTTGCTTTAGTATATGCATACCAAAATTGAAGAGTGCATTTGAGAAGCAAATTAGTGTATTTTCAGATGCCATAAGCTGATAGTTGGGGGTAAAAAACATTTGAATTTCCAAAATATATTTAGAGGTCATATTTAAGTGATCATTCATGTGGAATTTTGGGGACTTACTACTCATATTGTCACCTTAGTGCTAGTGGCATCACAGCTATGGCTGTCATGTATTACCCTTGTAGAGGTATTCAACACTGAGATACCTTTTTTACATTACTGCTGCCAACCCTGACGGATGAACTGAGTTAATCGCACTTGGGTGACAACTAATGTAATCTTGATTGAATTGGCCACTATGGCATCAGTAATAATATTAGTAGCTCAGGATGATTTTCTGTGAACTTAAGTAGTTCCTATTAAAGAAAAGATTCGAGACCCATGGGTTATACTATATGCTACTTGATAAATTGGCACTGCTCCCACGAATCAGTCTGAGGACACCTACTTAATTTTTAGCCTCCAATTTCAAATTTATTCACATTTATTGAAGGTTTTTAATATTTTCCATTTTCCATTTTGCTTCTTTATTTATATATGCTTCAATAATCTATTAATAATGTTTAATTTACTAAGAGGTTGCGAACCCCAACTGCTGTCTTAGAATACCATACATTTTTAGGGTTGAGCCTGTGAGTGGATGAGCTAGCGCATGCGTCTCGCATGCGAGACACTGTTGTGTTCAGTAAAGGGCTTGGAGCCCGCCTGTCGCTCACCATTTGTTGGTTTGCTTGGTACTCTTCTTTACAGCCTCGTACTTTGTTAAGGCATGCCTGCCATCATTTCCGTTCCTCTGTGTGGAGCAGGGATAAAGCACTTGATTTCAACTTAATTAGTGCTGGCCCACTGCTCCCGAAGTGATCCAGGCACTATTTTGTTCTTTTAAACTTCCAGGGCCCGCAAACAGAAGGCTTGTGACTGGCAAAAACGTGCCCATCAGGACAAAATTTTTAGTTTTATTTTTTAAAACTTTCTTTTATTTTGTTAAGTCAGCTTTTCTCTCATGTTTTCTTTTGTTTTTGCTCGGGGGCACTGTTGTCAAAAGCTGACAACTTGTTTGAAATATGTGAGACCTATTGCATTGCAAATGCTTGTTTAAATTAGTTACTTGTCGCAACAAAAAACAGGGACATTGCTAAAATAGTTTTTTGGGGAAAAGTTAACTTCTGGAGTAGTAGAAAACATCATGAGGTAGTTCAGTGACTTTCAATTTTCAATAAACACAGAGTGTTTTACATTTTGGGTTATTCCAGTGTGAACAGCATGTGAAACAACTGTGCGTTGCCTGTTCAACTTAACCATAACTCCGGGCACAACGCTTGGGTAGCCATCAGCAGTTTCGGCACGTCACCAAGCAACAGAAGGGGCCTCTCTAGTGGGGCCTTCTGCCTCGGCTTGTAACATTTAATTTCTTGCTGCATTAGTTTTACTGCTGCGTGTCTCAAATTTCAAGGAAGGTGTATAAATAATGCATGCCCACACAAAAAAAAAAATGCTGCATGCATATGTAGCAGTCAAAACAGCAAGAATCCTTTTTATCAGCGGGCTATTCAGATCTTTATGAATACTAACTGTGCACTTAAAACTAGCAGCAGAAGGAATATTTTGTGAATGATGAACAACCACAATTATGGTGAAATATGTAATTCATGGAGTCAGGTCTTTTGAAAGTCACGCCTTTCGAAAAGCAGGGAAAATTGTATTTCTGCTACACCAACTTTTGTTCAGCGTGTTTTGCACTGTGTGGCCAAAGTTTGCATTTATCTTCTCAGCGATCGCTCTTACGAAGAAAACATGCTGAATGTTTAGTATTTGTTGCTTTTAACTTTCGAAGAATTTTCAGCCAATACGGAAAGTGCTGTTAACAATAATTACAGAATATCTTTTAAACTCACTGTGACTACATTTTCATACTTAGCCATTCCATTTCGAATAACAAAAAGAGCTACAGGATACAGAGAGGATAGAAGGATTTATGTATCCTAGCATTTTCTTATATTGTAAATTTTGCTTTTAGTTTCCTCTACTGATTTCGCTTCATGATTTCAGAAAGTGAGGCATCCTAAATCCAAGAAATTGGATTACTGGTCAAGGACAGCACTGTAAACAGTAATAAAGTGCAAACAAAACACAAGGAAAATCCCAGCCAATTTAGCACACCTATCACCAGTATCCTACGAGGGATGCAGAACAGACTTAATGGGTTATTTTGAAGATGTTTTAGTTTTTACAGGAAGACACATTCGAAGGAATATCTCTGTAGCTGTTAAAGGTTTGAACATACGAGGATGGTTTCATAGTACTGAGGCCTAGAGCAAAGGGACAGGTACGAGGTGCCAGAAACACAAGCATAGTTGAAGAGATGCTGAATCTTTTCCACAATGTTTTTTCAGGGGAACTGGGAAAAATAAAAGGTTTCAAGAACAAAATTAAGATTAAGAAGATATTGATGCCCATTATGCACAAATTGAGAGAGGTACCTTTCAGTGTGAGTAATGACTTAGAAAAATAATAGGAGACTGTCAGACAGGGGCATCATAGAACCCATGGAATCCTCACCCTTTCGTGGTTGCTTGCAGGAAGAATGGAGAGTTGAGAGTTTGATCTTTGCGCTTTTAACAAGGAGACAAGGGTGGATTCTGGTCTCCTTCCCAAAATTAATGATATTTTGACTTCAACTTCTGGGGCAAAGATTTTCACCAAACTTGATTTAGCATCAGCATACCACCAAATTGAATTGGATCCAGAGTCCCGACATTTCACTGCTTTACCTCCCCATGGGGTACGTATCTGTACTGGCTCATTCTGTTTGGCCAAGTGATGGCTGCTTCTGTATTCCAACAGGTGATGCTTACAATACACAAAGATATTAGTAAGATAGGCAGCTTTCAAGATGATGTATTGATTTATCCCCATGAACGCCAGACACATGATGTGATATTGAACCCAGTTACCATGATCTTCTAGCAGCAGGGTGTTGTGTTGAAGAGGGATAAATGTGAATTAAAAAAAAAAAACAGTTGGGTACTTAGGCCATGTCATTTCTATTGTTGGTATTAGACCTAAGCCAGGTTTGGTCACCTCCATTATAGAAGCACCACCTCCTACTGTCTTGGGACTCAGTGAATTTTACTCACAGTTTCTCCCAGATTTCACATCCTAGGTCAGACCCATCTCTAACTTGTTAAAAAGTAATTTAGGATTATGCTAGGATGAGAGCTGTGAGGCACCATTTAAATTGGCCAAATCCAAGTTAACAAGTATCAAGACTCTAAAACCCTAATGTCCCTCACTCAAATGTATCTTGACTTGTGACACTAGCAGCCTAGGATTAGGAGTTGTGTTGTCATAGAGATTAGTAATAAAGGGACACACCATTGGATTTGTGACAAGATTATTCCATGATGCCAAATTACATTATTTAGTTTTAGAGAAGGAGCTGCTGGCATATTAGTGGGCCATTGAGAAATATTGGTGCTAACAGTGGTGGAGATGTTTTGTTTTTGTAGATGTATCAAAAGTCTTTGATTTTCATTTTTGGAAGAACCAACTCTGAGAACACCACACCTAGATTAGTCCGGTTTGTCACAAGACTCTTACAGTTTCAATTTGATGTAGAAAACATTCCTGGGAAGAAGCATCAGAGCTGACTATTTATCATATTTTTCCAGTAAGGGAAAGGTTCATGAGGATGGAGCTGTTGTAGATGATGCTGTTGATGATGAAAGGTGGCTGGTCACAACAGTGGAGGTGGAGAAAGTTTGTGCCTTTTTAGAGTCAAAGTGGAAGGCTGCCACTAGTGAAGGTGTCGATCTGAAATTAATATCCTTCCTTGATCCTAGTATTCAGTGGTTTAGCAAGGTGTCTGAGGCATTGTCTCTGGAGAAAGCGTTAGTTATAAGAGTTGACAAACTGATCACTCTAAAATTACTTAGGATGTTGAAACTAGAAAGTGCCCACGGAGGCCACCTGGGAGTCATGTTTCCCAAATGTAAAATTAGTTTGGCATTCTGGTGACCACAATTCAACAAGGAAGTTGATTTACTTATCAAAGATTGTGTTGTGTGCTCAGCATGTTATGAGACTCTGAAGGTAACCAACCCCCCTCTAACAACTAATGAATGTCCTGCTGGACCATGGTTAAAACTTAGTGGGGCTCTTCTTTTTTCTTCCCTGCCACTCACAATATGCTGTAGTACTCACTGAGTATTATTCTAAGTGTCTGGAGGTCAGATTTTTGGGGAAACCTGACTCTAACACTGAAAGATAGAAGGTTTCTCCGAAATTCTGATTTCTGACAATGGGGACCAATGGTCTGGTTGAGAGTTTTAACCATGTCTTGCCAGAGTATGTGCAGTGGGCTTTGTTGAACAAATGTGTAGTGAACACAGCTGTTCAAATCAAGATGTGGTTTTATATGACCACACCTCAGTCACCAACAAATGTTTCTTCTTTCGAGTTTCTTAGGGCTAAGAAACCTACAACTAGGGCTGGGTGGTAAACTCCACCCGCTCATGGAGTTATCGGAACTTGTGCACTATGCACTATGTGGAATAGCGTGGAGTTCCCAAATTCCACCATCCAGCATAAAGTGCAATTTTTTCTTTCCTCTCAGGCCACTAGCAAGAGTGTGACATTCTGCACCCGCTCTTGCTACTTCTGGCTTTGACAACGCCATTATACTGCCACTCACAGGCGTACCTCAGGTAGATTCTCTTCTTGAGATGCAGCTATATCTACTGGAGAAGATGTTTTTGAGTAGAATCCTTCTCCAACAGACCGTTCAAGTTGATTTTTATTGTGAGAAACCTTTTTTTGTACTTTTTCCCCAACAGGAAGGGAGTGCCACAGAGACTCCAACTTGCTGTTTCTGTCCAGCAGGCTCACCCAGTGCTTTGTCCATCTCCTGGTCAGTTTTCGCTTGTATTTCAAGGTGGAAGGATCACTCTTTTTGTCTGCTGAATATACAGCTTTGGATTTGAAGTCTTTTTTGTGCTATCACACACATAAGTTCAAAAACTATTGGATAAGGGTGTTATTTGTTTGATAGGGCATGCACCAGTATTTCTTTGTAGGTTTATTTGATTATTAAATTTCATTGTGGTGGGTAGCCTGGAGTTTAAGTAGGGGCCTAGTTATTTTTTTTGCATTTCATTTTTCACCTTTTCTAAAGGAAAAATATTGCACCGTTCAGTACCTTTTCTCTATGTTTGTTGCATTTGCAATATTATTTATTTTACTATGTGGCCTAATCTGCCGGGGGGCATCCAGCCTATAGACCCATTACTAGTCAGCACTGCATGAAAACACTTTTTTGTGGTATATACTGTTTAATTAAAACATCATTAAGCGCAGGGATGGCATTGGATTAAATTAAAAATATTTGTTGTTGTTTGTAGTTCAGCTTTTTTCAGCAGAAAGTGTATATGTGGGTAATATTTGACGCCATCATCAGATGTGTGTTGTTGTACAATTTTTATAGCTCAGATAATGTTCGTGTTTGGCATTGCTGAATTAATGGTTGTGTTTTCCTTGCTGTGACAATGCCTCCTTTGTCTGGCCAGTGTGTGTGTGAGTGTGTTTGCCAACAGCCACCATTTGTTTTTGTTTTCCTGGCCATGTGGCTAGAGGCCATTTTGAGTAGTCTGTTTCCATAGGCATGAATGTGTTCTTTGTTCTCCTTGCTTATTGTTGTTGTTTGACCATGTGGCTGGTGGACAATTTGTGCAGTCAAACAGTGTGATTTTTGCCATATGCTTGCATGTGTCTTTGTTCCCAATGCCTCCTTGCTCACTGTTGTTGTTTGTCCATGTGGCCGGTGGCTATTTTGTGCATCCAGCTGTGTGCTTTTGCTGTAGGCTTGCATGTGTTCTTTGTTCTCCATGCCTCCTTGCTCACTCTTGTTGTTTGACCATGTGGCTGGCGGCCATTTTGTGAATCCAGCCAGTGTGTTTTGACATAGGCTTGCATGTGTTGTTTGTTCTCCATGCCTCCTTGCTCTCTGATGTTGTTTGACCATGTGGCTGGCAGCCATTTTGTGCAAACAGCCAGCATGCTTTTGCTATAGACTTGCATGGATGTGATATCAGTTTAATAATATGCTTGAGCAAAGGTACATGTATATTATGAAAATGATTATGATGAAAGAGTTTTATATTACATGCATTTATTTAGCATTTTTCATCTGCAGCTCCCCTGCCTCACAATAGGTTTCTCATACTCACATACAAACATCAGCAATTCATTATAGTTTTTTAAGTATAGTTATTTAATTTTTTTATTCTAATTTAAATTGTTATTTTATTTTATTTTGTAATGCTTCATTTTAATTTATTTTTAATGTTTTTTTATTTTATTTTTAAATTTTAATTCCTTATTTTAATTATTGTTTTTTTCTATATATATATATATTTTTTTTGCATTTTGCCTCAATCCATCCATCATAGGCACACAGCCACACAGTAGCATTCATTTTTTTAGGTATACTTCAATTTCCTTCTAGACACCTGGCCTACCAGAGAGTAGGTGCACTGCAGGCACATCAGCAATCAGCATCATTTATTTTTTAAATGATTATTCAATTTCTACCTCATTGTTTTAAGAATTATTCCATTTACCCATACAGCTCCCTGAATGCCACAGGTGTCTCCTTTAGAAGAGATGTACATAAATCAAAGAGATGTATCTGTATGTTGTGTTACTGTTATACTGGTTGGAAATTAAAGTTAGGGGTGTGGTTAGACTTTAAAATGGTTGGATAAATTATTGTTAATTATTACCTGAGTAAGCAACCACACTAAATTGCATTGCCTTTGTCTATACTACTTCAAAGAGAAGCTTTGAAGCTCAAATGACCCATATGAAAAAAATAGTTGAACATGGTCGTGGTAAAGTTGAGGAGAACCGGGAAACATCAGCTACTAACCCAATCATGGTCGGAGGTCATGAAGAAGAAGAGGGTGATATCTTCGCACAAAGCAGCCCTGTTCCCAGCAGTACACCAGAATCATCCACCTCAGCAACCTCAAATTGGCACAAGACTCAGAGTCAGATGGAGACACCATGGCATACAGTGACTGCCCCAAGACGCATATTGAGTCTACTACCACCTATTTCTTGAAACTTACCTGCATCAGTGGCCAAAGAAAAGAAGAATATCCAAGCTACTATTAAGGGCATGTTTAGGCAGGAGGGGCCCTAGAACCACATCTTTGCACATATCCAACACCACATTTTTCCAATGGGAAGCTGGCAAAAATGTTAGCAATGGACCTTCTCCCTTTTTGTTTTGAGGATGGAGTAGGTTTTTTAGAATTTGTGGTGGCCATCTGCCCAAAATGAAAGGTTCCAAGTTGGACCTATTTTGGCAGAGTTGCTGTTCTAGTGCTGCATCACGATCTTCTGCTATTAGTTGGACAAGATGTGTAGCAAAGTGCTGTTCACACTATCTACTTGACAACAGAAATGTGGACCAGTTGCTAGGAGACTGCTTACATGTGCATCACTGCACACTAATTCTCTTTTGCGGGGATAACGCAACAGCTATCTACATCTCTTAGCCCTGAATTGTGTTTTAAGAGTGTATGGCAGCATGCAACAGTAGCCATGTTTGCCATGGAGAAATCACATACAGCGGCAAACTTCTTGGATGAATTTTAATTCAAGATGTCTGAATGCCTGGAACGCATGGGGGCTCCAAACTGGATTTGTTGCCACAGACAATGGCAGCATGTAGGAAAGTCCTCCTTTTTGCCCTCGTCCCCCCCAAACTTTTTGGACAGATGCTGGTGGTTACTGACTCTTTGCTGTGCCCTGGGATTCTGCTTACTAGTTCCAAGGCCAGTGCTCTGTGTAAAGTGGATATGCAAATTAGGCTAATTATAATTGGCAATATTAACCTACCTATAAGTTCCTAGTATATGGTAGGACATGTAGGTTTAGGGACCCAAACATAAGTAGTGCACCCATAGGTTCACTGCTGAGGTGCCCAGTGTCACTTTGAAATGCAGGCCTGCCTTGCTGGCTGCTTTTAAACTAAAGTTACATGCTAATTCGACTTTGGAATTAAGAGTACTTCCAAAGTCTTAACCTATCTTATTTTTACATATAGGTCACCCCTTAGGAGTGCCCTATGTGCCCCTAGGGTTGGGTGCCATGTCACTATAAGCAGGTACCTTATAAAATAGTTTTATAAGCCCTGGTGAGGTAAAACCTCCAAACTCGTTTTTCACTCATTATGGCCTCCATAGGCTAGAATAGGGAGACTTTATTTTAATTCATAAAGTCCCCTTAAGTGTCAGATACCTCAAGTTCTGTATCAAATTAATTGTTATAATAAATCCCACAACTCGCAATTGATGGATTTAATATAACTTATTCAGGTAAACAGTTTTAAACTCTACCTAAAAAGTTGCTACCTTCAGCCCTGTAGGGCTCTGATCTGATTGTCCAGCCTCTGGCAGCCTGGCCAGGCTGCCTTGATGAGTTGTGAAGAAGCCTTGGTTGAACACAAAGAGATTTGCCTGGGGGAGGAGAACTTCCCTCAGCAGATGGAGAAGCAGGAAGGAGGAGGGCTGCCAAACTGGTCTTCAAAAGCAGGGAAGGACATTTGGAGCAACCCAGCACCTCTCTCACATCCTGCAAACCCAGACAATTAGGTGCCCCCTTGATTAGATTAGGAGATGGCAGGAGAGGGGTGTGTTTAGGATTTGTAGCCACACCAGTGGGTGGGCTCAGCCAGATGTAACTTCCAAAAATCATTTTCAGCCATGATGGATTTTTGAGCAATGTTGCTCCCTGGGATTGATTTTTGCCACACTTCCCAGGAAGTGGTCATCACAGGGGGAAGGAAACTGCACCTTATTGGAAAACCAGGACCCCCCTGTTTTTCACCTGGGAGCAAGGATAAAACTGGCAGACCTGCACCCACACCTCAGATCCCTACAAGGAAGAACTACTGGAGAAGGACTGCCCTGCTGGACCCCTGACTTGGACCTGGACACTGCACTCTAGAGGACTGCACCACCTGCACAATTGGGCTTCACCAACTGAAGGACTTTGCCTGGCTTCAACTGGTTCAAGGAGGGACTCCCTGTTTGCTACAGGTGAACAATTGATACCCAGAGTCCCCTGCACCAGCTCCTGAAGAAACTGACCAGCTGATCACTGTCCAGTGGCCAAATTGGAGTTTGCGTCAGGTGCATTCAGGGAGTTTTAGTCAGCACCCTCAAGGAGCATATCAGAGCTTCAGGAACCTTGAGGTGAGCTGTGGACCTTAAAAGAACCTTAAAAAAGCATCTGGGGGAAGATCCAGAAGTTTGGAGAAGTTTGGAGAACTTTTTGAAAAAAGCTCCATAAAGGGACCAACCCGCCACGGAAACTCTAACCGGCTTGCCTCAACAGCGACCGAGCCTAACTTGCAGGTTCATCCTGGTGAAGAAAATCTCAGAAAAAGTGACCACGTCCGAACATAGAAAGTTGACCGGGACCTCTCAGGCAGTGTATTTGAAAAAGAGGGCTCCAAGGATGTCGGATCAAGATCCAGGTTTGCCCCGGTCGAAGGATTTTTATCTAGAAAAAACGACTAAGTCCAAAGGTAAAAATCTTTACCAAGGGCTCCCGCGATGCGTATCTGAGGAAGAGTTCCAGGAGGTCGGATTGGACTGGTGTCTTGGTCCCGCTGAAGAAAATCTTCAAGAAATTGACTAAGTCTAAAGGTAAACTTTGACCGAGGCCTCCCGCTGGCTGTAGCCGAGCAGCGCTCCATGACGGCCAGCCTTAAACTTTGACTTTTCCCCTGTCAAGGTGCGACCAGATGACCAGAATGGCGCTATTAGTTTCTAAGCACTAAAAAGCATTAATTCTTTAAATATTCACTTTTCCGGTTCCCTTTATCTGATTTTATACGTTTTGGTGTCATTTTAAAGCTAAAAATATTTCCTATTTTTATAAATTGGTTGTGGTTTTTTAAACTGTTTCCTGTGTTTTATCTCATTACTTTTTGATGATATTTGAATGCTTTACGCTTTGTCTCCTAAGTTAAGCCTTGTTGCTCATTGCCAAGCTACCAAGGGTTGAGCTGGGTTTAATTTATTGAAACCTAACTGGACCTAAGTGGAGGTTAGTGGCCTACTGCTAAGTGTAGGTACCTACCTGCCCTTACCAATAACCTATTTTCCAACACAGCAATGTAGTCAGGGCCATGGCAGTTGTGGCTATTTCAGGTCTTGTGTTTGGCACATCCCATCAACCTGGTTGTGCAAGAGTTTCCCCCCCCCCAAAAAAAAGGCATAGGCATAGGCAGCAACATGCTGATCAATCACAGAAGAATATGTACTCAGTTAAGCCATTCTCTAAAGCCCAAAAGCAGTTGCAGATTATTCGGTGTGCTAATACAGTATCAGTTAAAGCCCTGATACAGAAGGTGCCAACTCACTGGAATTCGACCTAATACATGTTGGAATGTCTTTTCAAGTATTACAAACAGATCAATGACTATAGCCCTCATTACGACCCTGGCGGTATAGAACCGCCAGGGCCGCGGGACGCGGTGGCACCGCCGACAGGCCGGCGGTGCCCCGCGGGGCATTCTGACCGCGGCGGCTTAGCCGCGGTCAGTAAAGGGAAACCGGCGGTCTCCCGCCGGTTTCCCGCTGCCCCCAGGAATCCTCCAAGCCGGCGCAGCTTGCTGCGCCTGCTTGGGGATTCCGACTCCCCCTCCCGCCATCCAGTTCCTGGCGGTTCTCCCGCCGGGAACCGGATGGCGGGAGGGGGAGTCTCGGGGCCCCTGGGGGCCCCTGCAGTGCCCATGCCAATGGCATGGGCACTGCAGGGGCCCCCGTAAGAGGGCCCCTACAAGTATTTCACTGTCTGCTTGGCAGACAGTGAAATACGCGACGGGTGCAAATGCACCCGTCGCACCTTCCCACTCCGCCGGCTCGATTACGAGCCGGCATCCTCGTGGGAAGGTCGTTTTCCCCTGGGCTGGCGGGCGGCCTTTTGGCGGCCGCCCGCCAGCCCAGGGGAAAACTTGAAATACCCGCCGCGGTCTTTTGACCGCGGCGCGGTATTTTGGAGGGCGGAATTCTGGCGGGCGGCCTCCGCCGCCCGCCAGAATCAGAATGAGGGCCTATGTCTTTCAAAGAGGAGGGGGTGCAATTGGGAAAGCAATGACCATGGATGCAGTAAAATGGGGCCTAGTCAAATGCCTGCCTGACACAGATGCTAGTCCCTTTTGAGATTTTCAAACAGAAAGTTAGCATTGAGGACGTACGATGGGCCAAGCTATCCCATTGTTCCAGCTAAGCAAGGTGTCTGAAAGTTTTGGAGTCAGAGGTGTGAATAAAAATAAAGAAGTGCATGCCTTGGTTGAGAGCTTTATCCTTCTCTTGGCCTGTGATGCAAAGCTGCAAAATGATATCATGTTGTCCAAAGAGTACATCTGTGTCACATTGCTTGATCCATGGTACAAAAAAATTCTGCCCACTTTCATTCCTTTTTCTGAAAGGGGTGTTTCAAAATATAAGAGGTGAACTGTTGAGCAAGCCGGAGAAGTGGAAGAAGAGCAACTGAAAATTATAGTCCCGTTCTGCAGTCCTGGGGTGCCGCCTTCAACTTCCAGAGATGGCAGTCTTATCTCACAGCAGCCAACACCAACCACAAGAAGAACACCAACAACAGCAAATGTTGTTGGACCCAAACTCTGCATTGGCTTGGTTTCAAATTGCAGGTCTAAGTCCAGAGTAGAGGCACAGGGAAAAGGCGTTGAGCAAGTGGAGCACCAATGACCATTCAGAATATGTTCCAGCAGTATCTGGATGACCCAAAAGAGGGTGATGTTGATCAACACCCATTAGTGTATTGGTACAGGAGGATGTACCAATGGCCAGAGCTCAGCAGGCTGGCAATAAAATATCTGGCTTGGCCTGTAATCAATGTGTCTGCTGAGCATGTGTTCCGTGCAGCTGGCACTGTTGACACAGTGAGGAACAGTGTCTGACCTCAAGACAAGGAGAGATTTACCATGATCAAAATTAACCAACCTTTCATACCACATGATTACACCGTTTCTGAAATAGAACAGCAGGAAAAGGAGGAAGATTTGTCAGATTGTGTTAGTTGACCAATTTCTGGGTGAACCACCTGTTTGAGGACACACTCTACTTACCCGACTTAGTATGCCAGTGCCACCATAGAACCTTTTAATTATTTATCATTGAACTTCTTTCTTTGCAAAAAAAAGTTGGTAGTGGAACATTATGTTTGTGTCTGATTTACACTACCTCACAATTTTTTTGTCACCATTTTTTAGTCACATGTTTGGAGTTGGACCAGTGTGCAGTGACAAAGCCTCCACAATTCCTTCAGGACATTAAAGGCAATGCCTGCCTCCCTTGCATGCCTATACTTTTTTGCATCATTTAGCAGGGCTACTCCAGAAGATCATTGATTTAGATGACTGCCACTATCAAATTCCAATGTGTTACTTTCATCGAACATACAATTGTGGGCAAACCACCGTGCTTGGATTGGAAGAGGTAACTACAACTATTGCACCAATGAGTGATTATATATTATTGCATGATTGTGAGTGATTTTTGTGTGGCAGACAGTGAGGGAGGGTGTTCAACTAATAACTTGAAGTCAATGAATTGCAATGTTTATTGCCTGATGAGTGATCATTTTTCCTGACTGCGAATGGCCCATTCAACCTTAGGGAAAATGTACCTGCAGGGTCTGTTCTTGTTCTCTACTTGTTCTTCAACAGCAGTGCCCTACAGGTCTAGCTCCCTCAGATGCGGACTGGGACGGAGTTACTTAGAGTTAGGATGAGGATGGAAGAACTCAGGGCAGGACTACCTCAACATCTCGGGGAAGGAAGTTATCAACTTCAAAGGGAACCATGATGCTGAGCACTCTGAGGTCCAGTACTCAGCTTTGTGGAATGGAAAGAGGTGCATTGATTTGGGAAATACTTCTAAGTGTGTTTGCTGCACTGCTGGCAAACAAGAAACTCATCTTGATTTTGCCCTGCCTCTGAGTCTTCTTGGCACACTCCTCATGTAGATTACCTTCCTTCTGTCCTTCCCCTTGACTCTACAGTACAGTTTCTGTTTTACAATCCACAGGCCTTCTCATCTCCTGAACAAACAAAAGGCCAAAGCTGATATCAAAAGTCCTAATTACCTACTGAACCAGTTCAGACAGGCACCCAAGAGTGCTGGACATTCCTGACGAGAATGAAGATGCACCACCCAATTTGGCAATCTAGTATCATTTTTCTTTTAACTATCATATTTTTTAGAACTGGGAGGGTTCAATTCACTCCCCCATAATTTGTTTTTTTCAAACCTAGGTGACAGAACATTTAGATATCTAAAGTATTGGGTCTCTGGGGCAGAAGTACTGTGTGCAATGCATGTAACTGAAATGTGTCACACTCATTTCTTCCTTTCCTTTCACAACAGATTAATGATGATGTGCTGCTCATCGCCCTGATGAATATTGTTTTTGTGTGTGCCTGTCTTTGTAACACCTTTCGCTAAATCCCCTTTCCCATCCATTCTTCAAACCCCTAACCTTCTTTTTCTGGGATGTGTGATTTATTGAAGTGTGACTTAAATATTTGCACCAAATAGATCACACACTTGGTGAGACGGATGTGGTTGAATGCAACACCAACTCACTGCAGAATCTTCTATTTCTGAGCAATCTCCCACACTAGTCCCACTTACCCAATCATGCATAAGAACATCATTCAGCAAGATCAACATCATCATTCAGGCCTTTGTTATGCATAAACACTTAACCTTGTCGACTCCTGAGTATTGACTTAGAGTGCACTTTTTCTGACTTGGGGATTTTGTAACTTTGGCTTTCATTAAATTCCATGCTCACTATTGCTCAGAATAACTTACTATTGCTATTTTTTTGTTATAATATGTAGTATTTATTGATGTTTCATAGTGGTAGTAGTCTGTCCCCAGTCTTAAGCTATAACCCACTAACTCTGTGTTTATCTTTCAATATAGTTGCCTGTGATGAATAATTCTTTTGATTAATACCACAGTTGGAGATCTCCTAGATGTGAGTGGGAACTTACTTGGTGTGATGCCATCCTTGTTAGTGCACTACCATAAAGAAGGCACCTTGGGAAACCCACCAGTAAGGTGTTGGAAGATTAACAGAGGGAGCAGATGTCAGCCATCACTTAATCTAGTCAGGTAAGAGAAATATGGGTGAAGTTAACTAGTTTAGTTAGTGCATAACTGACTTCTATTGCAGATTAGATAAGTAATTGTTTATCTAGGTTTCTGTAGGCAATATAGAGAATGGCAATACACCTTCCTAATGGTGAATATCTTTACAAAGGGTAGTAGAACAAGGGTATAACTAAGTATAACTAACTGGCATACCCTTTGAGAAGAATATTAAAAAGACAGGCTGTGCAAAAAGGCATAAGTGCAAAGTTAAGGTAAAACACAAAAAAACCTTCTAACATAAAGTAGATCAGAATGTTTTTCCCTTTACTAAAAAAAAATAAAAAAAAATTAAACCCACATTCCCCCCCATAACAGGCCTACCCCTCTCCCACAGCAATATCTCTCCCCATCCCCAACCAATGTCCAAAATAAATAAATGTCCAAAAGCCCCAAGAAAAAATGCCCTGCCAAAATCCCCACATGCTCTGCCCACAAAAAAACTCCCTCCCACTGAAACAATTTTTATTGTTAAAAAAGCTAGATAAGGGTATTCTTATTGAGGATCCACAGGTGCTGCATTGGGGCCTCAAGGCATGCCATACTCTGGCCCAATTGCATTTGGCGATGAAGTAGCCAATCTGAAGGGGGTGCAGCAATAGTGGTACGGGCAGCTCCAAGCTGCTGGTGGTGCTGGCGTGGCCTATAGGCTGGGGGTGCAGGGGATTGGCTGACAGAACTGGGACCCAGAGCAGGGGCACTTGCCTTGCCCTCCTCGTCCACCAGCTGTTGGTACTGGACCTTGGTGGCCTCCAACCTCTGGCACTGGAGCTGGGCTGCTATCTCTTCCTGGGTCAGTGGTGGTGGTGACCAGCAGGACTAGTTATATCAAGAAAGAAAAAAAAGAAATGAGACAATTTGTAAAGAATGTTCAGTGCAAACACTTGTTTTAAATTATACAGTGGCATAGTATAAGTAGACTGCTGGTCCCATAATGCCATAGGAATTTTTGTTATGATTGGGAAAGTCACAGGGTCATTATTTTACCAACACATGTCTCACATAAAAGCACTGACTGGCTGAAAGAACGTAGCATAATATTTCAAAAGAGTGAATTCTTTTCTTGTAAAGGATTTCCTGAAAAAAAGTAAACCACACAGACACTTTGTGTGGGCAAAAGAAAAATAACTAATTAATGAGTAAGGCATCATCCACTATGGAGTACAAGTGTTCTGTTCTTGTTGTGCTAAATGATTGGAGGTGTGCTAGTTAACACATTGGGTACACATCTGCTACTTTCTACAGTCCACAGCTGGGGCATCTGCAATGGACAAAAAATTATCTTTGATTCCAATGGTCCTGCTCTTCTCCAAATTCCATTCAATTCTACGCCGACTCCAAAGAGGCAGATGAAGAACAAGACACACACAGCATATATAACATTGAATAATATATATCCTGTAGATGGTGAGAAAAACAATATACTGCAGTACCAGTAAAGGAACAGGATTTATTGATTTTATTTGGCATGTTTGTCACAGAGTATCCCATGTGCAAACCACAAAATCACAGACACTTAATCCCACTTTACTTCCTGGCCTTGCCCTCAAAACAAATTATTTAAATCAAGCACATTTGTTTGGCAGTAAGGGAAGAAAACTTGACATAGTCTGCTGCAGATGGGTAAGATACAGGGAATAGGCCATGTGGCACATGCCAAAAATGTTTTTTTCAATGTTTTAGGTGGGTTGGGACCGAACTTTAGAACAAATAAAGGAGTTTGGTACTAGGAGGTGACTGAGTGGGCACTGGAAGGGAAGGAAAAGGCACCTTGTTTTTTTTTCATTTTCCCATCCAGTGAAAGCTTTGTAAATGCAGCATTTACAGAAGCAGATGCACGTTGCACAGCAAACACTTCAGTGCTGAATAGAACCATGCTGCAGCTCTGTGGGGTCATGACCCATGGATCGCAAAATGCCATGAGCAGGGAGGTCATGGATGATGGTGGGTGGGATCTGCCTTGCTTACCTAATACAGTGGGTATGTTAATACGTGTCAATAACCTAGGAATGTGACTTACCACCACCTGCCCTTGAAGCTACAAAGATTCTGCCTTCATCTGCTGCTGCTTTGTCTGGTGCACTGGTTCTGGACGGGAACTGGTAGTCTGTGCAGCTAGAAAAAAACATTACACATTTTAGATGCCAGATACACCTCCCACTTTTTTTCTAACAAATACAACTGCAAAACTTGACTAATTTGCAGTATCTTTTCTCCCATCTAAAATATCAATTTGGCATTGTGTTGGTTGGCAATGTTAGAAACACCAGTACTCAAGCCAACCTTAAAGGAGGGGCAGAGATATGATGATGACTAAGTCATCTGAATTGCAATAAAGGGGTAGAATAAATTAGTCAATGGTAGACTTATGGCTATGGTTGGCACTTGCAATGGGACGGTCCTCATACTAGTTTCCTGCTGTGCGTCACTGTCATCAAAAGTTCTGGGATACTAACTAATAATACATACAACACAACATTGAGGGGGTCTCCATAACTATGTCCATTCTCTCATCATTTGAGCATGAGTAAGAAATGGAAAGCCTTCTAACAGCTAAACTAACAGATTAGCTTGATAGGTCTGCAAACTCCACAATCTTCACAGTAGATTACCTAATCTATGTCTTATTCTTACAGTACCAGTCCGCTGGCATAAATGTTAAGAGAGGGGAAGCGCTTAATAACCAGGCAGAAGAAAGCTGCAGATTAGTACAGACCAGAGGAAGTCAGCTACAGAAGCAAGAAATATAGATAAAAGGATAATGCAGGGTGGAATAACAACAATTAAAAACATTAAATAGAACAAAGAGGATTTGAAAAAAGTCACAGTATAAGAGAAAGAAGGGAAAATTATTCTGCTGGGAAGAGGTAAAAGTTAAATAAATAAATAATATTAACAAAAGCTTACTGGGGCCAGCGGAGCCTCCAGCCACAGCCATGGCATGGGTGGAGGCCGCGGTACTTCCTGGTCATGGTACTGGTGGTGGCAGCCTCCTCGGCCTGACCCTCTGATGCCTTCTTCTTGTTAATGGGTGCCGTTGTAAGAAATAAATAAGATAACAAAAATTGATAAGTGGTACAGTTAATCTCCCCGAAAATATTTTGACAGGCAAAGGCAAACACAGTAACACATTAACATTGTAATTTTCTAAATCAGATCGCCTATATTAACGAGTTGACCTATTCCTAATTTCTGAAACTTTTCCTAAGCTCTATTCCACATTTCCTAACCAACACTTGGAAATACTAATGCATTGCAATGAATGATCTCTGCTTTGCAACACTCGTCTATGGGCCAACTCAGTCAGTTTCTCTTTTCAATGCACAGATGCATGCTACAAATCACTGGGAGAATGCTTGAGACTGTACGAGCTACATGAAAAGAATGACACAGAGAATGCTAACTCACTGATAAGGCTACTTTTACCACAGTATCGCTACCTTAGTGACAGGAGGACAGAGGAGACTGCATGATTTCTTAAATAATCAGCCCAAGCAAGCATCTACAGCAATGAGCATTACTAGGTAGCACCAAGCACCTGGCTTGCTCAAAGTGGATCACATAATATTTGTAACATCACATGTACCTAACTGATTGTGAGCTGCATGCTATTTGAAAAAAACAAAATTAGCATTGTAGGACCGAACAAAAAATTTGTGATTGCTAGTACTCACCAAGCCCCGCAACCTGGTGGCCCAGCAGGTCGAGCAGGTCCTGCTCCTGCTCAAGGATGTCAGCCCATCAGTGCGTCAGCTGCTGATAACCGCACCAAACCCCATACAGCTGCACACACAATGGTGCACCCTCCCCCACAGCAGCTGTTTCTCCCACAGACCGTACCCACTCCCGGGCCTGCCACCTGCTGGCAAGGTGGAGGGGAGATGGTGCTGCACCCAAAAAAACAGTGCAGCCACCTCCTCGTTGCTGAAAATGGTGCAGGGCTGCACTCCAAAGTGGCACAGGAGACCACAGAGTGTGCACTTACCTGCACCCCTGCACTGGAACTGCCTCTCCCATGCTCTGCCGTGGCACCCAGTGAGAATAAAACAAGACAGGAAATAGAAGGAATAGTGAGGAACAAATAGGGGTGTTAGCAGGAAACAGAAAAGGGACAAAAAGTCAAAGGATTTTTAAAAGAGGCAACAATATAAAAATCACAGTCTTAAATACACACACTAATTAAATAAATGTAAAACAGGGGAGGATAAGAGGGATAAAGTAAGGATTCCCAAGATATATAGGGGATTAAAACGTAGGGCCAGCACCATGCACAGAATAGGAAAAACAAGATGGCTGCGTGTGCATAGGACCGCGTGGTGCAGTTCACGCTGGTTTTTCAATGCACCAATCAGCACGAACGGGTGGCCGAGCACAATTCCACCCGTTCACAGAGTAAGGCAGAGTTCTCTGAATTTTTTGAGTGCTTCATGGAATTCCACATAGCAGAAGTCTGCAAGCTTCGTTCAGACCTACCTACAGCCCTATTTAGAGCTGCTTGAAAATCAAAGAGATAAAAAAAATGTTGAAGATATAAACACAGTTGTGTCCTTGTCCCCTGTGCTTGTGCACAAATTGCTGCCATGCACTAACGCAGGCACTCTTGCACTACGGACCACCTTACTGCACAAAAACAATCATGAGAGGCATTTTCCTCCTTCTATATGTCCTTCTATGTGTGCTGAGCACACACAGAAAGAGGAAAAAACAGGGAGAAATAATGTTATTTCTCCCTGTTGTGCCACCTTTACTCCACCCCTGTGGTGGTGTAGGAAACTGACGCATTCCCAGGTGTACAAAAACTTGTAAATATCGAATAATATTTAATTTTTTTATGGCAGGTATTGTATTGTTTTTGTTTCTTAAGTTTGAATACACTTTTCAGCTCAATTGTACTTTTGGGTACACTGTGCACTCAATGCTTACAGCACCTTTTAAATGTTATGTTTTATACGTTTTCCATTTGTATGTATAAACAAGTTAAGTTTTATATGCGCTACATTTGTATTTGGCTGAAAAAAGGGAAAGAACCATGTAGTAATCTGGTTTGCTCTCTATTGCCTCATGATGTTCTTTGCATAAGGTTGATGTGATGCCGACATTCTATGGAATGTTAGGATTCGAACATTGTACAGTTGGTGCGCCTCGGTAGGCAGAGTGGTTCCCGTGAGCAGCTGAGGATGGATTCTGTTCTGTGATTTACTCAAATAAACTACACTTGAAATCATGTCTGACTCTGGTGCATATTTACCACAAAGAGTTTTCTCAAAAGAGAAAGTGTTTTGACCTGGTAAAAATCAGAAAAAAAAGTTGACAAATGCACTTGCTCTGGTACTGACAATTTTTTCAAGTGAAACTTTACTTTTATATGTACGCAGGATCTAATAAATGCACCTGAACTAAAAAATATGGATCTGATACATTATTGTCTGCTTGCAGCCTGTAATTACACTACAACACTTTGGTATTTATAGACACTTTCTTCGTTTGGGGACAACTGGTCCAAACCCCCACCTGACTACCCACTTATCAAATCAACGCTTTGGGCATTCCAGAAGAAGGGAAATTTGGACCTCTTCTATTTGAGTTTAATTTACTAAAAAGTCTCCTTCCCACTAAGCCCGATAAATTGTTTATCGTCGACCTTTCTACTCACCGATTATCATGGCGAACTATGTAAGCAGACAAGAACAAAGAAGTAGCAGACTTGACCAAGTATTCAATACCTCAGGTGCTGGCCTGAATCGAGCAAACACTACAAACCTATCTTCTGCAAAAAGCACTTTCTTAGCTCTAGAACGCGCAGTTAAAAAAGAAACTTCTAAACGGTCGGAAGCAGCCTCACTTAGAAAATATCTTGAACATGACCTGATACCACGAGGCTTGAGAATTTTAATCTTTCTTCCGATCGACACTACATCTCAAGAAAGACTTCAACAATGGGAAGTCAACCTACAAATGGCTTTGAACAATATGATACGATAACTAGTAGATATATCACAAGAAGAATATGAAAAATGTCAACAAGAAGTAGATTCTTTAAACAAACAAATTGAGGAGGCAAAATGGGGTGACATCTCTGTGAAAAACTATGATATTCTTAATAACATCATAGACCAATATGAAGAGGACATCATTCAGAGAAAAAACTGGAAATTTAGACGCAACCTAACCGACTACCAACTTGGAAGAGTATTCAATTTTGGCAAACAATTTGACAACATAGAGGTATCCACCTGACTAAAGAATTACCCAGTTGCTCTGAGACGTTACCTTCCTTGACAACCTAACAAACCAACCGTAAATTTTTATGAAGAAGTTAGAAGACACCGTCTTGGCACGACACAAGACAGTCGTACAAAACCACCCAGTACCACAATAGAGGAGCCAAAAACACCAGGTATTCAGACATGTGCTTGCAGCAAGGAAGCCAGACAAAGAGATAAAACAAAGACTTTGGGCCAGATGTAGGTAGGAAAAAATTAGCGAGTCGGAAATTGTGAGTCATTGCGACTCGCAATTTCCGACTCGCTAAATGGTATCCAAGAAGAAAAAGCGACTTCAATTTGCGACTCGCAAATGAAGTCGCACTGCAGATTGCGAGTCCGCTGTTTGCGAGGTCGCTTTTTGCGACCGCGCTAAAAACAAACACGCAAATTGCGAGTGGGTGTTGCAAATTGCGACTGTGCTGCAAATTGAATGCAGGTGCAGCAGAACACTCTGGAAAACACTTCCTGGCTCCTGATGATGACATCACAGCCAGGAAGTTTACTAATACACCTGGGAGGAGGGAGGCCCACACCCATTTTAAACTGCTGAACTGCAAACAAGAGGAACAGCAGCTACCATGGCAGACACTCCTAGAAATCGCAAATTGAAATTTGCTGAACAAGAACTAGAGATGCTGACTGAGGAATGCTGTCAGCACCATGAACAACTTTTTGGGAGGGCAGCCCTCAGTGTGCCAGAGGTGGAAAAGAAAAGGATTTGGGCTGAAATACAGGACAAGGTAAACTCCCTGGGTGTGAGCCACCGGAGCATAGAAGAATTGAAGAAACAGTGGTATGACCTGCGCTCCCGGACCAAGGAGAGGAGATGAGGGGCACTGGAGGGGGACCATCCACTATACCACCACCCACACCCCTGGAGGAAAGAGTGGAGGAGACCTTGGAGCCAGAGGCAGTGTGCGGGATGGGAGAGCTGGACACGTCAGCAACAGGACCATCAACCGGTGAGTACCATGAGACATGCATGTACACCCATATATGCCATACCCCCACCCACCTTGTACACAGCAGCATGCACAACCAAAATAGCTCAATTTCAGAGTAGCAACCACCTGCATGGTGCATTATGGGCAATGTAGTCAAGTAGGCAGTTGATAGGCAACAGTTTATTAGGAAGTAGATAACAGATGGTACATAGTGACAGTGTGTTCCCTATGTCCCACAGGTCTCCCACACGACACCACCTCCAGCCACAGCGTCCAGGGGCCACAGGTCAGCCACCAGCCTGCACAGGACTCAGTACCAGACACCACAGGGACCTGCACCACCCAAACACAGTCCCCTCCTGATGCACCAGTTGCCATACTGGTGAGTGAGCCAGCACCGGGTCCCAGCCACAGTGCCGGTGCACAGGACACGGAGCCTCCACTGCATCGCAGGCGACGTCTAAATGTCCCTCCAGTGCCGCAGTCTGAGTCAGGGGACGCATCCATGTCGGCCGCCGAGGCTGCACTCCTACGTGGTCAGCGCCTGCAGACACGGGAGATAAGGAACATATCAGGGGCCATGCGGCGCATGGAACAGAATCAGAACACATGGCTGCAACTGGCACACACAGAGCTGCAACAACTCAATACCCATGTTGGCGACCTTGCACTCTCAATGAGACAACTGGTGGCAGAACTCATCACTGAGAGAGAGGGTGCAAGGCGCCGTGACAGACAGCTCATCCACCGGCTAGATCGCATGTCTGCCTCCATCGTCCTCTCTATGATATTTCAGGTCCTCCTTTGGGCATTGTTGTATCGCCTCTCTGTCTCATTGCTGGGTGTTAAGTACGGGGTAAGTATCCATGGTCGTAGTGCATATGCACTGTCACCTGTTTGGCACAAAATGTACAATGTTAGCTGGGCATAGATGGGTTCCACATTGACCTGTGTGTATGTCTTCAAGGTGTATTCAGCTATACCTAGGAGGTATCCGTCTCCAAACTCCCCACGTTCTAGGCGTTGGTGTATCCCACTGTGCCTGAAAATGTAGGAGTCATGTGTGCTCCCTGGAAATTTGGCAACCATGTCAGTGATAACATAATGGGCGTCACATACCACCTGGATGTTCAGTGAGTGGGTACACTTCCGGTTGCGGAACAGATATTCCAAATTTGCAGGTGGGCATATTTGTATATGTGTCCCGTCTACACACCCTGTGAGATGGGGAAGTTGGCAATCCTGTAGAATTCCAACTTGGTGCTGTTGATTTCTGCCTCATTCCTGGGTAGGTATATGTATCTGGACATGGGTGTGAGTAAGGCATCTAGGAATGCTCTGAAGAACCGTGAGAGTGCACTTTGGGATACCCCACCTGCCACGGCAATGACCCCCTTATAGCTACCCGAGGCCAAGAGGTGCAGTGAGCATAGCACTTGCACATGTGTAGGGATGGTGCAGCCGCGCACAGTCTGGCGTTGAAGCAGAGGATTGAGTAGCTCTAATAAATCTAGTATTGCTGCACTGCTAAGTCTGTATTTATCATATATCTCCTCCTCAATTTGTTGGAAAAGTGTCTGCCTGGTTCTGTATATCTTCTCCTGTCTCTGGCTCCACCTTCTCATCTGCTGTGCGGCGTGGGCTCTCCTCCCCATTGCTATCACATATATCTCTGCCATCTTGAGTAACCCAGGTGCCTTCTGGGTCTCCTTTTATACTTTGGTTCTGGTTACCACCTGCTCTGAGTTAGTGGTACATTGGAAGTGCAAAATGGGCTTTTTCCGACTAGTCGCAATTTGCGAGTGGCTATTGCATTTGGTTTGCGACTTTCAAATTGCGACTTCCTATTTGCGGGTCGCAAAATGGGGTCGCTATTTTTGCGAGTCGGTAATGGCTCGCGTCGCAATTTGCGAGTCGGAAATGGGATTTTTGCATCCCGTTTCCGATTTTGCGGGGTCACAAATTGCGATTCGGGCCATTTGCGACTCGCAAAAGTTTGCTACATCTGCCCCTTTATTGTCAATCTATCAGATATGACTCTATCGTCATCCCAACTTGACATTCTAAATAGGGGACTTTCTTTCTGCCCCACTCATCACTGGGACTTAGTACAAACTAAAATAGACCTATTCAAATTCACCTGAAAACTCAAACTCAAATCCTTCTTTTCCACCTTACAACCAAAACTTAACTTGCCTCAACAACAACAGACTTCTTGTGATCTCACAGTCCAAGATGTAGAGGCAATACGATTACTCAGCAATATTTCCAACACTGAGGAACAAGATCAATCCATTACTGCAATAGCCCACAAACTTAATATTGACACATCACTTTACCAATTCTTTGATCTTCCTATCCAATCGACTTTTACTCCTATATTACCTGCTGGCAACTCAATAGATTTGTTCTTCACAGCCATGATACAGGATCTTGACCGAGATACTGCAAATATACCAAAAAACAACAATACCTTCCCTCGAACATCAATTCTGCACATAGAAAAGCAATTCAAGAACTGCAACAGGATAATACCTTTCTCATGAAGGAAGCTGACAAGGGAGGTAATATTGTTATTCTCAATAAAAGAGATTATCTACATGAAATTTATAGACAAATTAATGACACCACCTGCTATAAAAAGCTTCCATCAAATCCTACACGGGACATTCAAATTAAACTCAAGAATTTATTAGATCGATGATGTTTAAGACAAATTCTCACCCCAGAAGAAATACATTTTCTTTACATACAACATCCTACCACTCCAACTCTATAACTGCTACCCAAAATACATAAAGGCAGCCATCCTCCCAAAAGAAGACCAATTATTTCAGGTATCAGCTCTATTTGTTCCAACTTAGGTATTCTTATTGACTCAGAACTACAACTGTTCATGCAAAACTTACCTTTTGTTAATCAAAGACACTAAGGACATACTACAAAAATTACAAAATATCGACTGGCAACCAAATTACATATTAGCTACTATATATGTAGTTAGTTTATATACCTCCATCAAACACCAAGATGGGATTGAGGCGGTCAAGAGCTGCCTATCAATACATTCTGTTCATTTACATGAACGAAACCAGATGATAATTGAAATGTTATCCTTCTTCCTTATGAACAACTTCTTCCTTTTCAAAAGACAATATTTTCTCCAATTGCATGGGAGCTAAATTTGTGCAGCCATACGCATGCATCCTTATGGGAGTAGTAGAAAGACACTAGCTCTGGAATGAAGATCTGGAACATCTCTTGCAACATATCATTTTTTGGGGCCGCTGTATAGATGATATTCTTCTTATCTGGCAGGGTCAAGAATCACTACTCCAACTTTTTCTCAAATGTCTTACAAATCGCCTAACAGATGGAACAATGAAATCACATATCAGTTCTTTAGAACTACAGTAGAATATCTGGACCTCACACTGTACATTGAGAATGACAAATTACATACCCAGTTTCATAGAAAGAGGACAGCAGCCAATTCCATCTTACATGCATCTAGCTGTCACCCCTCTAGTACAATCCGCAACATCCCAGCAGGCCAATTTATAAGGGCCAGACTTAACTGCAGCAATAAAACTGATTACGAGACAGTATTCTCTGAAGTTGTTGAATGTCTCTCTACTGGAGGGTATAATATTTCGAGTTTAAAGAAATACCAAAGAACATTTTGCCAAAATAGATCGAACAAATAGATCGAACTACAATTTTAAACAAGTCTAAAACCATTTCTGAGAGGACTCCTATTTGCTTTAATACATATTTTCACAATGGTCATCAATTTATTTGCAAACTATTTCGTAAACACTGTTACTTACTTTACAACAACCCGTCGATCAATCAACATATTTCCTCTTTTCCTCACATTGGTTTTAAAAGAGCTGCAAACCTCAGAGACAAACTTTGTTCTTCCTTCTATTTTGAAAAAACTCCTATCCAAAGCTACATACAACCCCCAAAGAGTTTTTACACCAGCACAAAGTGTTCCATCTGCAAGCTTAGTCTAACAAAAACAAAATCGATCTTGATTAATGACCAACCATTTCTGATAAGTAACTATATTAACTGTGAAAGCACTAATACAGTCTACCTCATTAATTTACCCTATATAGGTAGTGCAACCAGAGCACTCAAAATTCGGATACAAGAACACTACCACAATATACAAAAGGATGACATTAAACTCCCTTTGGTTGAACATTTTGTAAAATGTCACCCACATACACGTTCATTTACATTTAGTGGCCTTATGCACTTGAAACAACATCCTTGAGGAAGCAATCTTGAACTTCAGTTATGATGGAAGGAAAGACGACTTATCATTCATTTTGACACTGTACGGCAAGGTCTCAACAAGGATCCTGAATGGCATTATTGGCTTCATTGATGAGTCCCACCTGTACTATCTGGCGAAATCAGATGTGTGTTTTATGCATATCATTCTATATTGACAGTTCTGCACAAGGTTTACATCATACCTTATTGTCTTGTCAATTGACAATTGAGGATTTCCTTAATGCTAAATACTAATTGCCATCTTTTAACTATATCGAGAACTGGTTGTCTGCCTAAGTAATGTTCATGCTCTTTCCGTTTGTATTCTAAATTTGTTTTTCCCTAATCAAGTTCACCAAATGTACTGTTATTTATAATGTAATTGAGGATGATATTTCGCCCCATCTCCTACACCTACTAAACATCTTGGACACACTAGGGCCAGAATCATCTTACTCTTATTTTAATACAAATAGTGCTTATTTATCTTAAGCCAAAAGTGAGCCTTTCTTAAAATATGTTACGCATGACTCCATGTCCCCGTTCTAATCATGGCACAATCATTAGGAGTAGTCCCTTAATAACGTTATGAGACTATATCCTGTTATTACATTTTGAGAGAGACATCTCTCCCCGGACAATCTCTAACCTAAACATTTTCCTGTTCTAATCTTGGTTGCAACTACATTGCTATTATTCTATTATGATTTACTTTTGTTGGCTATTTGTGTAATATCATGCAATTATTCTGTTTCTGACTCAGGATATTTGTTAACTTTATAATATACATCCTTTACATATTACAATAATCACAACTGAGTTAAAACTGTATTTCCGTGATTTTCACATTCTGTCCACCTTTAACCCAGCAGCCTTATTATGCTCCCAATACCATCTAAATACCACTAATATGGCCGATGTTTTTTATGCTTCTTTTCGTTCTGTTTTGCACTTGATTTCAGTACCATAAACATAAAAACAGGACGTGGCATGATAAACGCTTCATCATGAAAAGGATGAAGGGACTCCTATACATACTCACCTTTCTCGTAAACCAGCATGAAAAACAAAGAAGGACTTGGCCATATCTCCTATATAAACAGCAATACGCTCACATGCGGTTTTGCCGCATCTAATATGGCGCCTAATCAGCATGCCGCTATTCAAAAGTTCTGATCATTTCGAGGATCCCGGTCTCTAGTACTCGGGTAAGGGACAAGAGACTCAAACATAACTGTATATAAACATCTGGACAACTCTGCGCATGGTTTCAGACCTCCCATTAGATTGCATTTGTTTGTTTTTGTTTTTCAAGGCTTGTGGATATATACGAAACACTGTGATATTAACAACTGTGTTTATATGAACAACATGACTTTTACAGTTCATGTAGTGTCGATTGATACATTTGTTCAAAATATTTAACATAACCCCCTTTATTTTCATGACTTAGGGAAATTAAATTACATGTAATATACCCATACAGATTCATTTTACTCCCATAAGAAATGTCCCAACATATGTACTGCTAACTTAACTACCATTAGGTCTTGTTTTGCCCATTCGATCATGCCAATACATAGTCAATTATACCGTCAGTAAATGCATTTCCATTATATTTTTTGTACTCAGATTATCTACATTTAAAAAACGCATATATTCTGATGAATAACGCAATGGTATAATTTTCTTTCTGATTATGTTGAAAAAGATCTGCCTGATTGACTAACCCATGATGATTATCTGGATACATTAACATGACCTTTCTAACTTTCATCACATGGTGCCAGCACCGTTCTCATCTTTTCACCAGCTTTTTGGACCTACTTCATCTCACTACTGTTAGGGACCTTTCTTGACACTCTATTAATTTGATCAACATGGAATGTGGCTCTGATAATTACTGCATTAATATTCTTTTTACTACACAACTTTATAGACTAGACTATGGGATTACTATCTTCTTGTGATCGTTATTCATCATTTCTTTCTTTTCTTTTCCTTTTGTCCTCTTTAATTTACTTAAAACTTAGCACTTATGGGTGATAGCTCTGCATGATCTTCAAAGCTAATCTGTTCCAAAAATCTTGAATATTCACAATGTATGACTAGCTCCTTCTTCATCACTTGCAGCCTTGAGAAATCCCTAGGTGAACACACCACAAGGGGCGAAACACGTGTCAGCTGTCTCTTCTTGCAACTTTCAAGATTTTTCCCCAAGTCGGGATCTAATAAATGAAACTGAACTAAAAAACGTGGATCTGATGTATTATTGTCTGCTTGCAACCTGTAATTACACTACAACTCTTACAGTGATCCAAGTGGGTTCTCAACTTTAGTATTTATAGACACTTTCTTCATTTGGAGACAACTGGTCCAAACCCCCACCTGACTACCAACTTAACAAATTGACGCTTTGGGCATTCCAGAGGAAGGGAAATTTGGACCTCTTCTATTTGGGTATGTATAAACATGTTACGTTTTATATGGGTTACATTTGTATTTGGCTGAAAAAGGAAAAGAACCATGTAGTAATCTGGTTTGCTCTATATTGCCTCATGATGTTCTTTGCATAAGGTTGGTGTGATGCCGACATTCTATGGAATGTTAGGATTTGAACACTGTACAGTTGGTGCGCATAGGTAGGCAGAGTGGTACCTGTGAGCAGCTAAGGATGGATTCTGTTCTGTGATTTACTCAAATAAACTATACTTGAAATCATGTCTGACTCTGGTGCATATTTAACACAAAGAGTTTTCTCAAAAGAGAAAGTGTTTTGACCTGGTAAAAATTAGAAAAGAAGTTGACAAATGCACTTGCCCTGGTGCTGCCAATTTTTTAAAGTGAAAATGTACTTTTATATGTACGCAATTAACAAAATATGCAATTCACAGGAGAAGCCTGGCACTGATGTCAGCGTTGGCTCCTCCGCTAAGGAAGCCCCCGTCAGAAGCCTCAAAAGTTGAAAAATAAAACAATAATAAAAAAGGTTTATTATAGTTTTAATTTTCAAGTTGGGCCCGGCCGATTCTTGGGGGTGGGGCCATCACGATGAGGGGACGGAGGGGGACTGGTGTGACCATCTCAGGACGGCCAAGCTGACATGCACACTGAGCAGTCTCCAACCTGAGCTATGCTGCCGGGTTGGAGACAGCAGGCACAGGCTCAAAGAATGTCTGGGATCACAACCACGAGCAGCAGGAGAGCAGCATTAGGATTGGCTGCAGGGCAGCCTGGGAGCCTATGCCTGTATTGGAGAGGAGCAGAAGAGCGTTGATGCAGCAGGCAGCAGGTAAGTTCTTTTTAGTTTTTTTTGTTTTCTCCGTTTGCTGTATATTTCTGTTTGTGTCGTGCAAGTCACTCTGCCCTGACACTAGCCACTACTGACTGATGTAGGTTTTCCAGGTGTCATCTGGAAAGGTATTGTCAATTCCAAAAGGTGTGAATCTGCAGCTTTGAAAGGCTGGAGTCCTGTGGAAGCAAATTTTTGACTTGTGTTTGAATCATCTTCATAGACATTTTGGAGGGGATAAGGCCAACTAGAAGTCTTAATAAGAAGGTAAACTAGTCTGTTTAAAAAAAGTCTGCATAAAAAAACACTCACTTTAAGGTAAGTGTTACCATACATAAGAACTGTCAACTATTGATAACAGGTGGTATTAAGTCAGCAATCAAAGTGACTGTTTGTTTTTTTGACTGATGTGTAGAGCTCCAGTCCCTTTCCAGAGGATAAAATGCTGAGCCTGTTGTACAGTTAATGTAGTCCCTTCCCTAACCAAGCAGAAAAAATTAGAAAAAACATTGGAAAGAAAGAAGTTGAGAACCAGCTTAAGGGGGGGTGTTGTTAATAGGGCAAGTTGCAGAGCAGCACCTACATAACAAAAGTGAAGCGAGTGGGCCACTAAATAGCTGAACTGGAAGAAGCCACACTTTTGCCTGACTCACAGCAGCATGTGCACCACACTTACAATTTCTGATCACTCTGGAATTTTTAAGGAAAGTGCTTCCATCGACACTGCCATAAGATGTAATGTCAGTGGTGGCTTTACAGTGCCATACATATAGGGCCTGATTACGACTTCGGAGGAGGGGATTACTCCGTCCCAAATGTGATGGCTATCCCGCTCACCAAATTACGAGTCCATTATATCCTGTGGAACTCGTAATACAGCGGGCAGGATATCTGTCACATTTGAGACGGAGTAATCTCCTCCGCTGAAGTCGTAATCAGGCCCATAGTTCTTCTCTATGGGTAAAATATCTATATTGCACCAAAGTGATTGAACAGTTTCTCCGAGAAGTTATGCTTTTGTAGCTCCAGGGTAGACTCCATAAAATATTCCTGGGTAGTTTAAGAGTGCTTACAATAGGTTGCTCCTCTGTAACTCCAGAGTAAACTCCATTAAATAGACAATGGTGACTCAAAAGTACCTCCAATGAGTTGCTCCTCTGTCGCTACTTTGTAGATGCCATAAAACATTCCTTCATAGCTTAACAGTGCCTCTAGTGGGTTGCTCCTCTGTCATTCTTGCGTAGACTCTTTCTAATGACACTTGGTGGTTTTAACAAAGCACTCAATGGGTTGCTTTTCTGTTGCTATGAGGTACACTCTGTATAATATTTCATGGTAGCTTAACAGTCCCTCCAAAAGGTCACTGTCCTGTCTTTTCTGATAAACGTCATATAATACACTGTGGTTGTATAATAGTGCCTCCAATGTGTTGCTTCTCTGTAGCTCCTGGGTAATCACCAGATAATACACAGTGATTATTATACAGTGCCTCCAATGCGTTGCTCCTCTGTTGGTCTTGGGTAAACTTCGTATAATATTATTTAGTAGCTTAACAATGCTTCTGAAGAGTTGCTCCTCTGCTGTTTTAAGATGCTGCTTGGTGGTTTACCAGTGATTCCCAGTGGTGCTGGTGGAATTGAAAAGTGGTGGGCTGGGGACAAGTAATTAATTTTTTGTGTGTGAGTGAGTGAAGTGAGTGATTCTGCCCCTGAGAACATTTTTAAAATTGGGGTATAGTGGTGCAATTTTCAGCACTATTTCTGTGATAAAAGGACTTAAAAATACAGTTTTTATAGGCATTTGTTAAGGCCAGCACACAGGGTTGCCTTTTAGTGCCATAGCCTCATTTTGTTAGAGTCCCATCATGGCTGACACAGTATTAAAAGTGAAAACACCAACTCATTTTTATGGAAATCAAAGAGAAATGTAAAAATAGAGGGCAGTCATAATGATGCAGGGATAATTATTAATAAAACTGTTAAAAAATACCTTGAATGGTCTCTTACAAGCCTGGAACATAAACTTTCACTTATTAAACTACTGGCCATTTAGGCACATAACCTAGAAAAAAGGTTAATCACAGGACTGCTTTAAACAACAACAACCTCATCTGACACCTTTCAAAATGAATAAATGCACTGAATTATTCATTTATTTGTATGCAGCAGTCTACAGATTTGGTATACTTGCTTGCAGGCTGCAAATCAGTATTGTTCAAAACAATGCACGGTACAGTTTGACAAAATCTTGCAGGCCAAGAAGCAGTTATATTGCACAAACTTGCATTACAGTGCTGTAATAATATTTTTTTAGGAACTTGGAGATAAAGGTGGTCAATATGATATTGGTGGTCCATTCCGAAGACTGCCGTGGTGACAGGCGCCAACATACCACCGCGGAGGCCGTAATCCGCCCACCAGATTATGACAAACAAACACAAAACCGACTGAAACCAGCCACAACCACATGTCCGCCTGACGCAACAAAGGCGAATAACTTTCGTACTGACCACCATCACCGCTACACCCGCAATACATCACCCTCCAAATTATGACCCACAAATCACCCCAGGGGACATTCAACGGTGGTCAGCTATTGGCGGTGTACACCACCGCAATGGAATTGTGCACCCAACACCACTTCAAGCCAACATTGGCCAGACCAAAAAACCCATACCTGACACATATACACACACCCTACAAACACCAACGACACAATAAAACACCCCCTATATAATCCACAATCATTTGCAAACATGAAAAGACTGCTACACCTGGCCAGGCTAATCCCTTAGAGAACTGCTCAGACACACCACATCTACCTATACAACCGTCATGCATCACACACAACATTCCCTGCCACAACACTGAACGCCCTCTGCACATCACACAATAGGCATGTCCCCGCAATAACAACCCCGTTTCACAGATGAGGAGTTGCGGATGATGGTGGAGAAAATCATCAGGGTAGAGCCACAGCTGCTTGGTGCACAGGTCCAGTAGATATCCTTTGCCAGGAAGATGGAGCTATGGCGGAGGATCGTGGACAGGGTGAACTCCGTGGGACAATATCCACGCACAAGGGATGGCATCTGAAAGAGGTGGAATGACGTACGGGGAATGTGCGTTCCATTGCATCAAGGCACCAGGTCGCCATCATGAGGACTGGCAGTGGACCCCCAGCTATTCCCCCACAGTTGACAGGATGGAACGGAGCAAGTCTTGGCAATCCTGCATCCTGACGGACTAACTGGAGTCACTGGAGGGCTGGACACTGGTAAGTCACCATTACTAACCTACCTCCACCGATACATGCATGGCATGCCATCCCCTCATCCCGACTCCCTACACCCCACTTCATCCCACACAGTGCACCACCCCATTGACCACATTTAAATGTGTACTCCTGCATGCCCTACCCACTGCAAGCACACACACCCCCAGCTCTGCATATACACCCACCAGCATTGCATGGACAGCATGCATAACTACCAATCCCACAATCCATCACTATACACTATCTCAGGTGGGAGAACAACACCAAACCCATTGGAAAAGGTAGAAATGCAGAAAATGTGGCAGACAATGACACTAACAAATTACTTTCATCCCCACAGGTGCCCCAGCAAATGTCAGCGGCGAGCAGGTGCCATGGCAACCCAGTCCTCCACCAGAAGATGCCCTCAGTGATGAAAGCAACTCTGGATGACCCGGGTTTTATGAACTCCCTGGCCCATCTGGGACCACAGGTCAATCAGCTTCCACATCCCACAGCAAGTCCACCACAGGGCCCCCCCTCCAACTCCAACACCACAGCAGCCACCCAACATCCCCAGATGCTGTCCCCAGGACACGTTGATCAACAGTGTGCCTATCTGTACAGAGACCTGAGTCAACCCCACACAGGCAAGACGATGAAGGTCCTGGTGTAAGTGGGAGTGGGCACACCATTCAAGGGACACAGGCACAGGGGGCCAGGGACAGTGGGAGGTCAGCTGTGCACCAGAGGGAAGCCAGGCTCAGGGAACTGACTGCCCAGGAGGCAATCACACATGTCCTGGGGGCATACCAAAAATCTAAGGACAGGATGGGCCAGGTGATCTCCATCATGAAGGAGAACCAGTGGCTTCAGGGTGTACACCACCAAGAGGTCATGCAGTAGTTGCAGGGCCTAAATGCCAACATGATCTCCATTGTAGGTGAAATGGCCAACACCATGTGGGAGAACAGAGCACCCCAGTGGCCCACTAGCCAGTCCACTCACCAGCCATCAGCATCTGCTGCAGCTAGTGGACAGCAGGAACTGTCACAAGATCCACCGACCACCAGCACTGCTCACTCTGCAGCAGAAGAACCACCCCTCAAACGTTCCCTGCAACCCAGACAGACACCAGAGACTGTTGCCAAGACCAAGACCACCACCAGGAAATGAGCCCCTCCAGAATGTCCCCCTTGTGGACCACTGAGTCACCTTGTTCACTTTGGACTGCCATTGTTTCTCTTCCTATGGCTCCATGGACACTGGACCTGTGTTACAAACCAACTTGGCCACTACACTGAAGTTATCCTCAACCATCACCCCACTCTATTGCACTATCCCTTCATTATTGTCACTTCAATAAACACCCTTGAACACAACTGGAGTAATAGTGCTTTATCAGACAGAAATGTGCAATGTATTGAACTGTATTACCCTGTGCAAATGTCCTGTAATGTGTGAATCCATCCAACAAATGTGTTTAAGCAGTCTGTAATCATCACATCAGTACACAGTTGTGACCACACCAACATCTTCAAAAAGGGAAGGCATAAGTGACATTCAATTGAAATGTAAAGGCATCGATTGGCACAACACAGCTGGCACACAGCACTTAACTTAAATAGAGATATGATCAGATCTACAGTCTTTCCTGAGTATCATTTGAGGTACTGTTGTATGATATGTGTCCTGTTGTCCACATCCTCCTCCTCCTCATCACTGTCTTCAGTGTCCATTGCTGCCACAGGTGAATTATCTCCCCCCTCCTTCTGCAGGTAGGGCACATGGAGTCTGAGGGCCAAATTGTGTAGCATGCAGCAGGCCACCACAATCTTGCAGACATTCTTAGGGGCATAGCATAGGGATCCAACTGTTAAATGGAGGCACCTGAACCTGGCTTTCAGTAGACCAAATGTGCGTTGTACAACCCTCCTGGTACAGCCATGTGCCTCATTGTATCGATTTTCAGCCCCTGTTCTCTGATTCCTAACAGAGATCAACAGACAGGGCAGGTTTGGGTATCCAAAGTCACCTGGAAGTAGTGAGGGACACACATTACCCATGTACAATGGCATGGAGTACAACTCCAGTTGGCATACACTGACATACATTGTGTGAAGACTCAAGCTCACCTATGAGCCACACTCTGAGCCTGTGTAGTCATGCCATCACCTGTGGGATGCTGCTATTCCTCAATACATAGGCATCATGCACAGATCCAGAAACCATGGCAGTGACATGGGAGAAGTATTGATCAGCAAGGCACACCATCTGGACATTTATTGAGTGGGAACTCTCCCTATTCTTGTAGACCTGCTCATTTGCCCTGGGAGGGACCAAGCCAATATAGGTCCTGTCAATGGCCCCAATCACATGTGGTATGTGTCCCATGGCATAGAATCCAGCCTTCACAGTGGACACATCTTCACTCTGGGGGAATGAAATGCAGCTGCTCATGTGTTTGAGCAAGGTAGCCAAAACCCTTCCAAGTGAATTCAAAACATTGGCTGTGACATTTCTTCAGCCAAGCACACAGTCACCTGGAATGAACCACTTGCCAGGAAGTGGAGCACTGAGAGTAGTACAGGGGGAATTGCTGTAGTGCTACAGATAGCAGGAATTAGATCTGGCTCAAATCGTTGACACAGATCAGTAATTGTGGCCCTGTCCACATGATAGGCGAGTATGATGTGCCAGTCCTCCAGTGTAGCCACGTCCACTAGGGGTCTGTACACTGGGCTTGCTTCCTCCTCCTCATCCTCCACAGTGGTTGGTATCTAAGAGAGCCCAAATCAAAAGGTGTGTGACTACAGGAAGTATGGACACACAGTATCACAGTACACAGAGCATGTATGTATGTAGAAGACTGGAACTGTCTAGGTGTGTACAATCAATACCAATGACGCACATAACTGTGTCCAACACGAGTACTAGCATTAGAAAATGGCAACCACCTGTCCTGTATGCAGGGAAAGGTGAAAGTGACCTCACTCCGCCGGCATTTGGAGTCATGGTGGAAGGCAGACTGCAATGCTGTGCAACTCCTTACTGGCTAACATGGAGCTCTATGGAGTACAGGAACCAATGATGATCATCGTCTGCGGTGACGGTGTTCACCGCCGTGGACGTAACCACCACTACGGTTCAACCTCTCCACTGCGTGTGCTGCTGTGACCTATGTGTGTCTGGAACCTGTGATGGCCCATGCTACAGGGAAAAGGGCCACAGCCTTCACATCCAAGGAGTTGGAGAAGCTTGTGGATGGGGTCCTACCCCTGTATAGACAGTTGTATGGACCTCCAGACCAACATGTGAGTACATCATGGGTACGTTGGATGCAACATGGCTGCATGAAGACGTATGTGTGTGCTGGCAGTGTGTCAATTGGTGGGGGTTTGAGTGCATGCAATGTGATGGCATCCTCCCTGTAAGAGAAAGATCCCTCCTCGCCAACCCATAACCTCCAGCTCCCAGTTGAATCTTGTTCCTCTCTCTAAAACTACACCTGCCACTAAGGGGCACAAGATTGGATCTTCGGCCCTGCCCCAAGCCCACTCCTCCGCCCCACTAAACAGTAAGGTAAAGACGTGCCCCCTCCCAAACCCCAGCTCAAGGACCCCCTCCCAAGAAGAAAACCCCACCGCCCCCCACCCCACTTCTGCTCCCAGAGGGGCCTGCCTAACATCATCATGGTGCCCCTGCCCAGTGGCGTGACTGGGCTGTCAGGAGTCAAGTTGGGCCTTGGAAGTTGCCTTGTGGCCATTTGTTGACTGTGGACTGGCCAATGGCCCTATTGTATCTTTGTACATATATATTTATTTCTTTATAATTGAGGTCGCTCTTCCCACATGATTACAGTGGTTGGACCAGAGGTGTGTGTCCTAGCTTTCTTTGCTCCTGGGTTATGTTGCTGTTAATTTACTTTGCAGATTGTTCTGGGTGTTTAGTATGTGTGTTTGGTGTGTGTTGTGTGTGTGGGTGTGTCACTCTCCCCTCCCTCCCTTGTGTGCTAGGCGGCTGTACTCACAGTCGTAGTCTTTGTTAGCGTTGCTGCTCCTGGACTGCCATCGCCTGGTACAGCATTGGCAGGATTTCCAGTTCGGGTACCATGGCAGCCACAGGCTCCTCCGTGTCACTGGAGGTGAGAGTCTCCTTTTATGTGATGTGTTTCCGCCAGGCTTTTGGTGGCGGTGGTCCCGCTCTTGGAAATCCTGGCACTCTGCTATGTCATAATATGGTGGGCAGGTCGTTGTTTTTCGCCTGCCTGAAGAGGGCTACGGCCATGGTCAGTGGCCAGACCGCACTGGCAGGTCGGGTGGTATATTAGCTGTCTATGGAGGGATCACTGTCACGGTCACAATTTTCCAGTCTTCGCTGCCAGCTTGGTGATGGTATTACCACCATCCCTGGTGTGGCTGTCAGCTGACCGCCAATGTCATAATGAGGGCCTTAGTGATTTGGCCAAGATCACACAAAGTCGAGCCACCACGGAGATTTGAACGTGGCTTTACAGGCCCAGCGCCTGCAGTTCTGGCCACATCTTCTTCTCCAGAATACATGATATTTATGAACTATTCATGCTTGGGTCCAGCCTATCATCAGGCATGGAAAATGTGACCTTTACTAATTATATCCAAACGTGATCACTGAAATGTAAAGCATGTGTATTCATCCCTTATTTTGCAGTGGGCTTCTCTTTTTACTTTTTGTCCTTTTTAAGATATTACATGCGTGGTATGATTGAAATAATTATGCTTCCATGAAAAATTATGGGTATGTCTCAAACACCTCGCCTTGATATACACGCGAGACGTGTACCTCAGCCACAGCGCAGCAGTAGCACATGTATGCCCCAGAGCTCTCTGTAAACAATTGCCAGCCACACAACTACTATAGTGATTAACAGGACTGCCTCAAACAACCAACTCACCTGCCACGTGTGAAGAATGAATAAACCAAATAGCACTTTCATGTACGCAGCAGCCTCTACAGATTTTATAAGTCTGCTTCCTGGCTTCAGATCACTTTGGTTGAAAAAAATACAAGGTGACAGTTTGACAGGATTGTGTAGGCTAAGAAGCAGTTACACTACATATGCTCAGATTCCAGCCCTGCGACTGTAACATTCATTTTTACCAATGTGGATTTGCCAAGATTCACACGAGTGGAGCCCACGCTGAGACTCACACCTCACCACACCCACCCAGTTCCAAAGTCCATAGCTCTGGCCAACTAATTATGCTTTTGTGATGAATCAAGGGTGAAGCAAGGGAAAGAAAGAAGAGAGAGCACTAGAGGCCAATGGTGGGATTTTACAGAGAAAAAGAGAAATAGATGGAAAGGGAAATAGTGAGGGTGATTAAAGATGGAAGACTTAATGAAAAGAAGAAGAAAGAAAGGGATAACAAGAGAGGAGAGGTAAAAAGATTTTACTTACAAGCCTTAAGTCTTGTACTCCGCTCCGTCCAAGTCCTGGGTAGAGACATCATCTTCAGCAGTTGGCGAGGGTTGGTGTTGCAGACTCAGGTACTGCGCACCAATCCAACCTGATTCTACCAGGCCCTGGATTTGATGGTTACTGATTGCTGATGGAAGTCGGTGCAATGTATCTGACTGCAGGAAGTTGGAGTCTGCTATCTAGCTTTCTCTAATCAGCCTTTCTTACATCCCACGCCCTTACACAACTGGGCCAAAACGTACACACTACAGCATATGTGCTGGTATTAGGTGCTGCGGAATGCTTACAATAGCCCACTCCCCCAGTTTCCATTATCCAATTAGGAAGCCTAAACAGTAGTGCAGAAATGAAAAGAGTGCTTCAGTTGACACCACCCACTGCACTGTGTCAAAATCGACAAGCCCTGCCCTTCATCCTTTATATAAATGGCACTCTGATGACCCTGCTCTGGGCCACAGCATAAGCGCCCCCTTTCAACTCTAACCATTGCCTCTTTTTACAGCAACTCCCATCAAGCTGATGTCACTTTTCTTGCTTGTGCCTCAAGGGCGAGAATAGTCCTCACCCGTCCTGCACATGCACAGGAGGACTCCGACATTGCCCCCCTTCCTCCCAAAAAACTGAACTTTTAATCAATTTCACAGGGAGCATCAAGCAGTGAGGACTTCTTTTAAAGCTGCTACATGATGTTCACTCTCTCCCTTTTGTCTCCTCCCCGATGCTGATAGGGCAACGCCCACCTTGCCCATAAATGCAGCTGCCAGTGGTGCCTCCAATAGATCACTCTTTTGCCTCTCCTAGGCAGACTCAATACAATATTCCTTGATAGTTTAGCAGTGCTTGCTAAAAGTCACTCTTCAATCGCTCCTGCGTAGACTACATTTAATGTTCCTTGGAGGTTAAACAGCAGGGGAGTAGCCATTTTGAAGAAAATCCAAAAGGGAGTGAGGTTTGCCCCCATTTAAGGCTGTTGCTGTCTCCCCAGTGGAATATGGAAACATTTTGATCAGATGATGCATTTTACCACCTCAATTCACAAAGAATTTTGCCAGAAAGGTAGATGTTTTCCAGGTAGTCCTGAATTAATTCTTGATGTAATCATACTTATCAAGGGATATCTACTGTAGTTGCAGTTCCCATGGGAGTTCAAGGAATCACTCCTGAAGAACATTTTGAAAAGGTAATTACAGAATTTTCATTTTAAATACAACATTTTGAATGAAAAGGTTAAGAAAACTATATATTTTTCAGACACTTATGAAAGGGTTTTGGTTCTCAAGAAATAGCTCAGCCTTTTTTCAAATATTCCCTACCCTTCTTTCCTTCTCTGCATCCTTCTTTCTTTTTTCCACCTATCCATTAATGTATCATTGCTTCTTTTCTGAATCCTTCTTTTTCCTTCCAAAGATTAATATATCCTGTTCCCCTAGTCGGTCTTTTCTTCTATCTTTTCTTTTCTTTTCCTTTCTTTCATTTCCTTTCTTTCTTTCTTTCTTTCATACTTTCTTTCTTTCTTTCTTTCTTTCATCCACCCATACAGTCATCCATCACTCAACCAGTACTGTTTGTTGTACCTTTCCCACAGCTGTTATTGGTATTTATGAGAGTCTGTTTGGAGACCAGCATCTCCAAATGCAATCAAAGGAGAAACAAACAAAAATGTAATGTCAATGTATGTTGGGCACAACTGGCTTGTGTAACCCATTCCCACTTTCACTGCTGAAACAGACAGCTTGGGGAGGAGGGGCGTGCCACCCTTGCTAACCACTTCTGCACAACCACAGTGGTTTAATGCACCAAAATAGATACTGCATACGTTCATGAGCAGCTCTTTCTGTTCTCATACTATGTAACACATACGCTTATGCAAAGTGACACTGTACATCCACTACATCATGAAATCTCACGCACCTCATCGCCATGAACCTTTTGAGTCAGACCCCAAACAAAACATTTTCAACCATGCACCCAGAAGAGCAGCCAGAACCATGTAGTGTCCTGCTGGACACATGTGCAACACTGCATGTAGTATTTTTACCAGCCACTCCCACCCACCAGCCATGATTACTATAGGTGACAAGGCCATCGCCTGGATGAGCCTTGCTGCTGCATGGGCCCTGAGGCGGTCACTGCCACAACAAGGGAGTGCCCCTGCCCTTCACAGTAGGCGGGGAAAGGGTCAGCGACTGATTGTCACCAGTGGGAAAGCAACCAGTGAACCTGGCTTTCTTCTCCATACTCAAGGCTCCAACAAGCCATCCTGCCTGCTTCCAAAAGTCCTGATGAGAAAAGAAAGGGGGAGCGCTTTCCTAGCAAAGTTGAACCACACCCGTGAATAGAGCGCCCAGAACAAACTGGCAAGCAGCTGACAAGTACAGACTGAAGACTCTCCCACAAGAGAAAAAGGCCCACACTAAGTACCAGCAGTGTCCACCGCTGCATGAGGGAAAAAGGAAAAAGTGGTGTTCTAACCTGAGGCTGCGCTGGCAGTGACTGTACCGCGCCAATAGTTGAAGCCCCCAAGTGAGCGATGCGGCCATAATGAGCCAAGCTGGAAAATGTAATTACCTGCTAATAGTTAATAGTGGCTCCCTCCCAGCATGAAATGAAAGTAAAGACTGTGCAGTTCGGCCCAGCCAATATGCAGCTCTTACTCACTCTCAGGACATACCGGCGGGGCCACCACAGCAGTTTCCCTAGCGGTACACGTGCCTCACTGTTGAAAGCATTTTGACCCATCAGTCAGATGCCACTACTGGTGAGCACTGGAACTGCACCAGCACTGATGGAACCCCACACTGGCATTGTCAGCAGCCTGCATGGCTTTCGACATCTGTAATAGTCACGACCTATGAGCTGCCGCGCCTCCGCACCTGCAACCTCCGCGAGGGCAAAGAGACAGCACTTACTTTGACAGTAAGCACAGCAGACTGGGAGAGCTGCACACAGATCTCCATGCTCCCACACTGCAAGAGCCATCACCAAGGCCCACAGTGTAGAGAAAGTCTGCCAGCCTGGAAGGAGAGACATCAGCAGCGCCACTGGGTGGCTGTTCGCTGCACCACACCCAGCTCCTGTGACAGATTTCTGAGGAAGCAGACCTGGAGCAAATATCAATACTGGCCTACACCAGATGCATTCCTGCCCAGCAATGCCACACGACCTCACTCCAGGCAGCCTGGTGATAAGTACACTGCTGTGCGAATGGCTGCCAACCAATGTCTACAGCACCCCACCACCAAGAAAAGAGAGAACTGAGTTATAGCACAAGGCAGTCTCATCTGCTCTGAACGTCCCGATGCTGCACAGCTGCCCAGTGTCCTCAGCACCCGTGTGCACAGCACTCACATGGGAGTTGCATGGCCCGCATTTTAAATAAAGCTGCTGTGGCAAGAGGACAGCAGTGGCAACACCGTCTTGAGGTCTCCCGTTACCATCACCACAGAGGGGGGTTTGCGTGTGGCAGCCCTGGGCAGAGGATCACACATTGAGGAACATGACAAGCTGCCTGCTGCCACTGCAGCACTGGAGAAAGCAAGAGCATTACCCAGCACCGTGCCTGAGTGTCCAGCACCGCAACAGCAATGCCTCACCCCCGCATACCTCCACCTCAGCAGTGCAGCAACGGGTGAGAAAAGCACTGTCAGGCATACCAGTTTCCAGATCAGGCAGGCAGACATGCACTCCTTGGTAGTGAGCTACCACCAGCCAGGCGGAAAGGAGAGCGGTTGGCACATCATCATTGAATGGAAAGCTGCCGGCTGCCTGTCAGTGTTGAAGGGAAGTGACTGTGTCCTCAAAGAGCATCCCAGACAGAGTCCAACTTAAGCCAAGAGTCCAACTTAAGCCAAAGACATAAGCAGGCAGGGAGAAGTGACCTGCCTATTACAGCACTGGAAGGAAGAAAAATAGCTGATCCAAGTGCACTGCAGAATACGATTGCCAGTGCAGAGGCAATGCCAGAAGGCTGTATCGGCTGGCTGCCCTGCACCAAATGGCCACTTATTGGCCCATCAATGAGAATGTCACATGGAGTGACAACCTTGCCAATGACCAACCCTGACAAACCTGCATGGACCCTAGGCAGGACCCAGCGTCATGATGGCACTGACTTGAGGCGCAAGCACTGCACCCTCAAGCTAAGAGAAGGTGGAAAACAGTGACCCGCAATGGGCCGAAGACTGAGCCAGGAGTGTCCTCCCCCACTCATCTCAAGATGGATTCCGCAGTGACTCCCAACAGGCAAGAGGAGTCGCACACCCCAAGAGTCACAAGCTGCCTCCACCGAAACATGGAGAAGATGCATAGTCCTTCCACAGGACAAGACTTTTGGAAGGTTGGTACAATGGTAAGATTTGTTGTAGGACACCAAACCACAGCAAACAAGATGTGACCATGGCACAATGCCATGTCGCAAAGAAAGGAGAAAAGGGAGAAGAGAGATCATGTGACAACACCTTTTACACTGGAAGAACAGGCGTCCATGGATGCACAAGCCCAAAAGATCCCAGAGTGGAAAGATGGAGGACTTGTGCCAACAGCGGAGAGTGCACCTACAGACAAGCCAGCCAATGGGGTGCAGTGAAGTCACTGGAGACAGCTCAACAGGAGTACCAACCATAAGCCACCTGCATGCGCGAACCACGTACTGACCCCTCACTTCACAGTGCGACCGTCCAGCCACCTGTCACCGGCTCCTTGAAGCAGATGGCATCACTGTTAGCATCTGCACATGAGGAAGAAGAAAGACTGCCCTAACCATGCCGAAATACCTCCAGTTACCTTCACTCTACCAGTGTCAACACCTATTGTCCAGGTCACCTACCGGCAAACACCATCATTGCCATGTCCATCACTTCATCCAACTGAGGAGCATCTTAACATCAGAGTGGAATCATAACTCTGCAAAATAAAAAAGACCAACGAGGCACTCCTGGCAACGTGTGAGACCAATTGCCCAGAGACTATCCGAGAGCCCTGCGCACCTGATAAGCGCACTGATCATGTATCATCCACCCTTGTGGTTGCAAGAGTGATTTGGCTGTGGCTCCTGTCACAGAGCCTGCAGAGGCCCACAGATGGCCCACACACAGCCCAGCACAGACCAGAGGGTGACCCATCAAGAGGTCTTCAAGGAAGTTCCAAAGTGAGGAATCTGTAAACGAGAGGTGGTCTGGAAGCTGCTCCACCAACAAAGTATCAGGATGCATCAGGGTTTCAGAGGATGACGTCGCATCATTGCAGATGCCTTCCTAGTACCCTAGGGATTGGCCTTCATGAAGTCAGGATTTCGCATGAAGTATCTTTGCAGCAGACTCCACCAATGCTCCTGATGCACCAAATTTGAACTGTTTACCCCAACAGTCTCACCATGAGTGCCCGCAGGACTGACCCACAGTGCGTGAGTCGACACTGAACCAACCAATTGGTTGTCACTGAGTCCAGATTCCGTTCACACAGTGTTCATACCCAGCAGTAGCTGGTTAAATCACGGACTTGTGCGGAGATGCCAGGATGCTCCCAACTGCACCTGTCCATTGCCATCCTGCGACCTGCCTCTCAAGGCCGAGAGATTGATGTTGGTGTTTAGTTATTTTGTTTGTTTTACAGGTGAGACTTTGTTTTTGCTTTTCAATATCCTGCTGGACAAATGTGCATCTCTGCACGTAGTACTTTTAACAGTCACTCCCTGAGGGCTGGACTTTACACCCACCCCACACCCATCCGACACAGGTGTCACTGGTCAGGTGACCCTGCCAATAAAGGGGCCCAGGTGCACGTGCTCGAGGCCAGATCCAGTAACCATCACTGTGGTGCCTGTGTCCTTTATTTACATAACATGTGGGCCTAGGGCCCAGAACACTACAGATTCCATGCTAGTGAGACACCTGTCGGCTTCGCCAAGGTTATGCAGCACTGTACACATAATGCAACCGGACCTCTCAGGAGAGGTCCGTAGGCCTCCTAAGGGGTAGCAGAAGCGCTATATGAATAGCCCATACAATAAAATGCAGTTGTTTATCCTGGACATTCTGAACAGAAAATGAAGGAGTACTGTATTCTTTGGACAAGAAGTTCCAAAGGTAAAGTAAAATAAATGTAAAAATGTCAGGAAAGAACACTACTGGTGTATACCATTGTAAAGAAAATGTATGGGAGAGTTATCTAGCCTTATCTGATCAGTTTCTTTTTGTATAGAGAGGCGAGCCTTAGGGTATTTCTTCAACATCAATAAAACATTTCTTCTGCAAAGAAGCCTTAATTCCCCTGCTCTTCATTTTTCAATTTCAGGGTTTTCAGCAGGTGGAAATCCACACATAGATAAAAGGGTTATTCTCCAAAATGTTATTTGTGCAAAACGTGCAATTCTCCTGCTGAATTGCTTTTTCTCAATATATGAAGGGACTCAGCAGACGTCATGTAATTTGCACCGTGGCCCATCTTTAAGGCATGTTTATGTTAACCGTAACAGTCATAGGATTTATCCCTAATACCTCTCTCGTCTTATGCATGATTAAATAACACACCATGATCACCAAAATAAATGGAGGAAAAGGGAGACTCAGATAGAAGGGGGATTACAGAGATTTAAAAATTACAGGAAATGGAAGGAGAGCCTAAAATAAACCAAGATGTTTACGAGTTAAATAAGTGCTCAGAAACCTGCAGGTCACAGATTTTCATCCATGTGAGGTTACAAAGGGCCATATTTATACTTTTTGACGCAAAACTGCGCTATAGCAGTTTTGCGCCAAAAAGATTAGCGCCGGCTAACGCCATTCTGAAGCACCATGCGGGCGCCGTATTTATTGAATGGCGTTAGCCGGCGCTAGCAGACCGGCGCTGCCTGGTGTGCGTGGAAAAAAACCACGTACACCAGGCAGCGCCGGCGTTGGGGAAAATGGCGTTAGGGCGTCTTAAAATGGGGCAAGTCAGGTTGAGGCAAAAAAATCGCCTCCACCCGATTTGCGCCATTTCTAACGACGCCCAGACGCCATTTACATGACTCCTGTCTTAGTAAAGACAGGAGTCATCCCCCCTTGCCCAATGGCCATGCCCAGGGGACTTCTGTCCCCTGGGCATGGTCATTGGGCATTGTGGCATGTAGGGGGGCACAAATCAGGCCCCCCTATGCCAAAAAAAAATATATAAAAAAAAATATATATATACTTACCTGAACTTACCTGAATGTCCCTGGGATGGGTCCCTCCATCCTTGGGTGTCCTCCTGGGGTGGGCAAGGGTGTCAGGGGGGGGTCCCTGGGGGCATGGGAGGGCACCTCTGGGCTCATTTTGAGCCCACAGGTCCCTTAACGCCTGCCCTGACCCAGGCGTTAAAAAGAGGCACAAATGCGGGGTTTTTTGCCCCGCCCACTCCCGGGCGTGATTTTCGCCCAGGAGTATAAATACGACGCATTTGCGTCGCAGTCATTTTTTTAGACGGGAACGCCTACCTTGCATCTCATTAACGCAAGGAAGGCGTTCACGCAAAAAAATGACGCTCATTCCTCATACTTTGGCGCTAGACGCGTCTAACGCCAAAGTATAAATATGGCGTTAGTTTTGCACCGAATTTGCGTCGAAAAAAACGACGCAAATTCGGCGCAAACGGAGTATAAATATGCCCCAAAATGTAAAATTGAAATGAATAATAATAACCCTCTTAATTAAGCTACATGGATCACTGCGTCATTAACAGGCAGGCTAGGAGCTAAATCTGAAATAACTGATCAAGACCCATAACATTCAAATATATTCTCAGCAGATGGAAGAAATTATTTAGGCACATTGTATTTGCACTTTCAGTTATATGGCCAAAGCAATCTCAAAAGTTCAAAGATAAATGATGTTTCAAATTGCATGACCAATAGATTACCTCATGGGAGCCCTACAAGTACCAGGGAGTCCCTCAGTCTATGTCCTAACAGAACTAAACTTTACTGTCTTTCAGGAAATCAAGCACTGTGTGAAAGGTTGCAGGCTGGACCTGTAAAGAGTCTCCTACTGATTATGTCATCGTACAGCAAACATGCAAAGTTTGAAGAAATTAAAGCATTTCTCCTTTTCAACAACAAACTCAAAGATGTATTGTTTTTGGTGCAAAGCACTCTACAAGTGTTAGTGGATACACCTTTGTGTCACAAATCATGAGCGGTTGCATACGAATGCTCAAGTACCACCCATCGAAAGCCCCTGTTAACCCAAAGTCATACAAAGCAGTGCTAATGTCACTTTGCATTACTTTTAGGGATACTTTCCAGTGCAAATAAAGTTTTATGCTGGAAAGTAAATCCCAAAACAAATTTTGCATTAGTTTGTGTCATTTTTGTGAAGTAAACCCAGTGCAAAATGTTAGCAAACCTGACCAATTTGTTTCTCCCAGCCAGGTCTTGCTTAGGATCCAGTGCCAATTGGCTTTCTTCAAAGCAGCAACAGGAGGTCAATCATTTGACTCTTGGAGAGTGGTTCTTGTTCCTATATGCCACCAGGAGTCATAAGTCCCCAGGAACTGACCTGAAGAAAAAAAAAAGCTCTCAGGGCTAATCATAACACTCTGGTTTTTAAAATTGAGTTTAAGGGATTCTCGTGAGAGGTCCTCAAACCCAAATGTCCAGATAGTCACTGTAACTGGGCGTTCATCGCCGCGCTTACGAACTGTAACCCCGAGCTGGCAGAATCGTACCCCGGGGGCACCCTCTGGGGAATTGCCGACCCGGAAGTATTATCCACTGCGGATATGCGGGTCACCGAGATGGCGAAGAAGAGAGAGGAGAAGCCAGAGAGGGAGTGTGCTGGCGAGTTGGAGGAAGAAACGTGCACCGGGACGGAGGACGAACGGAGAACGGAGTCAGAGGCGGAAGGGGAACCAAGTCGGAGGAGGATGTTCGCGAGGACGCGGTCGAAGGAAGAAGGAAACCAGACTCAGCGGGAAGCCTGGAAGAAGGTCCGAAGACCCAACGGAGATCCAGAGGAGATACGAGCAACGCCGTCACGTCCCTGGAGGGGCGTGGCTTACACAGGTACGATCGTACCTTAGGGTAAATCTGGATTTAAGAATGGATGCGGGGTGAGAGAGAGAGAGAGAGAGAGCCGGGGAGGGACCAGGAGGAAGGAATTAAAGGAAGGGAAACTCTCAGATCACAAGTATCTAATGGCACAGGGGTGGTGGTGAAGATAACCACCCTCCTATGACAGAAAGTAGAGAGAGTCTTATGTTCACAGGAAAGGGTGGTACACTATAAAGTTATTCCTCTCACACCCCTGCACCCCTCCCCATCCACTCACACCCCTACTAACCCTTATATAGCCTTGAGCCCAACACCTACACTTACCAGTTTTTCCATTTTTCTTTGGGGAACCGGCCATCATCATCATCCGGGGACGGGGTCCTGTTTCCTCCTGAAGACCATCCAGACGGGATCACAACAAACCAAGACAACACCCTAGAACAAAAGGCCATATATATCTTTACTGGTGGTAAAGAAGACGGGAAGACCAAAGACATTTTCCAAGGAGAAACTGTATATACAAATGAATGGTACACTTAAACCATATCCCAAATAAAAGGAACGTACAACTGAACTAGGTGTCTCAAGAGTCATTTCCAACCCCAAACCCTTACAGGGCGGGAACCCACTACAGTCACATATTTTTAAACCTTAATATCACAAAAACTACTTACCAGATTTACACCAAATCACAAAAAGCATTCTATTTTGACCAGTATCTAGCTCACTTCGAAATTTCGCTCAGCAGTTTTTGAGGTTGAGCTGTCTAAAAAAGTTTATAGAAAATGCATGAGGGTTATGTGTTATGGGATTAACCCTTTTTTCTCTGCCCCTCAGCCTGCTTGACAAATCACCCCTTTCCATGCAGAATGTAGGCTAAAAAGAGTATTTTGGGGGGAAAATGTTGTGAAGATTTTTCAAATGGTGTAAAAGTTATTACAAATCAAAAAAGACATTCCCCATAAAAAAGCTGACCTAACTACAAGTACCCATTTGCAACCACTACTGGGTAAAAAAAAAAGAGAGAGAGACGAGAGAGAGAGAGAGAGAGAGAGAGAGATGAGAGAGATATGGATAGATAGATAGATGGATAGATAGATAGATAGATAGATAGATAGATAGATAGATAGATAGATAGATAGATAGATAGATAGATAGATATCACCCAGTGGCGAGTCACTGGTCACCACTAGGTAGTTATAGTTAGGTATACTTTTCCATACATAGAGCGTTTTTTGGTTTGCTAATAACTTTGGCTCTGTTTAACAAATATTCACGAAACATTCCAAAACTAAGTTTATCCACCTCAGCTTCTTCCTGGAGAGTTTCATCCAGTGGGGGACGAGAAAAAAGGGGGTCCCAAAAACATAAAGTCACCATGCATTTTCCTTAGACTTCTTTAGAGAAGGTTACAATAAAAACTGCTGAATAGAATTTCACCAAATTTAACAGGAAGCTAGATTTTGGTCTGCAGATTGAGATTTTTGTGATATTGGTGTAAATCCATTCGGTAGTTTATGAGAAATTAAGTTTAAAAAACAATTGTATATTTGGACTGTTTGGATCGCAATAGTCCCATGAGCCTCGCGTGAGAACACAAATTAAAAAATGGAGCCCTGTGATTAGTCAAGGGGCCTGTTTTTCCCGTAGATCTTTTTGCTCTTGCGAGAGCGTGAGGCTCCTCCCAAGTATTGCGAGCGTTCTGATTAGCTGGATGTTCGAATGTTAGAAACTAAATTGCCGCCATTCCTGTTTACTATCAAAAATTGGAGGTGTTGTGGAAATGAAATGGAAAAGCTGTATAAGAGGGCAACAGAAAGGCATGCTGTACCCCTAAGTTTAGTGAGGAGGTGTCTAAGGAATAATGACTGTGAAGAAAATAAAGATATACTGTTTTAACTAATTTGTACAATCATGATGGACTCTGCGGAATCATGAATAATAAATATGAGTAGATGAGTTTTCCATACACTTCATTAGTAGGAATGCATATTGTAGTATTTGCTTCTAAAAGAAAGTGTGGAAGCGATAAGTACTGTGATGACTAGAGGTGGATTGGTAGCTTTGCTCCCCTGGCAGAGCTAACTGACTTTTTGGAACTCCGCTCTTCACTTGGAGCACTGAGTTTGCCAAAAACTTCCCTAGCCCCGCCAATGGAGTTGAGCTCACCCGGTGCGCACTTCAGCCCAGTTATGGACTACACAGCGCAAGCATAGGCAGTCTGCATTTGTGCAGTGTAGCCAATAACTGGGCTGCTGTGCGCACCGGCGGGGGAAAGGTAGGGTCAGGCCTCCCTCTTCCAGAGGCAGAGGGACGTAGAGAGAGAGCCAGGCCACTGGGGGGAGGATGCGTGTAAATCCTTGAATCCTATTTTTTTTTTTTTGCACACTTTTGCTGCCTTTGGCGTTGGCCCTGGCCTGAATTCCAAGCTGCCGTTTCAGGCCTCTTGTTCACCAGCCTGTCCCATGTATGCACTATGGCCCTTTCCTGACTGGCCTGGCTAACCGTGCCCCATCCTGCTTTTCGCCTCTGAGATCAGGCACATTCAGGACTCCGCAGGTCATGGAACTCCACCTCTGGGGAAATTCACAGAGGTTTTAATCAACTCTGCGGAATTCCGCCGGTCGAACTCCGTGAACTCCGCCCAGGCCTAATGATGACTAGATAGTTAATTCTTATGGGGTTTGTTTGATCTTGTGAGATTGTAGGCAGAGAAGTAGAAAAATAAAAGGCCAAGGCTCAACCAATGGTTACCATTCTCATTATATGGTTTGCAGATTGTGTTAAAACATGAAGTGTACAAACTGTGTGAACTTCTAAGTAAAGCAAGCAGTGTTTCTCAAACTACAGAACAAAGAATATAACACAAACTGTACTGTTGTTATGAACCTCATTGAATATTTACTTTAGCCCTATGAAATGCTTGTTTGGTGATATTGCTATGTCTCGAGAGAGATGCTGTGGTGAGTGCTAGCAAAGGTATCTCAAGAAGAAAGTGTAATTTTATATACTTTTGTGAAATTAGATTTGATAGCATGTTATAATTTATTTCTGATACAAAGGTGCACTGGGTGAGAGTGTGGAATTATTCAGGAAAAATGAAAAACTGGTGCATTAGATGTAAATATGTGATTTTGGGTGAAAAATGTAGAAGGGTTTATGAAATATACTGATGTATCAGTGCTATTTATTTTTGACCGGTATGAAACTTTTATCTGTTTGGTTATTTTGTCTGTTTTAAGGAGGAAGATGGAATCTTGTCTTTTCAGAAATCATTGTCTGCTTACATAAGCAGCAAAGAAGAGCCTTGTTAAGAGAAGGAGGAGTATTAAGCTGGTCAGCAATAACTACCTCTTCAGGCAGAGTGTATTCAGGTTGGATAGATGTGGAGTTGTCTGAACAGTTGAGTACTTCAGCAACATGACATGGATCTAAGGTCTCTTTTGGCAGGTTAAGGTGGCTAAAAGACTTTAAAAGAGGTGTTACCAAGATCATAATCCAGTAGGCAAATAAAGTAAAAAGGGGAGGTTGTTAAGGAGCTGTTTATGAGTGTCAGAAAAAAATGTCATTCATTTTAAAGTTGTTTGTTTTCTTTGTGTTACAGTTGTTTGTATAGTTTGTTAGTGTAGTTGTTGTAAGTTTGTATTGTTGTTAAATTATTTTGTTGTAATAACAAAGTTATTTTGGATTAGTTTCCTTAATACTTATAATAATAAAATACAACTTTATTAAAGTTTTGCAATATTCAGAAAAACTGCCAGTTCCATGTTCAGGGATTGTGAATATGCTACTACATGTATATATATGTCAATGGTACTATGCACATCTTTTAGCATACAGAGATTTGTTAATGGAGAAGCCAATTATTTTGATATGCACGTATGGTTACTTGTCATGCAACAGTGAGTTGCTGGATGCTGTCATATAGGGAACTGTGATATAAGAGAGGAGTCTTTACGCAGAGGAAAGTGCATGTTTACACACTGCTGTCATCTGCTGTCATCTGCTGTATACTCCCTATTATGTATGGATGCTGCCATTGGGAGGCGTATGAAACACATATCTCCGCAATGAAATATGGATAAGAGTTATCCAAGAAACAGTTCTGAACGGTAAGGATACTCCATTTTCTACTCTACTATGGACATTCATCAGTATGAAGAGAAGCATCTGCAGAAAGAACAGTTTCTACCCACAGCTTATTTTGCACATATTACTCTGGGGAAATGTCTCACCTGAGAGGGCAGTGTGTTTTCATATCATAGTCAATATAGATGTTATGTAAGACCAGGCCACGAGAAATAAAATTTTTACTAAACCTGCAGCTTGAGTAACTTGAATAACCTACTTGCCCATAACTGTAATGTACTTGATCGGTAAATAGGTCTCAATTGTGTGACCCTGGCAAATATTTTACTTTACAGAGTTGCCTTTTTCTTCATTCTCACATATGAGAGTACCTTCAAATATGTGAGCAGTTCTGCTGTACAAAAAACTCCTTTGTTTGATTAAATGGACTAAACATTTGCTCCATGTATAAAAAGAATCTAGCCCACATGTAGGGGACACATGATCCATTACTCGCCTCTTAGTTTACTAATAGCATTGCTACCTGGTCAGAAGTGTTTCTAGGTTTATGTTTAAACACTTATTTTTAATAAATATATTACTAAAGCATGATATGCCACACACTGTCATTTACAGAGAGAATGTTTCCCTGAAATGCCCAAAACCTTTCCACTAACCTGCAGCTTTACTGATAAAACCATATAATGTATTAACAAATCTGTGAAAATTGGGTTTCAGAAAACATTTATTCTTTGCACATCACCAAGTAAAGTGTTCTGATTTGTTTTCCTCCTATTATAAATATTTTTTATAACACACAGAAGTACAAACAATAGGCTTTCACAACTACTGAAATATATTTTGAAAGGATTGAACAGCTGACATATCAATTTAAATGTTGTGTGTTAGGAAAACATTACCAAAATCCTGGAACTCTGCAGTCAGAAGAAGTATTAATTGTAAGACAAACTGACTTTTGACTTCTGTCTCTGAACAGAGAGCAAATGTGACAACAACAGAATTTAAAGGTCTCCTTTACTTTTGGACTGAACAGAATACCTGTTCTTTGTCAACTGCTAGAAGGGTTGAGTAGGTCATAAAAATAACTTGACCTGATAAAATATGTCTCCTTAGTGTAGAATTTTGGAGGCTTGTGGACAGGAAAATCTATTCCCACACTCTAATCTATATGGTGGTTTCCCTGTCTGGAGGTGTAAGTGGGGAGGCAATACTTGTTATACTTAGTATGGAATAGTGAGGTGTTGCATGGGAGGCAAGTATCATTGCCGCACTACTATGTATAATACTGACTCTGAAGAAATGTGTGAATGGAGAGCCAGTGTCTCTTTATACCCTACTCTACATACTGGTCATCTTTAGGCAGGGTTTCAGTGGGGAGGCCAGTCTCTTCCCATAGTCTATAAAAGTAGATTATAAGAGGTAAATATTGTAAAGAAGGAACATTCTCCAGAGAGTCTTAAAAAAAAGGTAGAATAAACTTGGTGCATTATAACAAAATATGTTCAGTGAAAATGCAAATTCCTTTATAAAAGTATACTCTCTTGCAAGCATGACACAGCAAACTCCCCCTCCCCCCACACACAGTGGACCCAGGTGACTGTGCATCTAGCTCTTGCAAGAGGCTTGCAGGAGTCACCCATGCTATGTGAGAGCATCATGGGTATGGCGAGTGTCTCGCAAGAGTCATCAAGAAGATAAAAAACAGGTTACATAGTACAAACAACATATAAACAAAGTATAGGGTAGCTCTGAGAAAAGCTTTTTAATTAACATTTTTGAACAAGTGCAATTTTTGTGTTTTTTTAACATTTTTAACATCTTTGTTTTTATTGATTTTTTTTTTTAAAGAATACAACAAAAAAAACAAGAAACTGGGAGTTAGAAAAAAGAAGCAACATCTCCTTCAGAACAAAGTAGGAAAAAAAATAGGCAAAATAAAATAAAAATACAAAAAAAAAACTACTACTTAGGTGGGAATTTATGATCCTGGACAAGCTTGTCCTGGGCAGCCATGTTTGTCTCTGAAGAAAAAAAGGGCTTTGTTCAAATAAGCAGGGTTGTTATCTGCTTGATTGCTAAGTACCTGGGTAGGCACAGAGTAACCAGCTTCAAAAGATGTGGACACCCCTGATGAGTTACCCCCTCCTAGTTCATGCAGGGTATCTTGTGTTTGGCTTCAGTGATTGTCTTGCACGAGCTGTAAGTGTGTAAACAAAATAACTAATAAAGTATTCATACTGTGCTGACTTTATTATTAAAGATTAGCATTCAAAATAACTGACTTGATGAAAAAGAACTCTGTACAACAGTTTAGAATGAAACTTAAAACTCTTTGATCTTGCGAGTCTCCCATGAGAGTGATCAGAAATCTTAAACATGGATGTATATAGTGAAAAATATAGTTTACAGTACAGGAAAGACTAATTAGTGTATTTTTGAAATATAAATATGATGTTTATGTAAAGATAGATACAAAGACTATGAAAACTATGCTGGCAATATTTCTGAATATGTAGATACAAGAACTATGGTATGTATATAGCCATGGCAATTTATATAGCAATGACCCTTGGATGATGCCATCAGTGATGTCATCAATTATTTAATCTGAGATGTCATCAGTAATGTCATAAATGATGTCATAGAACATGTCATAATTGATGTCACATGTGAGGTCACAAGCAGTGCATGGTGGGGGCACAAGTGATTGTTAGTGCAGCTAATTCAAACTAGTGAATTTCGGTATTTTTTTAGTTCAAAATGTCAGCACTGTCACTGGGAAATTTGCCTAATTATAACATTACTTTATATATTTATTACAGATTGGGGGTAGCCACTCTGTAGTTGTACTTAGATTTCCCAGAGATAGGAATTCCTCCGATTATTTGCTTGCTTATAACTTTTCACCTGTTGGATAAATCTCCACAACACTTTCCAGAACTATTCCTTTTTCTAGATTCCTGGATGATGGGAAGTTTTGTAGAGATTTGTCAAAGGGGTGCAAAGAAAAAAGGAGGGTCCTAAAACATGTTGCAGCACCAATGTATTTTACATAGACTTTGTACTCGTGTAGTGGTGAAATGGCTGAAAAGATTTCTATAAAAGTGGGCAGTTTTATAGATTATGTTGTGCAGGAGAATCTTTTGGTTAGCAGAGGTAAGTAAGGTAAGTATTTTCAAAGTTATAAGGCATTTAAATTTAGTGGTATCTGTAACAGGTTCGCAAAACTACACAAAATTTCCTGGAACTACCGCGCCACATGGCGATGGCAAGTCATTATGTGATATGCTAATGACAGGCTTTGCAAAAGTTAAAGTCAGCCATGTTGTTTTAAGGCCACTTTCACTTTGTTCTGGGTTAGTGGCTTAGATATAGGTACGTTTTAGGTTTGATAATTTTCCCCTACCTATTGCCACTTAATTAAAGTAGTAACAAGCGGGGAAAAATTAAATATAGGTATTATATATTTTGAGAAATGAGTACTGCGGTACGACCAAGGCTGTAGCGAGGGACTTAAAAATTAAAAAAAAGATATGTAAAACATTTTAAAAAGCACTGTAATACACTATACTTCACAAATATAGTGTACTGCAGTGTAAGGAGCACTGAAGAAATACCAAAAGAATTACTGCACAGCTTAAAAAGAATTAAAAAAAGGTACATTTCTTAAAAACATTGTACTTCCTAGGTACTACCTCAGTACTCCATGAACTTAAAAAAATATATATAGTTGAATCCAAATAAATATCCCCACCTATTAATATTTTAAGAAAATGGTAATAGGTGGAGAACAATAATAAAACCTAATACTTACCTATATTTACGTCCCTAACCCAGAATACAGCTAAAGTGTGATAAACAAAAACCATGCTTGTATTTTAATTGTGTAAATGCAGCATTACTCAATTATATACTATCTTGTCATCTATACCGTGGTATACCACAATGTTATTGCAGTATACTGTGGCACAATATATAACTAATGCCCAGATGTAATACGGTATTGCGTTACCCTTGCATCACGTATGGTCTTGCATGGGCTGCGATATACTGAGTCACATTTACACAACAAGACGTGGCAAACCATCTTGGTCATGCATTGCTTGGTAACTATGGAGAAATGCAATGCAATGCAAATCATTGTCCTGCACTAATCTGCACACCATATTGTACATTCCTAACAAATTTCATGTACATCCACTCCACTCAACACCGCTCCACTCTGCGCCACTCCACTGTACGTGACCATAGTCTGTGACACGCTAATCCATGCAACACCTCTGTACAAAACTCCACTTTATGCTATTCCACTCTTTGACACTCCATCGTAAGTCACTTCATTCTATGCTATTCCACTGTATGCTATTCCTTGGTATGCCACTCAAATCTATGCTACTGCACTCTACGCCACTCCAGTGTTTGCCAATCCACTCTACACCACTCCACGCAATTCCACTGTATGAAACTTCGCTCTATGCCACTCCACTCTAAGCTATTTCACTATTCACTATTTCACTCTATGCAACTCCAGTTCACGCTATAGTATTCTATGCCACTCCACTTTATGCCACTCTACTGTGCACCACTGAACTCTATGTCTTTCCACTCTACCCGATCCTAATCTATGCCACTCCACACTGTGCTATTCTATTCCGGTCTATGCCACTCAACGTTATGCCACTATACTTTACTGCACTGTTCAGTATTCTACTCTATGCCACCCCACGGTATGCAACTCTACTCTACGCCATTCCACTCTATACAACTCCATTCTATACCACTTCACTGTACAGCACTCAACTTTGTGCCACTCAACTCTACCCGTTTCCACTCTACACCACTCCAGTGTACGCTACTCCACTCTACACCACTCAACTCTATGCCACTCTACTCTATATTGTTCCACTCTATGCCACTTGACTCTGCACCACTCCACTCTGCTATTCTACTTTACGCCAGTCCACTTTATATCACTGTACTGTACTCCACTCCACTCTATGCAACCCCACTCTACAGCAGTCCACTGTGTGCTATTCCTCTCTACATCATTCAACTCCACGCTACTCTACACCACTCCACTCAACTATATTTCACTCTATGCCGCTGCATTGTACACCACTCCACTCCATGCCATACTTCTCTACACCACTGAGCTCTATGTGACTCCATTACACTCAACTTTATGCCACTCCACTTTATGCAACTCCACTTTATGCTATTCCACTCTATGCCACTTTACTTTAGGCTACTTCATTGTACACCACTCCACTCTATGCTATTCCAATTTAAACCACTTAACTCTCTGCCACTCTTTGCCACTTCACTCAGCTCTGTCCACTGTAGGCCACTCTACTCCACTGTATGTTCTACACTATACTCTACAACACTCCACTTAACAAAACTCCACTCAACAACACTACACTGTACGATTTGAAGCACTTTTGTTAAATTAAAAAAATTAAATATAGAAATTCAATGGACAAAAATAAAGGGTAAAACTTAGTTCTAGTTAGGAAACCTTTATATGTTTCTATACAAACCAAACTTAAACTACAGAAGCATTGGAAATTCTAAAGTTATAGTTAGACCTTAAATTAATAATTTACACACCAGCTTCAAGTTACTATAACTCACATGCCTCCAAACACAATGTTGTCAACTAGCTAGCCACACTACAATAACTATAACACACCTTTACTATGCACTCCCGATACCTATTCATATTACATCACTTATACTATGTGAAATCATAGCTTTCATAACAGCATTTATAGCATCTCAAATGAGATCATTGTGAGAAGACTGCTCATCATAACATCAATGGTCTGTCAAACCTAATTAAATATATTTTCCTCTTTTACTTGGCCTCACTCTGCGCACACATTGCTCTACTGAAAGAATTGCAACTTAGGAGAATTAAATAACTTAAATGCGGACATCCTGGACTGACTTTGAAGGCTGATACATGTTTGCAAAATTTGCCAGTTAGGTTTCAGCAGTGATTGTGCCATCAAAAGGTGCCACAATGAAGCTAAGTCCAACTTTGTTACTCAACTGTGACAGAACAGTTTTCCAATTGGAGGCAGCTGAAACAGTCATAGACAGGCCCAGGAGACTACTGGTAGTCTGTGGCAGGGATGGTAGATTTGGAAGGATCTGATGCATGATCATGTCTTGACCAATGTCCCTATGGCTAGTGTACTTTAGGGGGATGAGGGGGTGGAGAGAAAAACTTTTGCCACTCACTCCTACTTTAGTGGTAACTAGCTGAAAAACATTAGACTGATTTGACAGAAACCTTTCAAGGATGGGGAATCTGAAGATTGGAGTACTTGCTAGGGAACAAACCGTGTTGCACTGATGCCAGAACAATTGGATCTGTAAGAACAAGGTTACGTGAGATTTCAAGAACATGGAGTCCATAATCTATCTCAGAATATTTGAACCCCAACTATTAGACCATGCATTGCTAGTAAATGTGCTCTGACCTCACCTGAAGATCAGAAGAAGTAAAGAAGCACACAGTCTAAGCTTTAGGCGGTACCAAGCAGTCACAAGCAAGAATTGTTATTCGCTTTCTCATTCCCCTTTCCCGTTACAGGCAGCAGGAAAAAATATGTGATTTGAAGAATACCATTTCATGTAGACCAAAGGGTGAAAGAGGCCAAGTTTTATTCCCGCTGGATGTAGTAATAATGTTACTGATTGAGAAGCACAGTTAAAAAAAGCAGCAAAAACCTTTCGGAAACCTGACAGAACTGGACACTGGTCCATTTGTGAGAAGATGAACATAACTTGCATTCCTGTGTCCATGGCACATGCACTTGATTCAATTACCTTAACTTTGGGTTTCTTGCTCGTTTTCATCTTGCAGGAATCTATAAGGTGGCTTATCCTCTGTTTAGATCCTCCTTGACCTAGGTCAGGTGGTGAAGTACTGGTGCATGCACACTTCCAGGTATAAGCTCCATGAGACATACTGATTACTGTAGGCCAACATACGCACCTACCCTGCGATAATGAAGGATTTGTTTCATCTCACCAAATCATTTGGCCATTTGGAATAATTTACCTTTGAAAATCCATGATAAAGATGCCATTAGATAATTTACCACACACTACTTTACATTTCCCTCTCCTACTCTTGAGAAAGCTATATGAAAGGTAAACTTTTATCTTAACTCATTGTTCACACTCAGAGTAGAATATGCTCTATCCTGCCTTAAATAGCAACAATTGTAATATGGGGAAACGGCTAGAAAGTTGCTTGTTGATCAACTTTGGCCATGAGAAACAATGTGCTCTATCACAGCTATTTGTTCTATAATGGGAGATCTACTGTATGACATGAGGATATCCATGTTGGTTAGGCTGACTTTCTGGGCTACGTAGCAGTGTCCCAGAAGAATGTGATTCCTTAAGAGTAGTATCACTTTGAAAGCCATCTTAAGAGTCACATGGACATGTACACAAGGAAAAACACAGGGGAAGACAGGTTCTTGGCTAAGTTACATAAAAATGACAGCCCGGGGCTGTTGTCACTCCTATGTAGAGTATATGAATATATTCAATCTATCGAATGCTCAACCCTGATTTTAATAGGACTATTATTTTCTTTTACCCAAGCCCAGCAACAACCCTCTGCTTTGCTCCAGTTATCATTCAATCTCACAGATTTACAGAAAATGTGCTAACAAGCAGCCTTGATGCTGTTGTACTATATCTCAGTCATTTCTCTGGGTTGTCTGACTGCCATGTCACTCCTACCAGACCAATTTATGTGCCATTCAAACACTCTGTGGCAAGTGAGAGATGACACTATCTGTAAGTTGCCACTCCTGCTAAATGTAGAGTAGATGTTTGAGGGACTTCCTCTTTAGAACATTATTAAAACAGGTTTAGACCTAGATTTTATTACCATGGTAAAATGGATCTACGTGAATCCACATAATGTCCAGGTCAATTGCGACACTGCCAGGGCTGGCCTCTCTCACTCCCTCTTTGTCATACTCGAACTTGAGGAGTCTGTGACGGCTGCCACCAAATAATGTTGTAATGTGGTTAAAATAACCACTAAAACAGGTAAACATAAGATCATGTTGCACATAGATAGAATTATGCTGCAGTAAACTTTGTCCTTTCCCTTTTCAAACACGATTAATGACCAGTATACAAGCAACACCCTACTAATCATATAATACTCTAACAGCTCATCTCCAGAGAAATGCCATTTATGTGGGTATCAAAGAAACTCAAATGCTTAAGTCTTTTAGGAAACATGGCCTGCACACCATGGTAAATGAGATTTTTTATGCTGGTCCAAGCCCAACCTCTGTATCTCTCTCTCTCTGGTTCCAAAAGCAGGATGTCAAAATGATTACTACACATAGAGTTACCTGCCTATTAATCCTGTTTGCCATTAATATACTTGAGTCACAACTCCTGCAAAATTATGACCTGATTTGGAAGCCTCACCTAAGATCTGTGAAATTGCATGATGTAGCCAGGTGCCGGAACATCCAGCTACCAACAATGGCGGCCTCCATAGAGTGCGATACCCCGGGGGCTCCACAAGAGCGGAACAGGAAACCACATCTCTCTGGAATCTGGATATCCGGATTCCCTCAGTGAAAAAGCCGGCTGAACGGCTGTGAGAGGAAGAGGACGACGGGAGCGGAGGAAAGAAGACATACGAGAAAGACAAGCAACCAGAGGAAAACCAGAACAGGAAGATGCCGAAAAGGGAGAGAGGCAGCGCGGAGGACCAACCAAAGAGGAGAGCCGCCCAGAACAGCTGACACCCAGTGAAAACATCAACGGAGAAGAAGAGAGCCCAGAAACACAGAGACTCTGCCACGTCCCTGGAGGGGCGTGGCTCCAGCGGGTACGGTCCTGCTTACAGAGCAGACTAAACGCTCTAGTGGGGAAGGAGGAAGGGGAGAGAGGGAGGAAGAGGGGTAAGGGGGGAAAAGGGAGGAAGGGAAGGGGCTGAAAGGAAACCGTGGGCATAAGTTGTCCTGGAAGTAATTAATTTTTCTCTGCATGATTGCCTTATTTACTGTTCCTGGGACTGTCTGGAAATAGGAGCCATATTTGCTAAGTGTGATGTTTTTTTTTTTCTTCCCACTAATATCCACACGTACCTTTAAGAGACGGTGAGGGGGATGGGAGTTTGACGTCTCCTACAGCGGGACCTAATTCTCTAAGGTGGTTGCACTGCCCCCCTTTTATGCCCAATACACCCTTTCCTCACTGTTTCACAGCACCCTCTCTAAAACCATCTCCCCTACTAAAACAATCCAAGCAACAAACCCAGAAGTTACGACTTACCTTACCTTCTTTCTTTTCCCGGTTTTCACCACGACGACACTTCCACCACGGGAACTTCGATGGGACCCCAGAAGACCTGAAAAAAGAAGAGGAAAGAAAAGATTATTACACTGAGAGAGAGAGAGAAAGACTCATAGACTGATAGAGAGGACTTGTGAAGTACCAATAAAATACACAATTTTCACAGACCTAAGCCCTGAGTTGTCTCGTCTGTCCTTACTGCTATGCCCACAGCCACACACACCTTAGCTATTTCAGGTAGCCTTTGCCTCCTACATGTAAAGTCCTACTACAGAGCCCACTGACTCTAAATGAAATCTTACCTGTATCATGACAGCATGAATACATTCACTTGATTGTTTCTGTAAGAAGAACAGTTTAGGGGCTACAAAGGTCTAAAATTGCTGGGTGGAGCAAGGTCTATTTCAGCAATACTTCCACTGGCTACGTGGTGCATAAAAGAAAAAAAACTCACAAGTTGCTATACATAAATGCTCAACTATGCCATAATGCTGAACTTCTCATCTGCCTTTGGTTCGCCTTTGGTACCTTGTGGTCATCTCAGGGCATCAACAATATAGGGACCCAGGTGGCAGATGCCCAGCTTTTGTGCATATGGAGACTCACCTTGATCCTGTGTTCTCACATTTAGGTTCTATATGCACACATTTAGTTGTGCTTTGTTGTATATGTCATTGTTCTCTTTCACTGCCTGCTTTGGCCAAGTTTCCTCTTACCTTCATATTAATTTTGCCAATTCACACTTATATCTGTATGCACTCACTTTTAAGGAGCCATGCCATCACCTACTTTAACCTTGTCATATGCTGAATACCTTATTACTCCTTCTTTGCCTACTGCCAATTACCCAGGTCTTCCTCCCCCCATTTCAGAAAGTCCAGTATACCTTCGCTTTTTCCTGTCTCATTGTATGAGCATGTCTCTATACACAGATCATGGTACCTTATTGCATTCCTATTGCAGACACCAGGCCATCTTGCCTTGTATATATCCACTTGGAAGGAAGCAGAAATAGTTACATTTACTTGACTTCTGTACACTTCTACTGAAGGGACTTTGTCAGTATTCCAAAGCAGTAATGTAAGATTTGTGTGGGAATGCCCCTCCTCTCTCCATAGCGAATCAATGGAGATGAAGATATAAAAGGGTGTTAGAATTCGGGAGGGGTGACACACACAAGGAATGGTTGCTGAGGGTACATGCCGAAAAGCCGATTCAGACGACAGAGGCAACAGCTTTGTTAGTTATGTGGGAAAACTGGCATGGCTTCGTATAATAGAATTATTGAGCATCAATACTATGGTTGGAAACATATATGCAAATTAAGCAGTGATTAGACTATGACGTAAAGAACCTAAGGTACAACTTCCTTTTATGTAGGCCCGACTCCATCTTTGACAATGGGAGTTGCCATCATTATCTCAGGAAGTCACCACCTTTCCTGATTTATGCAGAATCATTGTCAGGTCTGCCTTTTGATGCAGATGCCATCTATCCTTATCCTTCTAAGAACAGTGAAGTCATCACATCATTTGACTAATGACAAAGATGCAACACCTGATATGACATTCATCTGTGTCAAATGTCTACTTTTCACGTTGTCAAGGGTAAATAAGAACATATACATTTATATAACCAAAATAGTATAGTCTGAATTGTTGTCCTTTTACCTTATCTGAACATAAAGAAATGGCTGGGCTGCACACCTTGATGCACATAATCTATGTCAGACATTCCTAAACTTATGTCAGAAATCCAATCTCTAATAACATTCAATATATAAGGACCACCACTTGACCACTTGAGAGGAGAGGTCCTTCACTCAATATTATTGCACAAGGTTCTGCCAGAGAGAGTCTCATCTACTGCCAGCACACTTCACAGATGCTATATCGTACCTGAAGCCAATAAAGCTGATTCCCGGAGGAAGACCGGAGCGTGTGTTTGCCCTTCGCAGGGAACACTGTCTTTGCACCTCCACTGATGAAAATAGCTTTTGTTGTCAACAAGACATGCAGTGCATCTTTTCTCACTGAGATTCTCTAGCCTGCAATTGCTCTGCTTTCCATGCTCTCTTAGTGTATCACATAGAAGTGGGCATTAAGGTGTTAGGTTCTAGACAACATTTATTCTCATGATTTATATTGTGTCCTTTTGCTGTTTTTTATAATATTCTGTGTAGTTGTTTCAGAAGTACTAAGAAACAGATTATTCTTGTAGTAATAAATACATTTTACTTAAAATTGTTCATTCTTCTTGGTACATTGTTTGTGATACTGTGAATAATGAAATAAGGGTTGTTACTGTTACCACAAAGCCCCTGATCTCTTTATGTTATTTTTAGTAACCCAAAAGCAATACCTCTATTTCTATTACACATTGAGTAGTGTCTTGTGGGGCTAAAATAACCAATCTTTCACATTTATCGTTGGTGCTTTGAACCAAGTTCACCTGTGTTACCAATGATGATATATATTTGTGGCTTTTCTAGCAATTGATCTGATGTTTGGAATGATTGCTGACTTTTTAAATAATAATTACCATGTTTTTTTGTACACAAGATTTGTAGATAACTGATGGATAATAAAAAGTCACATGCAGTACAATTCTTGTTATTATATGTGTCTCCTGCTTCTAGGAACTAGGGTCGGACACTGTACTCATCAAAACAACTGCAGATAAGAGTTGATAAGACACGGTTGTCTGACTTCTAACACTCTCTACCTAAAACAGCATCACGTTCTGGGGAAGGGTTTAATGAATTAATGTACTGGCTGGAAAAGCTGCTCAGCCTAATGTCTCCAAAATCACCTATTAGTATTGATGCATAAGAGCAATGTTGAGGGACAAGAGAGGAAAATAGGGGAACCAAACAAGGAAAAAGAGGGTAAATGGAAAGGCCCAGAATGTTGGCAAGGCGACAGTCGTAAATGGCCTTCAATTGATATAGGAATACCAAAGAGAAGGCATACTAGAATGAGGTAACCAGGATGATACTGCAGATCTAAATGAAAGAGAGAAAAAACACCCCAGGGGAAACTAAAAGAGCATGTGAAAACAAGAAAAGTGCTCTTGAAGGAAGGCTGGGTGCACATCCTAAAGCAACAGAGATAACCCACAAACATGCAGATGTTGGCAGGCAAAGAAGACAACTATTCCTGACATTAAGTACCCACATTTCCTTGGAAGAATGCCTCTAGACAGGAACTACTTAATGTTTCCCTTTGGCTTCCTTTACCTTTAAACCAATTTAAGATGGCCACCACACCCTTTTTCCTAAAGTCCCTCTTGTAGTTTTACTATTCCAATGCTACAGCTAGGGCATAGAATGCCACAGTCATAGTACCTTGGAAACTTCTCCAGAGTCCCTAGAGATGCCATCTGCCTCAAGTCTATTCTATTCATGCTCCCATACCAGCCATGCACCTACCATGCAGCAGGTCAGGTGAGCGGCGACCTGATAGAGCATAACTTGTTAGAGAGAGAAGTGAGAGACGTCCGTTAGTTTTTCTTTTTTCCGTTGAAAGTGCAATGCAAACTTTTCATCTTGGGGATTTGAATATCTAGTGGGTGTAGAAAACACAAGAAAACGAGGGAACGCCTCTGGCCTAGATAGCCTTGCAATCGGAGTCTATCAAGAGTACATCACAGTATTGCTTGATAAACCCCTGAAAGTATGTAATGAAGTGCTGGACAGAGATTGGTTTCTGCAAGGTATGAAAAAGGCATTATAGTAGGGGTTCTGAAACCAGGAAATGTCCCACAAGATTATTGATCATACAGACAATTTTTGCAAAACACAACCATCTTGGCTATTGAAAAACATTTTATATTTAAAATGGGAATGGAGCACACACGAGCAAAGTTCATAAATTCTCAATTCTGCTCATGGATCCTTAAAGTTAGAGAGTTTAAGCAATTTAGAGAGTTTAAGCAACAAACATAATGTAAAGCAGATGTTGCATCAAAATGACAAGTGATAATTACAAAGAATGTATTATTCCATTAGCAAATTTAATATACATAATACAAATATAACACAATTCCATGAAATAACATACAAAAAATTATAACAAAGCTAATACTGTACAAAACTGGAGTTACACATAACAACTTAGCAGTGTTTTCTCACAAATTGCATATTTGAGTCAATAGTAAGACATTTCATCTTTTTCCTTTCCATCCAAATGAAAGAATTGATCTTAAAATTCAACCAAATTTAGCCGACATGTGTTTCGTCCTGTGAAGGACTTTATCAAGGCTGACAAGACAAATGATACAGTCACTTGTTACAACCTGTTTTCCCACTGGTTGTTCGATTTATTACCACCACAACATTAAACAAATACCACAATACAACAACATAGTAGTGACACTGTAAGTGTCATTCCACAGAATAAAAGTATGCAAGTAATTAAAATATACCATGATGCCACAACAATCACCAAATTATAGATAAAATTCAAAACAGACAACAACCATCTTTCTAGGTGACCCCAGACAGTGTCAATACTATTAAAGACCAAGTACGAAACCAGAAGTGACAAAAAAGTGAACCAATAGACACAATACCCTCATGCAAATTAATGGTAATCATTATCAAAAGGGGGAAATTGTGAATGGTGCCACAAAAGATCAGAGTTAAAAAATAGTCAATGATTTTTCATGCGTGTTCAAAAACCCAGGTTAGCACACTGACAAAAAGGTATTAGAACTATATGTACCTTATTCTTTTTAAGTTTGTTAAATTCTATTCGAATTGGGATTTCCAAATTTCTTGCGAAACCACTGCAAGTCTGTAAAATAAAACCATCAAAGACCCATATCCAATAAATCAATTCGGACCTATACTAATTAGTCAAACCAATCATCCACCAACCTGTACTTATTAGTCTTCAATAAAGTGAATAGTTTGGTATTTATTGGGTGTTTATGGTCACAAAAGCAATCTATATTGTCAAGAGTTGGTCAGAGGTCCAAAATGTATAGTATCTGTAATAAATCAAACGAAAATAGAAAGTACTTTAATGAACATTCAATTACGGAGGTGAGTCCAACAGACTCTCCCCATGTAGTTTAGAGTAACAGAACAAAGAAAATGTAGAAAATAACTTAAAGTATGTAGACATAGGAGTTCTACATGTCATTATCTCCCTAACTTGGTGAATTACCTTTATATCCTGTCCATCATCGTTACATCGAGTAATCCAACCCTGGGGTACCGGCATCAAACAGCCGAACGGTTTGAAATCCATCTTTATGTAGTAAATGGAAATGGAGGAAGGACTAATCCTTTTTCCCCTTCATTGTAAGTCCATAGCGGTGGTTATGAAAACCATCCGCCATCTTAAAATTCCAAATCGGCATCTTGGTAAGTATGCCGACATGAAGAAGGAGAGAGACGACAGAGAACACTTGGCTCTAATCGGGGCCAAGTTAGATAGAAAAGTTGTGTCCACACAAGAGGAGTGCTGGAGTGCTGGCACTAAAACGTATTGAAAACGAGGGAACGCCTCTCGCCTAGATAGCCTTGCAATGGGAGTCTATCAAGAGTACATCACAGTATTGCTTGATAAACCCTTGAAAGAATGTAATGAAGAGCTGGACAGAGATTGGTTTCTGCAAGGTATGAAAAAGGCATTATAGTAGGGGTTCTGAAACCAGGAAATGTCCCACAAGATTATTGATCATACAGACAATTTTTGCAAAACACAACCATCTTGGCTATTGAAAAACATCTTTGATGCTATAGACGAAGGATATTTTTAAGGCCCTAGATGAATAATTATTTGACTTTATGTTGGACCTAGCCATCTCCGCAACATCACCCCCAAACATTTTGCTTTCAGTCCTCCTGTTTTTTCAATTCATTTTTGTTGGCATTAGGACTCTCTGCTCTTTCCCACTGGTAACCACTGCTAAAGTGCTTGTGCTTACTCACTAAAACATGGCAAAATTGACCTACATCTGATTGGCACATTTAATGTACTTATAATTTCCTAGTATATGGTAATACATGGTACCTAGGGCCTGTAAATTAGTGCTACTAGTGTGCCTGCCACACACATATTGTCACCCACTAGAGTAGCACTTTAAAACTTGCCTGAAGCATGCCACTGCATCTGTAGTACAGTTGTAAACTGACATTTTGACATGGCAAAATAAAATCTTTTGCAAGGTCGACACATTCCTTTTTATTCCACATAGCTAATCCCTAAGGTAGGCTCTAAAGACCCATAAGACATGGTGCTTTGTATTTAAAAAGTAGGATCGGTGGGCTTAAGTTTTCAATATTGTGCTAGTGAAAAACTCCTACATTTTCACTACTGCAAGGCCTATCTTTCCCATTGGATAACATTGGGTTACTTTAATACATTTAATACATGTTAACATTTGATTGGGAGCAGGTTGAAATATCATGTTGAGACTCAAATGAATTGTAATTTAAAATCCTCTTTAATGGTAAAGTTGGATCTTGAGTCATAATTCTGAAAATGCTACTTTTAGAATGTTGCCATTTTCTTCCCCTAACCATTTGGTGCATGCTGCTAGTGTCCAGGGTACATGACTGTGAATGGCTGTGCTGTTGAGATTTGTGTGGTCCTGCCAGACAGTAAGAGAAAGTGTACTGGGTGTAGGCAGGATGCGCCATCCTGCCTGACTGGCTGAGGGCAGAGCTGTTCCCTGCCCCATTCATACTTCAAAGGGCTTGTCTGCAGCAAGCGCACAGGGACCTGACACCAGCCATATGTCACGCCAGACTTCTTGGAGCCTTGGCAGAGGGAAGGAAAGAACTTTTGAGACGCACACTATGGGGTAGCCCAAGATGCCCCTCCCCCCACTTAAACAAGGTATAGATATTAAACCCTCAGAACCTTTGTTTAGTATAATTCTGGACCCGTGGAAGACTTTAAAAGGACTGCCTGTACTCCAGAACACCGCCTTGCTGCTACCAGAAGACTGCCATGCTGTTTGAAGGCCTGCCTTGTTGCCTGAAGGAGAACTGGGCCATCTTCTTGAACCCAGGACCACCGGAAGTGACTCCAACATCTAGATGTCTGGCCTCCTGTGTAAGCTAGAGGGATATAACAAGCTCCAGAGACCTTAAACCTAGCACCTAGCCTCAGCTGCCCTGCTGGAGTGAGTCCTAACCCCCAAGTGGTGCGTCCCAGGTCCTGAACTCTTAGAAGTATTGTTAGAGTCGCTGCTACTACCTAATCTTAAACCTTGGGAATTAGAATTTTTCACCAAAAAATGCCTAAAGAACCAACAGAAGACCCAGACCTACCTGCCAGTCAATCCGTCCAAGGTGCATCGCCAGTTTGCCTGACTTCAAGGCAGCTCCAGCTACACTTTTCTCCGCAGCAGCTCAGCCATTTCAGCAAGATCTCTCTATGAAGGTAACCGCCCTCATAGAGCCCTTGAGCACTCTTCAGCTTAATCCAGCTGGATATTTCAGACTGCCAAAAACAGTGACAAAATCTGAAGGTAAAAATCTTCACACTGACTTCACCCATCGGCTCCCCGACAATGATTCCTCCTTCTTATCTATCTTCTCAGTAACTATTCCTCACAATTTCTCCTAAGTACGAAGGTAAGACAAGACTGGGCCTAAATCACTTTGTATATCTGACTCATGCACCATCACAGTTGGCATTAACTTTTTACTTTACCCCTGTCCTCGTGACCAGATACCAGTGGTTGGTGCTTTGATCTATTAGGTGCTATTTTGCACTAAAAACTCCATAACCCTTGTTCTACTGATTGGATTTAACTCGTTTTGTTTTATTGTATTCCTTAATATGTACTGTATTTTTCTACATTGTTTTGGGACTTTTCTTGTGTTATGTTTCCACTGCATTACTGTTTGTGTGTTGCAAAATTACTTTATACATTGACTTTAAGTTAAACTTGACTGCTTTTGTGCCAAGATACAAGAGGGTTAAACACAGGTTAATTTAGTGACTTGTGTGATTCATCCTGTAAATGGCTGTGGTTGTTGCTTGAGTAGGAATGGAAAGGTAAATACATGTCTGAACTTTGGACTTTGGAATGCTGCTCTTGACAGAGATGCCCATTAACATCCCTCCCATTTACACTAGAAATACAGCCTTTGGCATGCATATGTAGGGGAAGAATGGACTGATAGGGAAGGTAAAGGTAAAGGTAGCACACTACAATTATTAGCATAATTCACTGAAAACACATATATATTTTTGAGGGTCCTGACAGAATCCATCCTGTGGTGGTCCTCCTTCATGAGGTGCTTGGTGCTGTGTCTGCCTGCACACTAACTAGACCAAGTCCAGAATGTTTCCCTTTGTAAATTGTGCTCACAAAGTTCACAACAGCTACCCTGATTTAGGATTACAAAGCAAAATGACACAGGTAAAATAGTTGGGCATCATGGCCACCTATAATCGAGATAAATGTGATAATACTGGTACAGTTATCAATAACACTCAACAATCATTGGCATTCTGGTTAAAACTCTCCATAATGGGTAGGGTGGTGATAAAGCAGTGTTTTCTAGAACTTAATCTTCAGATGTAATCATTAAATAACCCCGGCTGCTGGTGATACGGGCCTTTGCTCATGGACAAGGAGAAGTGTAAAACAGCGATCATTTACATCAAAACATATAGGCACTAAAATCATTAAAGACTTTTAGTACAGTCAATAGAGAGAAGTTTGTAAATCAGCAGACATCTAATAATACAAGAATAGACTAAGCAATCTTCCATGAAGAGAGAAATTTAGAGAAGGATCTCAGCAAATGCGAGTAAGTGAAGCCCCCTAAAAGAATGGCCTCTCTGTTCCAGGAAAATGTAGAGAAAGATCTCAGCAAATGCGATTAAGCGAATACTCCAAAGAGAATGGCCTCTCTGCTCTAGGAACATGCACTAATATAAACACACACAGCCTGATTTAGGAAAAGAGGAGCTGCACACAGTGCAGCGCCACTTTTTCTTGTGCCCCTTAGTGCCCCCCTAACGCCACCATGTTTGTGCCGTATAAAACATACGCCGCACCATGGGGAACTAGCGTCAACATTTTTGACGCCAGTTCAGAGCTTTGCAGGATTAGCGTCAAAGCTTTTTACTCTAATCCTGCAAAGCCCATTGACACCCATTATGAATAATGGTTAACCTCTTTTTAATGCCTGCTCTGAGCTTTTGGATTTCTTTGCGCCATTTTTTCAGACCTCTTTGCATACATTATGCCTGGCAAAGGCATAATGTAGCGCAAAGGGTTACAAAGTGGCGCAATGCATGCATTTCATTGCTTTGTAAATTTGGTGCTGCTATCTTGGCCTCATTAGGCTACATTTGCGTCAATAAAAATGATGCTAATGTGTCGCAAGGAGGCGATAGGGGCTCTTAAATCTGCCCCACAATTTCTAGATGGTAACATGTTTTTTCCTGGACCATATCACAGGATTTCAGTAAATCCTTGGGAATAAGTAAACTCCCGAAAGTCCTTGAAAAAATACTTTGCCTACATTTTGCGGTTCAGACAGTTTGTTCAATGAATCATCCTTCCCCTCTCCTCCAGGTGAGAACACTATCAGTTGTCTAATACAAATACGAGCTAATAGAAGGCTTCTGGAAAGTAACGGCATCCTTAGCAAAAGAGAAAAAAACATCTTGTGCAAAACAACAACTCAATGTGGAAAACAGGCCTTTCCATACTAATACATTATTTATGATTAATACTGCATCCTAAATTAAGCTAACTTAAATGAGCACATTATTATTTGTATATGTATATGTGTTTATAGTGTGTAAGTATGGTTATCTACTACAAATTATGTTTTAATATACGCAATACTTTTCATATACCTTTGCACTTTTTAATAGAATATGTTTATTTTATAATCTGAAGAAACTCGCTGGGCCAGTAGCGTTGATAAAAATAGCATTAGTCTCACATTGGCTGTGTTTTTCAGTGCGTGTTCATTGTGCTTCCCAGGAAAGTCTCTGAAAAAATAAATGGCATAATCTTGTCCCTAGTATAGGAAGGAAAAATACTTAGAATTAAATTAAGAATGGTGCAACATCTAGACAACTGACGAAGAGTGGGAGAACCGGAAAAGGAGGCATATCACTTACCATCTCAGCTGCAGCACTTACCTTGCTGGTTGGCTAAGCACACAAAAGAAAGATTTACTGAAGAAAGGCCACAGCCTCACAGAGTTACATTACAGGTGTTTTGTTGGGCCTAGTTCTGCGGACAAAATCCATTGCCTGATTGCATTGATGTTGATGATACAAATTGGGAGCGGCACACTAGACTGGTGATTTAAGAAGACACAACCTCTGGAGCAAGTTGTGCTTGGGGGACTCCACCAGTTTAGAGTGTAAAAGACCCCTATTCCCTGAAACCAAGGTGAAGGGCTGGATTCATTTAGAAATCCTTACAATGGGTGAGCTGTATAAAGGAGAAGCACTACGTACATTCAATAGGCTAGAAATCACTGTTTGTTAGGCTGAGTGGGGCTGAGTAGGGCAGTTCAGGTCACATGGGTTGGATTCCCAGTCAGACATCCAGAATCAAATACACTGAGAAAGGTAATATCTCTAGCTCAAGGAGGGCACTCACTATTAACTACTGACTATCTAGCCCCGGAAATCAAAAACAATAGAGATCGAGGCGCTAACTGAAAGTCACTGAATTAGACAAAACATTCAATACGCTTGCCGAGTATATGTATAAGCTTTTATCTTACACATATATACAGTATATATATAAATAGTATTTCTTACTCCAACCCAAAAAAAAAAAATATAGCAAAAAGTGACTGTGAATAGTCCTAAATGGCAACAAATAAGGCAGGATTTCTATGCCTGACAAGGAAGCTCCCAATCGCCAATAACATCTGAGACCAAGTGACATATACCCTCAGAGAACAATGAACCCCACAGTGCAAAAGTAACTGAATTTTGGTCTAACGCATCACAATACACTGGAAACAGGTGCACGTTATGGATGAGAGACATGATAGAATGGATGATTGCAGAGGAATTCCGAATGAAAACAGTCTACACAGGCACCGAAGTAGATTAGAAGACGATGTAATGACTTGTTTATGATATAAGTAAAAGCAAGTTAAAAAAATTGAAATTTGCACTGAAATTCATTTTTTGCATTGTTGTATTGTAAAGGTTTCTCACTCCTTGTGGAAATACATTTGTATCTAAACACCCCAGGGCACTAAATCAAGCTGACACCAATAGCAGATGTACTGTACGAAATAAAACAGGTAACAAGCCTTACTAGCACCACCGGATTGACCACCTCTTTAGAAATAACAGGATGACTTCCACCAATACTACCTGCGGTCGAGCATCATCCCAACTTTTGCCACTTTATTTGATTTTGAGATTAAGTTACATAGCATTAGCATTGTTAATATAGGGTGTGTGGAAATTACTGTATCCCATTGTTTATTGATGTCACTGATTGTTATTGTTATTGATTGGTATTGGTACAGGGTTTCATGGTGGGAACTACATGAAGCACAGTCAAAAGGATCATTGGCCTATATGTGTCTCCTTGTAAGTTTACTTAATAAGGTGTGACACACTAACAGAGATGTTAGCGGAGATTGATGGTTTGTGTACTTAATAGCCCATCATAGAAGCCCAGTACATGGTTTGTCTCCTTAAGAGCCCTTCGTACAGTCCGGAGATAGGTAGTAGAGTATTTGGTCCCAGAGACAGTAAGCGAGAAATAACAGATGTTCCCAGAGATGCTAGTGGGGGTAAGGTTTAATATCCTACAAAGAGCAAAGTTATTCTCAGATTTGGTGAAAATCGATGATACAAAGTGGAAAGAAAATGTGCCCCTCAGTACTTTAAATCACTTTCCAAGAACCTTGGAGCTTGCAATGATTGTTTGAGGATGTTCTTGGTGTTCTAGTGACAGTGTGAATGAACTAGGTTGTGCGCTTGCACAGCTTCTGAAAATCGCAGGTGAATTGTGAGGTTTGTGAGGGTTAGGGAGTTTGCTTACTCCAAATGAAGTTGTAGAAGGCATGTGCGTAATCTGAAGTGTGAGAGTAGGGAAGTCATCGAACTTCACATGTGTGTGGCGCTTTGGGCTAAACAATTGTCCATGTGGTTGTTGGTATACGAACCCTGCGTGATCTAAGACTTGGGAGTATATTGGAAAGTGTATGAGACACTTGGTTTTTGTTGTAATTTGTCTGGTTTAATAGGTCAATTGGGCGTGGTTGACAAGTGAGAACGTGAGTCAAAGTGAGTGGAAGAATTTTTCGACTGAGATTGGGCAAGTCCTATGTGCACCAGGACAGACCCACTTATCAGTTGAGAGTGAAATTTGCGGGTCGAATTTTGCTTGCAAATCAGGGTAAGAAGGAGTAGCTGTTAGAATGAAAACACCGTCAAATGGACAAATCGGGTTTTGATTTTGTTTGGTGCTGGCAATAGTTTTACATCAGTATAGTGTGAATGTGACATTGGGAGGACAAGCCGCAAGACTTTGTCAGCCGCAGGACGTGTGAGTGTGATGTCATTGGAGCTGTGCTGGTATAGGTTGGTTAGTGAGAAAGGTCATGCACGGATTGGCAGGCAACCGTGAAGCGCAATTGGTTGGGGAGGTTGGTGAAGGGAATTCTAGGAGTAAAAGTCACTTCCTGATTTGATTTAGAACAACATAAAGGTCACAAAAATGATTTTTTTCAAAGTTTAAATAGTGCTTTAAGGGGCGATACATACATTACAATGAGTATATGCGATATTGCACTGCCAAAAGGTACAGCAGCTTACATTGTAATTGAAAAAAGGGTGCTTTGGCTGAAGCAATGTTGCAAAGTGACAGAGAAAGATGGGAGCTTAGCGTTTCCTGCTCACTGAACATTTAATTTGAGGAGATTAGAGAATCTGAGGAGGGTGATGTATGGTTTGAAACCCCCTCTGAGAGGATCTTTCACACTTAAGGAGGAGTCAGAGGATGATGAGTTTATTTTGCAGTTATTGAGAAATCGTCCCCACCAAATGCAGCACAAGAGAGTGGTCCAAGCACAAGTGTAAATCCTTCAGCTCCAACACAGGTTAACATGTCAACATGACAACGAATCCAGTACAGGTTAATCCTAGACTGACTCAGAGCCCAATGCAGACCAGTCTTAATGTACCTTTTACACCGGTAGCACAAAAACAGGTGCCAAAGTTGAATGTCCCAGAAATTTACCCTGATGTACCACTTGTGGAAACTGCCACAAACCTAATAGTGTCAACAGGATAGGCTTTCCCGAAACCAACATTGGTTCAGAGAGAACCAACTCCACTTTTACAGCCTCAAATGAAGTCACAAGCAATGCCAAAGTATACTCCAATAGCAGAGATACAGTCAGATATGCCTGCACAGATGATCCAGAATACGGGAAATATGTACCCACAGAATTTAAATGTCAGACCAAGCCCAGATGCTGAACCTGTCACCATTGGTCCAATTATACCTTTATTTGCACAAGAGAAAAACAGTGGAAGTGGACAGGAAGTCCTGAGTCAGAGTTCAATGAGGGGAGGAATTAATGAGAATACCCGAATAGTCTCTCCTATGGGACAGACCTTTGACGTATCAAAATCATTGCTAGACCTTAGCCCATTCGGAAGTGCTCCAGATACTGTCATAGGGTTGAACGTTAGTCAGAGCCTGAAATTACTGACTGCAGTCTCCAAATGTAATTGTGCAGCGGTTGTCTGATACGCAGCCTAACAACATTTTGCTGCAAGGTTTGACTGCCCAACAACTGACTGAATGGTTAGACAAATCCAACACCCCACAGAGTGCTCCTAGGGGAGAGAAGAACTTGAACTACATGAGACTAGGAATAGAAGCGGGTGAGCTCATTAAAGGAACTATGGGTGTGAACAGACTAGAGTCCTACACAGAAACAAGATTGAGATATCTGTGCCCGAAGATTTCGAGGGAAGTGAGCTGTGTGCGTCAAAAGTTAGCTGATTTGGCAGAAAAGTTTGGCATAGAAATATAGAAAACAAAACATTTGAAAAGGAGTTACAGGTTAGATTTTGACACAAAAGACTTTGAACACGAGATCTGCCGGAATGAAGGCACACCTTAGGGAGTTACTTCAAGATGTTTTTAGGGATGGTAGGCTACTGTCATCAATGGATTCCCAATTATTCAGCCATTTCCATGCCCTTGCAGATGCTGACCAACAAAGAAGTTACTGATCCCCTAGTGTTAGACCAGGCTTGCATGAAAGCGTTTTCTGATTTGAGAGAGAGTCTGTGTAAAGCTCCGGCTTTGGGTATGCTTGACTACACAAAGTGATTCATGTTGTTTTGTCATGAGCTTGATGTATGTTCGTTGTCTGTCTTGACAAAGGTCCATGGAGCTGTAAACCGCCCAGTAGCATATTTTTCCGCTACTTTGAACCCAGTTGCAGCAGCTTTACCAGGCTGTTTGCATGCAGTTACAGCAGTTGGACAGAGCCTCACACAGTGTGAAGGCATTGTGATGGGATACCCTTTAACAATCATGGTCCCTCACTCCATTTAAGTCTTACTTACAAGGACCAAGACAGAGTATTTGACAGGTGTCAGTTTGACTCGCTATGAGACGAGTATCTTAGGGTCACCTAATGTATCATTGAAAAGATGTACCGTGCTTAACCCAGCAACTTTACTTCCAAAGGAAAATGTTGAAATTGAAAAATTGGAAGACATTGAGCATGATTGTCTTGAAGTAACTGATCTGTGCACAAAATCGAGACCAGACATTATAGACACCCGATTGCAAGAAAATTACCAAATTATCTTTGTTGATAGTTCCTGTTTAAGGGATGATGCAGGTACACTGAGAGCAGCATTTGCAGTGTGCACAATTTCTGGTATACTGGAAGCGGCCTGGCTTTGAGGATTATACTCTGCAGAAGTAGCAGAAATGTTAGCCCTTACTACAGCGTGCCATGTTTCTGCTCAGCTTAAACTTTACCATCTATATGGATAGACAGAATGGATTTGGAATAGTCTATGACTTTGGCCAGTTGTGGTCACAGAGAGGTTTCATTACCTCTTCTGGTTCACCAGTGAGAAATGGTGAGAGAATTCAAGAATTGCTGCAAGCTATCCTAATACCAGAAAAGATTGCCGTGGTGAAATGCAGTGCACATCTGAAATCGCAAGATTTTGTGTCAATGGGAAATGGACATGCGGATTAAGTCACAAGGTTTTGCTCAGTGAACTGTATATCGTTCAAATATAAGTGGGAATTGTTACCTGAAGAAGATGAAACATGTCAAAGTTCTGCATTACATTTAATAGATATATTTGAAGAATTGAGAACACTGCAGAATGATGTTTACAAGGAGGAAAAACGATCATGGGGCAAAATGAAATGTGTACAGCAACAGAATGAATTGTGGGTTTTGTCGAACAGTTTGTTGACTCAAATGGCTAAGTTTTATCATGGTCAAACACGTGTTGGGAGGGATGCAATGATTTGTCTCTTTAAACACAATTGGTACAATCCAAGGTTTAGACAAGTTGCTGAAGCAGTTTGCCATTGTTGGATCATTTGTCAACAAATGAATGCAGGAAAAGGGACAGTGGTCAATTTGAGCCACATTGGAAGAGCAGGAGAACCATTCAGTAGAATTCAAATGGATTTTATTAAGATGCCTGTGTATGGAGGACTGAGATATATGTTGGTGATTGTCTGCATCTTTAGTCATTGGATTGAAGTTGGATTGAAGTTTATCCTACATGAAGAAATGACAGCCTCACAGTAGCGAAACTGCTGCTTATGGAACTAATACCACGTTTTGGGTTTAGAATCAGATAGGGGCAGTCACTTAAGTAATGAAGAAATTAAATTACTATATGAAGCCTTAAACATTGAGGAGGATTTGCATTGTAATTACTACCCTGAAGCATCAGGACTAGTGGAACAGATGAATGGTACCTTGAAATCAAGAATGGTGAAAATGTATTCATGAATCTGAAATGGCCAGAGGCACTGCCTTTAGTTTTGATGACAATGAGAACCACACCTGACAGGAAGACAGGATTGTCACCACATGAGATCCTCAAGGGAAGAGCAATGGGGTTGCCAGCAGTTCCTGCAAAAGCTCTTGTGAGCATAACAGATGATATGGTGTTGAACTACTGCAAAGGTCTGGCTAATGTGGTTCGCTCTTTCTCTCAGCGGGTGGAAGCCACCACATGCCACTGATCCAAGATCAGGGACACAACCTGAGAGCTAGTGACTGGGTTGTGGTCCAGAAATACGTGAGGAAGACGTGTTTGGAACCTCAGTGGAAAAGCCCTTTCCAAGTAGTTTTGATCGCTATCACAGCTGTCAAGTGCGCTGGAGTTCCGAACTGGATACACGCTACCCACACGAAAAAAGTGTCATGTCTTTTGGACGATGAAGAGGAGTTGTTGAGAGTACCAACAATGACCAGACTTGCCTCAGAGCCAGAAAGAGAAGAAAGAGGAACTGAGACCAGATCTGAGCAAGTTGAGAACAGTTCAGTCACTCCTGTGAGAGACAAAGGAGAAAACCTCCAGGAGAGTGACAGTGATCCAAATCTCAATTGAGGCAGCAGGGGAATCTAATCAGAGGAGGGCTCTCCTAGAAGTAGACGATTTTCAGAGACAAACAGAGCAAACGCCAGACCCCGAGGAGGAAGGAGTTGAGGCAGATCAAAGCCAATGTGGTATGACTCCTCCTGAACCAGTTGCAGGTCTGTCAAAAGAAAATCCTGCAGAACAAGAGGAAGTCTCAAGTTCAACAATGAAAAGAGCATTGACCAAGGGTCCACTGAAAGGAGATACTTTCACAAGCAAAGAGAAAGGAAGCAGTTGTTGTGACAACCATTAAGGAAGAAGTAGATACCACAAGGAGAGATCTGAGTGAAGGAGAATTGAATGGAGATCGAAAGCTGAAAAGATAGAGAATACCAAGTCAAAGGTACGCTGGTCCTGAATAGGCGTATGCAACAACAAGTGAATGGCAGAGAGAATTTTAGTCTTTTTGTTTTCAGCGACACGTTCCAGGTCAATATTTTGTCACTTGAAGGAAGCTAAAGAACTGAACTATTGAGATAGATTTGAGAAAAAGTCCAAATTAAAAGAGACTGTTGAAAGTAACTCGAAAAGACTTTTGAAATCTGATTTGACAAGATAACCTGATTTGACAAGCTGCTAACGGGGTTTTTGACAAAGGATCCTGGAAGTAAGACTGAAAGCTGTAAATAACTGCTGAAAGAAGATTGAACATTTTTTTTTGAATTTTTGCTTCACAGTTACTAATTTTTTCTCTTCTACTTTCTGACTCCTTGCAGATCATGAGTAACATTAGCCAGCAAGATAGGAAGAACGGGTGCTGTAAATACATGAGTATTGGCTTGCCAATTGTGTGTGTAATATTGTTCCTGATATAGATTGTGGGTATGACTGTCCTTGACAAGAGTAAAGCCAACCATACTTCAGCTTTAGAGACAACTACTGCATTAACTGCCATAGAGAAGTTTAGGTTAGATGAGCAGTATCTGCACGTGGATAATGCACAAGGGGAACTTTCTTCGATCGCTTATTGAGTGAGTATGTTGAGACAATGGATGCGAGAAATTGTTATGTGTGTACGCAGATTCCTTTATCAGTCCAAGAAGGAGTTACTTATCATAGTTTGCCCTTTACTTAGGGGATAAGTTCTAGTCTGTTAATAACAAGATTCTATGACCAGGAGTACATCCAATATTTCTGTTCTAACCACGATGTAGTGTTTTAGTTTGTCCCAGTAATTAGATATCCGAGTAGAGTAGCTGAGGACAATGACATAGTATTAGTGAGAGGTTTCTTTGAGCCTACATTACTTTTGACATGGCCAGTGCACAACTTTTGGCACGGCCTATGCGCATAAGAATATTTTGACATGCTTTCTTAAACCACTAGAAAAGAGCTTCTTAGATCAGACAGATGACAGGAGAAAGGCATTGAAGGAGAAGATAGAAAAGGGTTTAGAGAAAAGGATTTTTAGAAATGATTATGCTTATCGTGAAATAAAAACACAAGGGAAATTAGCTTTAGATGCGCAACACGTAGGAAAGCTTTGTGTATACAGACCTACATCTAGCACTAACACTTTATTTGTGGGAACAAGTGAATGTCGACAAGTGTTTTTGTTTGAGAGTAAATGGGCATTTATGTTGAATGGACAGGATTCATTGATTCCTAGTATATATTACATTTGTAGACCTAATGCCTATTACCGTCTTCCAAGAGGATGGTATGGCACATGTTATTTGGGGATAGTTTTCCCAAAGATATTCCAACTTGATGACTTGAAAAGATCAAGATCAACATTCTGAATGTTTACCAAAAATTACTGAATTACATCACATTAGATAAAAGAGAGAGTCTCCTTCTGGTATAGTGGGAGATATATTTTGGGCAATAATTCCTTCAGTAGGAGCTGTTCTGAATTCTATAAAGATTCAAAGGTTGTCTACTATTGTGGATAACATGTTGACAAATTTTTCAGGAGCCATGATTCTAATAGATACAGAATTAGCTGCAGAACGATCTATGACTCTTCAGAATCAACTTGTGTTAGACATTCTTTTAGCAAAAGAAGGCAGAGTTTGCAAAATGCTCAATTCAAGGCATTGCTGTTCGTATTTTCCGGACAATAGTAAAGAAATTAGAAGCGTACTTACTAATCTGACTAATGAAAGTGTTGATTTGAAAGAATGGAAGGAACCAGGTGTTTGGTGGAAAGTTGGCAAATGATTTGTTTCAGTGGGAAATTGGCTCAGCAACATTGGGAAAGGAATATTATTGAAAATAATATAAGGGATATTGATTATTGTAATTTGCATAATTGGAGCATGAGAAATATGTAAATTATGTAGGAGGATCAAATTCAAGAAATAGAAAAATGATCATAGGAGGGTAGAAACGAAAAGGGAACATTTGTTTAGGAAAAATGTGAAGATGGAACGAAGATTAGAGGGATTAGAGATGACAGAATTTTAGTTGAAGCAGAAAATGTGTGTGGGAAGATTTAAGTGTGATGACACATTTCGTCATCAGAGGAGGGATTGTTAATGCTGAACTTTACTAATGAATATTCATGTATTCTGAGTATTGAATTTGCATAGAAAATGAATTAACTTAAAGAAAAGAATTGCGCGCATTTGAATTTGCGCCCACCTGAGTGGCCGCCAGTATTCACGAATTGCACTTATTAATAGCTTATTAAGATAATATGTTAAGATCATGCTTTATTAATGTAGTAGTATATCATATAAAGGGTTATGCATTATGTATTAGCTTCATTAATCGTAGGCCTTAACTTAGCGAGGTTTTGGGCCTAGTTGAACGGCCTCGTGTCAAGCTACATTTCTTAGGCGACTTGTAAAAAGGCTGTTTAGAGAATTCAATTGTGATTTTCCACTGTGCTGACCAAGTGCTCGTAGCTGAAGTTCATTCTCATAAGAACTGCTTGCTCAAAGATGATGTATTAGCTATAATACAATGTATATTGTAGTATGTGTAAGACTGACCTTCCCAGTAGAAGACAGTGGATAAACTATGGGAACAGTATGTAACAATGACATGTGAACCATGTACTAGTGAAACTTATAGATTTGTGGTTTTAATTTCATTGGATTAAATGCAAACATGCAATTCATTGACCAATAAGGATGTGGGAATTAGTTTTAGGAAATCTAACTTAGCCGGACTCCACCGAGAGGACGGAGGCCATTCTCCCATTCTTCTTGAGAGTTTAGCTATTCTTTCCAAACTGCATGAAAAGACTTTGGTGGTCATTACAACATTGGCGGTATGAGGCGCTTACCACAGTGCAGAAGACCGCCAACACACCGCCGCGACCGCGGTAGACCGCCACAGCTATTATGACACACATCACGGAATCTGCCAAAATTCAGACACCCACACAACACCGCCACACCAAAGGTCAGCGATTAACTGGCGGTAACAAATCCTCCACCTCCACGCCAACAGAAACACGCCCATGCTATTACGACATACGAATCCACGCGGCGGTCTTTCAAACGCGGTATTCCATTGGCGGTACACACCGCCGCGCTCAAAATACACACACATCTCCAAAACACTGCCACATTGGACAATTCAAAATACACACACCTGATACACATACACACACCACTCCCACACACCCAATACTATATAAAACACACACACACATCACCCACAAACCCCTACAACCAGAAATTCTGAGAGAAGGCCAGAGAGACAGCACAGCTATTGACAACCCCAACACACAGAGGCACACAACACCATCACCCACACAACATCCACGCACAAAACACCACATACCACTACACTCATCCACACTCATCAACACATACACCACCCCACACATCACACAGAACACCCCATGTCACGCCAAAGACACCCCCGCTTCTCCGAGGAGGAGCTCAGGGTCATGGTGGAGGAAATCCTACGGGTAGAGCCACAGCTATTTGGCTCACAGGTACAGCACACATCAATAGCCAGGAAGATGGAGCTATGGCGCAGAATAGTGGACAGGGTCAATGCAGTGGGACAGCACCCAAGAAATAGGGAGGACATCAGGAAGAGGTGGAACGACCTATGGGGGAAGGTGTGTTCAACGGTCTCCAGGCACAACATCGCGGTGCAGCGGACTGGCGGCGGACCCCCACCTCCTCCCCCACAACTAACAACATGGGAGGAGCAAGTCCTGACCATCTTGCATCCTGAGGGCCTCAGAGGAGTCGGTGGAGGATGGGACACTGGTAAGTCAAATCTTAACCATCACATCCCCCACCCTACCTGCATGCTATCACACACCCCCACCCTCACACCCTCCCCTGTCACCCCAAATCCTCACCAATCTACCCATGACACCAAGCACCCATCCCAACACCAAGCCCTGCATGACACAACTAAGCATGGGCACCCCTCACTAAAGCATGCCCACTGCACATACCCAGAACATCCCCCCAACCATCACCACAAAAGCCCCCACACAGGAATGCCTGCACTGGGGATCACGCACACCCAACCATTGCACACCATTACACACACACATGCAATAATCATGTGCCTATACCCCTGCAGGAACCCGAAGGAACGTCACCACACCAGAGGGTCCAGACAACACCACTCCACCCCCAGAAGATGCCCACAGTGACAACAGCAGCTCTGCCCCACTGGATCCGGATGACCAGCCCGGACCATCGTGAGCCTCAGGACAGTCGGTTCCCCTTGCCCAGCCTCAGCCAAAAAGCCTCCAGTACCAGTGTTGCGTGTTCCAGGTTTTTGGAGTGCACCGGCCACCAGGGCAGGCAGTAGGACCGGAGCCAAGGCAGTGGCAGCCCACCCCCTGTAAAGGCTCAGAAAATGGAGAGTGGACGACGGGACCATCTTAAGACTCCTGGTGGGACAACAAGTGACATGGGATCGAAGGCTATTGGTGAGTCAGCTGTAACTCCAACAAAGGTGGGGAAGGTCCAGAGGAAGTCTGCCCAGCCTGTTGTGAGTGTCACGGCGGAGAAGTGCGCCATCATATCCGGCAGTCCAGACACAACCGCCAGCACCGTCGTCACTGGTCCAGAGACCACGGCCAGAGTCACAGCCCAGGAGGGCCCAAGTATCATCACTGGTCCAGAGACCACGGCCAGAGTCACAGCCCAGGAGGGCCCAAGTATCGTCACTGGTCCAGAGACCACCGCCAGAGTCACAGCCCAGGAGGGCCCAAGTATCGTCACTGGTCCAGAGACCACCGCCAGATTCACAGCCCAGGAGGGCCCAAGTATCGTCACTGGTCCAGAGACCACCGCCGGAGTCACAGCCCATGAGGGGCCAGGATGCCACAGCCCCGCTGGTCAATGATGGAACGTCATGCCACACACCAATGTCTGTATCAGAACCGCCATGGCAAAGCACCACTGAACAGGGCAAAGACCGCCATGGCAAAGCACCGCTGAACAGGGCAAAGACCGCCATGGGAAAGCACCGCTGAACAGTCCTGAAACGCCATGGCAAAGCACCGCTGAACAGGGCAAAGACCACCATGGCAAAGCACCGCTGAACAGGGCAAAGACCGCCATGGCAAAGCACCGCTGAACAGTCCTGAACCGCCATGGCAAAGCACCGCTGAACAGGGCAAAGACCGCCATGGCAAAGCACCGCTGAACAGGGTATGCACCGTCTAGGAATGAATGGACCGCCACATCAGGCATCCTTATCCCATGTGCAGCAGGGACAGTGACAGGACAGGTACTTTCACGTGGAGACTCATCCAGTCTGGGCACCAGTCCCGCTACAGAACCAGTGGAGACCTGCATCTACTTGAGAGACTGTGGCTTTGCACTCCCCAGGATGGCACAGTGGGCAAACCACCCACTGTAGTGACTTGAGAGACTGTGGCTTTGCACTCCCCAGGATACATCAATGGGCATGGAGCCCCGTCGTGGATCTGGCTTCGCATTCATCTGGCTGAGGTGCCCCACCTTCCCTTCCCCCTGAGGTGCCTGTAGTGTTTCTATCTGATGCCCCGGCAGTGTTCTCTCCGATTTTGGTCAGGTATCTATTGTGGGCCTCGCCCATGCTTTTTTGGACTGTTGGTGCACGGACATTGTTGTGTACATATCTGCACTACTTCTCGGATTGTATGTGTAAATAAGAGTGATTTTGAGATAGGTATATCTGTATATTTTTGTATGACATGTATATTGGCACATTACAAGGTTTGCCCGATTTTCGCATTGTCTTTGCATTCTTCCGGGGGGATTGTGGGTTGTTCTTGTGATTTTTGTGACTGCATTGGTGTGCATGTTGTGATATGCGAGGGTGGGGGTGTTTGGTGGGTGTCCCCCAAACTTTTGCCTCCCCCCTCCCCGTGTCGTAGGTGCAGTACTCACCTGTATCTTCTGCACCTACGTAGCTGTTGATCGTAAAGGAGCAGATAAACAAGGGCAGGTAGGATTTGTAATTCGGGCTCCATGGTGTCCTCGTTCCTCGTGGGATGTGTTGAGGTGAGCGTTTTCCCATAGCAAAAGGTGTTTCCGCCGTGTTTTTATCCGTGGTGCATCCGCCCCGGAAAAGGTGGCGGATTGGCGGGTTGTAATAGTGTGGGCGGTACATTGTCTCCCGCCTGTCTGTTGGTGGTAACCGCCGCGCTGCTTGTCTGTACCGCCGTGGCGGTCGGAGTGTTAAAGTGGCTGTCTTTGTTGGCGGTTTCCGCTAGGGTCATGAGTCCCTTTTTTTGTCCGCCGGCCTGTTTGCGGTATTACCGCAGCTTTAACACCGTCCGCCAGGGTTGTAATGACCACCTTTGTTTTTTCTGAACTTCAATGCTGAATCCTGATGCCTGGCTGACCGAACCGCATGTCCTATTGACGAAGACTGTTGCAGCTTGCTGAACCATATTGAGGACAGGTATAAGCCAATACTACTGATTGCTATGTCTATTTGCTTTTGTTTCTAGGTACCAACTGCTGATTTTGATAGGGCCATAGCTGGATGTTTTACAAGTTTGTGTGACTAAATTATTTTTTATGAAGTCCAAACATGCTATTCTAATCTGATGTTAGTTAGGGTATTCACTGATGATGTTCGTCACATATACTACCAGTTGATGTCTTTTCTATGCTGAATCTAAATGTATATCATTTTGTTTGCGCAGTTATTTGTATTATTAATTCGTACTGTAACCTCAGAATGTGTAGTGGCTCAAGCTTTGATTAGATTGCGATTCTTTCGGCACTTTGGACAGCCAGTACTGTTTCTGTATGCTTATCATTTGATTTTGAGATTAAGTTACGTAACATTAGCAGTGTTAATATAGGGAAATAAACATTCTAACTTTTACATAAAGGTGTGGTTAATCATGACTGTGAGGTCATGGTGTGTGGAAATTACTGTATTCTATTGATTATTGATGTCACTGATTGTTATTGTTATCGATTGGTATTGGTACGGGGTTTCATGGTGGGAACTACTTGAAGCGCAGTCAAAAGTTCCATTGGCCTATAAGCGTCTCCTTGTAAGTTTACTTAATAAGGTCTGATGTGCTAACAAGCACGACCCCTCCATTGTAAAACACACCATTATTAGCACCATTTTCTATGCAACTAAAATACACAGGAAAAGCAGGGGCCAAAAAGGAAATCACTAAAGAACTGGACTAGAGTATACAAACATGTTCTCCAAACATTTGGAGAACAACCCATGTGTCGCTTGGTTGCAGTTGGTCCAAAACACACAGGCCATAAGCTTCTATCTCCAGCTCCCCAGATTGAAATAAACATTCTAACTTTTACATAAAGGTGTGGTTAATCATGACTGTGAGGACATGGTGTGTGGAAATTACTGTATTCTATTGATTATTGATGTCACTGATTGTTATTGTTATCGATTGGTATTGGTACGGGGTTTCATGGTGGGAACTACTTGAAGCGCAGTCAAAAGTTCCATTGGCCTATAAGCGTCTCCTTGTAAGTTTACTTAATAAGGTCTGATGTGCTAACAAGCACGACCCCTCCATTGTAAAACACACCATTATTAGCACCATTTTCTATGCAACTAAAATACACAGGAAAAGCAGGGGCCAAAAAGGAAATCAGTAAAGAACTGGACTAGAGCATACAAACATGTTCTCCAAACATTTGGAGAACAACCCATGTGTCGCTTGGTTGCAGTTGGTCCAAAACACACAGGCCATAAGCTTCTACCTCCAGCTCCCCAGATTGAAATAAATCCTATTTGCATCATAATCTCATGTTGAACTTTGGCTAAAATTGTTTGCTAATATATTTCTATGTGCGCTACCTTCAAGTAGAGATTCTTAACTCAATTCAAGAAGGAAAGTTTCACAGTTTTCTTCAAACTGTAACCACTCATTATTTAGCAAAAATGCAGACGTTTGAGAAAACAGATCTTACTGATTTGAAGCACCCAATTTACTCATCCTCTGCTTTAAACCAATACATTTGGTAGAACTACACTTATTTATGCTGTCCTAAAATTGGCTGATTAATTCCCCAGAGAATTCCCTCTAAAATGAGTCGCACTACACATTTATGGGCACTCACAATGTCAACAGCTGGTCTTGTAACAATGTTTGATGAGTCTTCTTCATTCATTTGTATGTCCTACTATCTCCTGAGGCAATGCCAGGCACCAGACTGTAACTGACAGTCTTGTAGTGCTCCAGAAAATAATATCCAGTAAGAAACAGAGAAAAAAAAACGGAGATCAGAAAAACCTTCCAACTATCCAGGCCAAGCAAGGTGAATAGCAGGAGAATAAGGTACCACAAACTGGAGAAGATAGGGATTCCATGGAGTCCAGTGGACAAGCAACAGCAAAGAAACAAGTGCAAAGCAACTAGACTCAAAATGGACTCCCCACTTATAGTGCTTAACACGATGCAACACAATTCATAAAGTGGTTCGGCCATCATTGATTGAGAGAAAAGTTAGTATAAAGTTGTTTTAACTGGGAAGCTCTAACACTGTGATTACAATATTCTTCCTGCATGTGGCGGACCATCAAGCTGACATGCAGGAGAAGTCGCCCCAGAGTCCTCTGTTTGGCTCGAGTGAACTGATAAACAATTGAGAAAAACATGGCAGACTATACCAAGGCAGCATACGAGAGGGAAAGCAGGACCTGGGTGAGAGCTTGCAGAACAAATGAGACATGCTCAATTGCAAGGCAAAGGTAAGGGTAGAACCCCTACAAAAAATCTGAACCTATTTTCCATTTCAAAAACATATACATTTCTCTCAAAACACATTTCCTGAAACATACTTATTCCAGTTCTTTCTGGAGCAGTACAACATAGTCTGCGTTACCATTGTGCAAATACGCATTTATATTTGACATTATATTTACTGTGTGCCTTTAATATTAACATGTGTGAACATTTAAACACATTAATGAAATGTAACTATTGAGAAACTGAAGCTTTATAAACTTACGCACTGTTCATCTATATTGCTTACATGTAATCATTATTCACGTTTTATATTTACACTTCTTAAGTAAACATGTATTTTCTCATTCATGTTCTGCATTTATTTTGAAAGTTATATGCATTCATGTGTAATCATATAGTAGAAATGTACATTAAATGTTTAGTAAAAGTTAGCCAGATTACAGACCTTCATTTTCAATGAATTGTTCTTGGTTAGTGTATTCTTCATTTGCAGGTGCGTCCTCAAGGCTGCATTAGCTTGAGTAAAGGAGTATTAGTGCAATATATTAATTTATTAATAGTAAGGCCTGAGAAGAGAAATCTTGCCGAGAAATGTGAAGACCTAATAAGCAGTTGAAGTCTCCTATTCATCACGTATCAGAAATAGGAGATACTGCAAGGTTGCAGTAACACTTCAAGTTCTGTGGGATTGGAAATTCAAGTGATGTTGCAAATGCACACCACAAGAAGAGACATGATTGGTTCCAGTGGGGGGGAAGATATACAATTGATGCTGATGGCCTTGTTTGCTATAATTAATGTTTACATTTTTCGAAGTTAGGGCAGATTCCCTTAGACTTTGAGAGGTACATACCTCTCTGCTTCCTGTATTCCTGCAAGTGGGAAAAATATCTACTAAACAGCCACCCATTGGGACAGCAATGGATTCTCAGTTCTATTCAGCTAAGTGGATAATGGCTGACTGTTACCCTCCGATAATTCTCTGAAGACCTGTGGAACTATGCTTACCCCAATAAGCAGGGGGGATGTTTGGCCCCTGTCTGATTCCTGTACTGAGGTGGACTCTTTACTGCAGTTTGCTGAATTTTGCTAGGTATGAAACCAAGCTTCCGGATGGGGATTGGGTGGAGTATATCTCCAAATCTGATATTAAGATGATGCAGGAGACCTGAGAATTTAAATGGGATGTTTTTCTTAGTTTTTCTGTACCAGCTTTTTGTGTTCCTGGTCACAGAGCTGGGGGGAGGGGGAGTTGGTGATGCTCATTCACATGCTAAGATATACCAGGCTATCCAAATTGAATGTAAACATCAATGTAAACATCAAGGTACTTTGATTGTATGGATTATTCTTTTGAATACAATTAATATTCTTGTAGTCAATCTCTAAAACCCAGTGTGGGAAATGGGATGCCAAATCAATGCTCTGTTTTTGACCCTGTCAAATTTTAAACTAAGAATGGAAGCTATCTCTAATGCTTTTTGTATTATCGTGGGGGTGGGATTTTAATGCAAAAATTGGCAAAAACACCACTCTCCCTGGTTCCTTTGATAACAGAGATTTCAGGCTGCCCAGGTGGACCAGGTTGCAGATTATAGAGGGAGAAAACTATTGGAGGCCCTTCATAGCTCTGGGCTGATAAATACAACTGAGTTGATGTAAAATCTCTCTAGACAGGCACCAGCGTTTGTGGGCTGGGGCTCAGGTACAGTGATTGAATATGATTTTGAGTCCAGAATCTTGAGTCAGCTTGTCCTTAGGGGCGGGGTTAAGGAGATGGAGCATAGCGATCACAATCCTATTGAGCTGTTATTCATCCTCCTGGTTCTCAGACATACCCAGGAAGCTGTGGATCCTAGGGGTATGGAGATCAAGGACTTTGGGCTCAGGATGAGCTGGTGACATGCATATATTCCTTTTGTACTCTCGGATCTGGTGAAATGTAATCATAGCTTGATCATGGATGTTTTATTGTCTGAAAACTCATCCCCTACAGAGATTATGGCTGCTATTGATAAACTGATCAGTTCAGCTAGAGATATTATAAATGGCAATCGTAGGCCAACAAAGAATCATTACCACATGTGGTTCAACAGTACATGGAAAGCTGCAAACAAGAGGTTACGAAAGGAGTTGAGTAGTAAACCCAGAGACAGAACAAGGGTTAAAAAAGCTAGGCTGGAATATAAGCTTGCAATTGGACGGTTTATTGATTGGCAATAAAATGCACAGATTCCTGTTCCTTCTTGTGTGGCCCAATGGGCTTCACAGAAATGTACCTGCTGTATTATTGTGAACTGTCTCAAACAACCTAAAAAGATCCATCAGAGAAGTGTTTGTAAATCACACACCTGTGCACTCTCATGTCTTTACAGTTCCTTTGCATACCTGCAAAGCATTTACTGGTATGGAATGAGATGTCTTTTAAAATTCTGTCATTTTTCCAGGGACAGATTGCCAAAGAATTTTGGACAAGCAGAATAGACCAAAATATTTGTATTCTGCTACTATGCACTAAATATGCTATGCTATAATACATAGGCACTTTCAGAGTATGTAATGTATGTGACATTGTATAGCAACATATGGGTAATCGTTTCTTGACTTAACAAGTGCATAAATCGACAAAATAAAATGCCTGATATTTCCTGATGTGAATGCAGTGTCATCTTTAAACTAACCTTGTCACATCGATTTGATTTATTGTTTCATTTTTTGGGCTCACCGAGTTTAATACAAGTGTTGTGAAAGGTAATTGAAGCTGATGCTTCGGTACATGTGCACAGAGCTCATACTTTCATGTGCAATGCTCACAGAACACGAGTAAAGAAATAGACAGGTAAAGTCAAATCATATTATTGTCAGATTTTGATCCTTCTATGAATAAGTTAATACTTGCAAGATATTGGTGTTTATGCAGCAGTTCTCTCCGCTATCTGATCAATATCCATATGTGGGTAGTAGTAATCATCTGTGCATTTTTTCATCATCAATAAAATATGTTTTTGAGAATTTACTTTGAATATTCTAGATTTCCTCATTTTAGAATTTAGGGAGTGGAAACATAGAGCTAGGTGAGATTGAAAACAAAATAAAAATGCAAAAGCGAAAGTAGGGCGCAGGGAGGAAAGAGGGGAATCAAATTATATTGGAAAGAGTAGAGCTTAAATTTGGAAGAACAGTAAATAGCTACCTAAGGGGCAGAAGCAAAGTCACAGACGTTTAGAAGGGTGTGTATCCTAGAGCCAATGGGGGTCATTACAACCCTGGCGGACGGTGTTAAAGCGGCGGTAAGACCGCCAGCAGGCTGGCGGTAAAAAAATGGGAACTATGACCGTGGCGGAAACCGCCAACAAAGACAGCCACTTTAACACTCCGACCGCCATGGCGGTACAGACAAACAGCGCGGCGGTCAACGCCAACAGACAGGCGGGAGACAAAGTACCGCCCACAGTATCACAACCTACCAATCCGCCACCTTTTCGGGGGTGGATTCACCGCGGATAAAAACACGGCGGAAACAGCCATTTCAAAGGGAAAACGCTCACCACTACACACTCCACGAGGAAGGAGGGCACCATGGAGCCTGAACTCCATATTCTTCCTGCACTAGTCTTCCTGCTCCTATACGACGATCATCAATGTCTGCGGTGAAGACAACGGTGAGTACTGCACCTAAGACATAGGGGAGGGGGAGGCAAAAGACAGGGACACACAGACGCAACACCCCCACCCCGACCTTCACCCACTACAACACACACACCAATGCATATCCAAACATCATAGTAACAACCCCCAACCCCCCCGGAAGAATGCAAAGACCAAAGGAAATGAGTGGAATCATTGTAGTATATCAAAATACAGTAACCAAATATCTACACATATATATATATATATATATATACACATAAAACAAAATATAAACCACGATTAGTAGTGCAGGTAATGCACAAGTCATTGTCCGTGGACCACTGGGCCCAAAATGCATGGGCGAGGCCCACACACGATACCTGATCCAAACGGAGAGAACACTGCTGGGGCATCAGATACAAATACAACAGGCACCTCAGGGGGAAGGGAAGGGGGGGCACCTCAGCCGGATGAGTGCACCACGCCAGATCCACGAGGGGGCTCCATGCCCATTGATGTATCCTGGGGAGTGTAAAGCCACAGTCTCTCAAGTCTCTACAGTGGGTGGGTTGCCCACTGTACCAACCTGGGGAGTGCACAGCCACAGTCACTCAAGTCTCTACAGTGGGTGGTTTGCCCACTGTACCATCCTGGGGAGTGCAAAGCCACAGTCTCTCAAGTCTCTACAGTGGGTGGGTTGCCCACTGTACCATCCTGGGGAGTGCAAAGCCACAGTCTCTCAAGTCTCTACAGTGGGTGGGTTGCCCACTGTACCATCCTGGGGAGTGCAAAGCCACAGTCTTTCAAGTCTCTACAGTGGGTGGTTTGCCCACTATACCATCCTGGGGAGTGCAAAGCCACAGTCTTTCAAGTGGATAACAGTCTCCACTGGTTCTGGAGGGGGACTGGTGCCCAGAGTGCTTCATCCTGTGCAGGACAGACAGAGTGGATGCATGTCTCCACTGGTTCTGGAGGGGGACTGGTGCCCAGAGTGCTTCATCCTGTGCAGGACAGACGGAGTGGATGCATGTCTCCACTGGTACTGGAGGGGGACTGGTGGCCAGAGTGCTTCATCCTGTGCAGGACAGATGGAGTGGATGCATGTCTCCACTGGTTCTGGAGGAGGTCTGGTGCTCAGAGCGCATCACTCACCCCGTGACGGTCCCAGTTGCGTCACTGCCCCTGCCGCTCATGGGCTAGCGGTGCGTGAGTTGGCGGTCCTTGCCCTGTTCGGCAGTGCTTGCCCTGTTCAGCGCTGCTTGCCCTGTTCAGCGGTGCTTGACTTGGCGGTCTTTGCCCTGTTCAGCGGTGTTTGAGTTTGCAGTTTCTGACCTGTTCAGCGGTGCTTGCCCTGTTCAACGGTGCTTGACTTGGCGGTGCTTGCCCTGTTCAGCGGTGCTTGCCCTGTTCAGCGGAGCTTGCCATGGCGGTCTTTGCCCTGTTCATTGGTGCTTGAGTTTGCAGTTTCTGACCTGTTCAGCGGTGATTGCCCTGTTCAGCGGTGCTTGACTTGGCGGTGCTTGGCCTGTTCAGGGGTGCTTGCCCTGTTCAGCGGAGCTTGCCATGGCGGTCTTTGCCCTGTTCAGTGGAGCTTGAGTTTGCAGTTTCTGACCTGTTCAGCAGTGCTTGCCCTGTTCAGCGGAGCTTGCCATGGCGGTCTTTTCCCTGTTCATCGGAGCTTGAGTTTGCAGTTTCTGACCTGTTCAGCGGTGCTTGCCCTGTTCAGCGGAGCTTGCCATGGCCGTCTTTGCCCTGTTCAGCGGTGCTTGAGTTTGCAGTTTCTGACCTGTTCAGCGGTGCTTGCCCTGTTCAGCTGAGCTTGCCATGGCGGTCTTTGCCCTGTTCAGTGGTGTTTGAGTTTGCAGTTTCTGACCTGTTCAGCGGTGATTGCCCTGTTCAGCGGTGCTTGACTTGGCGGTGCTTGGCCTGTTCAGCGGTGCTTGCCCTGTTCAGCGGAGCTTGCCATGGCGGTCTTTGCCCTGTTCAGCGGAGCTTGAGTTTGCAGTTTCTGACCTGTTCAGCGGTGCTTGCCCTGTTCAGCGGTGCTTGCCCTGTTCAGCGGAGCTTGCCATGGCGGTCTTTGCCCTGTTCAGCGGAGCTTGAGTTTGCAGTTTCTGACCTGTTCAGCGGTACTTGCCCTGTTCAGCGGAGCTTGCCATGGCGGTCTTTGCCCTGTTCAGCGGTGCTTGAGTTTGCAGTTTCTGACCTGTTCAGCGGTGCTTGCCCTGTTCACCGGAGCTTGCCATGGCGGTCTTTGCTCTGTTCAGCGGTGCTTGAGTTTGCAGTTTCTGACCTGTTCAGCGGTGCTTGCCCTGTTCAGGTGTGCTTGCCATGGCGGCCCTTCATTGCCCAGCTGGGCTGGGGCTGGCGGTCCTTCATTGGGCAGCTGGGCTATGGCTGCCGGGCCCTCCTGGGCAGCTGGGCTGTGGCTGGCGGTGGCCTCCTGGGCACTGACACTGGCAGTGGCCTCCTGGCCAGTGACGATCGGTCTGCCCTCCTGGGCACTGATTCTGGCGGTGGCCTCCTGGTCATTGACGATCGGGCTGCTGTCCTGGGCACTGACTCTGGCGGTCGCCTCCTGGCCACTGACGATTGGGCTGGCTGTGGCCTCCTGGGCAGCGGGGATGATGGCGGTCTTCTCCGCCGTGCTGCTCCTCCCAGACTTTGGCGATTTCTTCTGCCCCTTCCCCACCTTGGGAGGAGTCACAGCTGAGTCGACACTCCCCCCGGCACCCTTGTGAGCGGCTTTGCTGGCTGGAGTCTTCCCCCTCTCCCGCCGGGCACTGTCCAACTTCTGGTGCTTCACGGGGGGGACTGGCTGTGCTGTGGCTCCGTGTCACACTGGCTGCCCTGGTGCCCGGTGCACTCCACATACATGTAACAACAGGCACCACTGGTCCCGGAGAATTTTTGGCTGAGGTGATAGTACGGGACCTATGAATTGGAGGGGTGGTGGGAAAGAGGTCAAGCTTGGTCAGGAAAAGTTTCTTAGGAACACTGGGATGGGTAGCTGGAGGGGGTTTGGGAGTGGAGGAAGAGGAGGTGGTTGTAGGAGGTGTAGCTTTTGTGGCTGTGGGTGCAGGTGCATGCGCTGGAGGCTGTCGTGAGGTGGATGTATGTTGGGTGGGTGTGTGCCTGCGTTTGTGTACTTTGGGAGGGGGCATCACAGATAAACTGGGAGAGGACAAAGGGGGCGTGTAAATGGTAGTGGGGGTGGTGACTGCACGTGAGCGGGGTGTGGTGGTGGGTGTGCTGGTGCGGGACCTAGTGGCTGTAGTGGTAGTGCATGCAGGTGGGAGTGTAGACGAGACTGGGAGGGAGGAGGGAGACGAGGAGGAGGGGGACACAGTGGAGGCAGTGGATGTTGGTGTGTCTGTATGTGTGTGATGCTTGCACGAGTGCCTGTGGGATGTGTGGTGCTTATGTTTGCCTGAGCTTCCCTTGTATGTTGACGTGTGTGCATGCTGGTCTGATGGTGTGCTTGGGATAGGCTGGGGTACAGGGGATTGGGTCTGGGTGGAGGAAGTTGGAGGGGGGAGGCTAGGCACAGGGACAATGGCTGCCATCAGTGCTGAGGCCAAAGTTTGCAGGGTTCGATGAAGGGCAGCCTGACCAGAATGAATGCCCTCCAGGAATGCATTTGTGTGTTGCAATTCCCTTTCTACACCCTGGATGGCATTCAAAATGGTAGACTGCCCAACAGTGAGGGACCTGAGGAGGTCAATGGCCTCCTCACTGAGGGCAGCAGAGGTGACAGGGGCAGGGGCAGGGGCTGAGGTGCCTGGGGCAAAGGTGATGCCCACCCTCCTGGGTGAGTGGGCACGGGGCGAAGGCTGAGGGGCTGCTGGCAGGGTGGTGCTGGTAGAGGGGGTGGCGGCTGTACCTGTAGAAGTGGGGGACACAGATTTTGCCGCCACCACAAGGGAGCTCCCATCGGAGGACGAGTCTGTGTCGCTGGTTGCAGATCCTGTGACCGCCGTGAAGCTCCCCTCGCCCTCCGTCCCACTGGTGTATTCAGAGTCTGTGGTGTGGCCATCCATGGCCATGTGGGATGCAGCTCCCTCGTGCTCCGGTGCCACTGTACCTCCGCCTGATGATGCTGATGCACACAAGAACAGGGAGACCACAAAAAGGGGGGGGGAGACAGAAGAAAGACAGGTTGAGTGCATGGCTTACCGCTACCGTTGGCGGACAATACAGACACAGCAGCCCCCTGCACTACGCCGCGCTGTTGGGCTCTACAGATGCAGTTCCTGGGATATGGCCTACATGGCTATGGTCGACATCTGCACACATAGATGACACAGGGGCATGTATACCTGTACTTGGCACTCTACAGAGGTGGGGTGGAGTGCCACATGGCCTGCATTACGGAGGGGCCTAGCCTACGGAACTCGCCCTGGCCTAGGGAAACCCATAGCCCTCCTCCCCCACCCAGACACCTTCACTGCGCGCAAAGTCCGCAGAATGATGTTTTACTCACCCCCTTGTGTCTGCTGTGATGCCCTCAAGCGCCCATCCAACTCAGGGTAGGCCACCGCCAGGATCCGGAACATCAGGGGGGTCATGGTGCGATGGGCACCTCTCCCACGTTGGGAGGCCATCCCCAGCTGAGCCTCCGCCGTCTTCTTGCTCCAGCGGCGAATGTCCTCCCATCTTTTACAGCAGTGGGTGCTCCGTCTGTGGTGGACCCCCAGAGTCCGGACGTCCTTGGCGATGGCACGCCAAATATCCTTCTTCTGGTGAGCGCTGACCTAAATGAAATGTACAGGGGAAGAAGAGAAGTCATTACCAACTGCACCGTCGAAGTGAGTCGCCCACATCCCTACCCTTGCCATGTGGCACATGCATTTACATTCCTTCATGCACGCAGAACTGTGCCCCCTTCATTCTTACAACCAGCCCTCTCCACTCAGGCATAGCCCATACAACGTGCTCCCTGTGTACTTACTTGTTGGTCTGGAGGACCGTAGAGTACCGTGTACTGGGGGAGGACCCCGTCCACGAGCTTCTCCAACTCCTCTGCAGTGAAGGCAGGGGCCCTTTCCCCAGACGCACGAGCCATTATCTCTTCCCAGACCGAGGTCACAGCAGCACTTGCAGTGTAGGTCCTCTCCTGTCGAAGATCAGGTATCGAGTGATTGAACAGATAGAAAATGGCGGTCACGTCCGCGGCGGTGACGTCCGCGGCGGTGCGTACCATCACCGCCGACGCACTTCGTCATTGGCTCCTGGGACCCATAGGGTCCAATGTTAACCAATGCAGCATTGCGCCGCGGTCTTTGACCGCCTACCGCGACGGTGTACAACACCAGCGCAGTTACCTCACATCCCATTGTCCCACTTTAGAGGTCAGGCAGCCGCCATTTCAGGGGCCCACATGGCTTCATTTTTAAGTGCGTCACACATACCTAGGCCCAGACTCAACACACATACAGGCAACTTTTTGGATTATGATTCGTGTTCTGTGTAGACTGTGGGTACATACCTCTGAGTTGTTTTACTCTGTGGTTGCTGTTGTCCCTCCTAGGCACCGTCCGCTGGGACATGTGAGGAGATGGCTGAATCCTCCAGTGTACAGACCGCTGGTGGACCTGTTGACAATGGAGGAGCGACATTTGATCATCACCTACAGGTTTGACCGTGCCACAATCCAGGAACTGTGTACCCAGTTAGAGCCTTACCTGATGTCAGCAATCCGCCATCCCACAGGAATCCCCCCTCAAGTGCAGGTGCTATCAGTGCTCCATTTCCTTGCAAGTGGGTCATTTCAAACAACTGTGGCCATGGCATCAGGCATGTACCAGCCTATGTTTTCAAACGTGTTGTCCAGAGTGTTGTCTGCCATGCTGAAACACATGCGGCGCTACATCGTTTTCCCTCAGGTGGAGGATTTGCCTACAGTGAAAGGTGACTTCTATGCCCTTGGACATATCCCCAACATCATAGGTGCCATTGATGGGACCCATGTAGATCTGGTCCCCCCCCCACAGGAGTGAACAGGTGTACAGGAACCAGAAGAGTTATCATTCGATGAATGTACAGATGGTATGTTTGGCAGACCAGTACATCTCCCAGGTAAATGCTAGGCTCAGTGCATGACGCCTACATCCTGCAGAATAGCAGCATCCCTTATGTGATGGGTCAACTCCAGAGGCACCGGGTGTGGCTATTAGGGGACTCTGGTTACCCCAACCTGTCATGGCTACTGACCCCAGTGAGGAATCCCAGGGACCAGGGCAGAGGAACGCTACAATGAGGCCCATGGGCGGACTAGGAGGGTGATCGGACGCACCTTCGGCCTCCTGAAGGCCAGGTTCAGGTTCCTCCATATGACAGGTGGTTCCCTATTCAACTCACCAAGGAAGGTGTGCCAGATCATAGTGGCCTGCTGTATGCTTCACAATTTGGCTTTGCGACGACAGGTGCCTTTTCTGCAGGAGGATGGTCCAGATGACGGTGTTGTGGCAGCTGTGGAGCCGGTGGACAGTGATGAGGAGGAAGCAGAGGAAGAAGACATTGACAACAGGGACTCAGTTATCCAGCAATATTTCCAGTGACACACAGGTGAGAATACATTCCTGCCTACTACAAGTACTTTCACACTTCTACCTCTATCCTGTCTGTCGATTTCAACCAGTATATGGTAACTGAGTTGTACATTTCCATTACGGTTTCACAGGTGTGGTTTCCAACGTGTGTCATCTGCTTAGATTCCTCATGGACTTGAGATGTGTGACATAGGTATGTTGACATTACATTTGAGAACCCATTTTGTCACTGTCATTGCTAATACACATTTTCAAAATCACAGACTGATTCCAGATTGTTTTGTGCTTCAAGGATGTTTATTGCAGTGCTAAATATTGGAGGGGGTTGTAAAATGGTGAGGGGTGATGGTGGAGGAATGTCCATGGCAGAGTCCAGTCTATTAGTCTCATAGGTGCATTGCCCATATGGGCATAGGAAGTGGAGCTGGGGCAGTTCCAATATGGACAGGGTTACAAAGTGGGACAGTAGGATGACAATCAGGGTGGTCTTATTTCTTGGCGGGGGTCTTGGCATTGTGCTCTGTCTTGTTCCTGGTTCTCAGGGACCGCTTGTGGGGTGGTTCTCCGTCTGCGGGGGGGGGTGCTGGTGTAGTGGTCCTGTGGTGGTGCCTCCTGTCCACTAGCACCGGTGGAGGTGGTGGGCAGTTCATCGTCCATGCTAGTCTCAGGGGCCCCTTGGAGTGCCACAGTGTCCCTCCTGGTGTTCAGTATCTCCTTCAGCACCCCTACGATGGTGCCCAGGGTGGAGCTGATGGATCTGAGTTCCTCCCTGAACCCCAAATACTGTTCCTCCTGCAGGCGCTGGGTCTCCTGAAACTTGGCCAGTACCATAGCCATCGTCTCCTGGGAGTGGTGGTATGCTCCCATGATGGAGGAGAGGGCCTCGTGGAGAGTGGGTTCCCCAGGCCTGTCCGCCCCCCATCGCACAGCAGCCCTCCCAGTTCCCCTGTGTTCCTGTGCCTCTGTCCCCTGGACCGTGTGCCCACTACCACTGCCCCCAGGTCCCTGTTGTTGTTGGGGTGGTGGGTTCTCCTGGGTTCCCCGTAGTGGTGGACACACAGCTGATTGACGTGTCCTGGGGACGGAGGTATGGGCCCGCGGGGTGGGTGATGTGCTGGTGTTACCAGAGGGGGGAAGGTCTGTGGTGGGCTGTGCCTGTGTGAGGGGAACCGACTGTCCCGAGGCCCACGATGGTCCGGGCTGGTCATCTAGATCCAGGTGGACAAAGCTGCTGTCATCACTGTGGGCCTCTTCTGTGGGTGGGGTGGAGATGTCTGGACCCTCCTGTCTGGTGACGTTGGGTAGTGGTCCTGCAGGGGTGGAAAGGCATGATTATTGCATCTGTGTGTTTCATGGTGTGCAATGGGTGGGTGACTGTGTACCCCAGTGCTAGCATTCCTGTGTTTGGGCTTGTGTGATGATGGTTGAGGGGGATGTTATGGGTATGTGCAGTGTGCATGCTTTAGTGATGGGTGTCCATGCTTTGTTTTTGCATGCAGGGCTTGGTGTTGGGATGGGTGGTTTGTGATATTGGTACATTTGTGAGGAGTTGGAGTGATAGGGGTGGGGGTATGTGATAGCATGCAGGTAGGGTGGGGGATATGATAGTTAAGATTTGACTTACCAGAATCCATTCCTCCACCGACTCCTGCGAGGCCCTCAGGATGCAGAATAGTCAAGACCTGCTCCTCCCATGTTGTTAGTTGTGGGGGAGGAGGTGGGGGTCCGCTGCCAGTCCGCTGTACCGCGATGTTGTGTCTGGAGACCACGGAACGCACCTTCCCCAGTAGGTCGTTCCACCTCTTCCTGATGTCGTCCCAATTTCTTGGGTGCTGTCCCACTGCGTTGACCCTGTCGACTATTCTTCGCCATAGCTCCATCTTCCAAGCTATGGAGGTGTGCTGCACCTGTGAGCCAAATAGCTGTGGCTCTACCCGTACGATTTCCTCCACCATGACCCTGAGCTCCTCCTCCGAGAACCTGGGGTGTCTTTGCCGTGCCATGGGGTTGTGTAGGTGATGTGTGGGGTGTTGTATGTAGTGATAAGTGTGATGATATGTAGTGGTGTGTGGTGTTTTGTGCGTGGAAGTTGTGTGGGTGATGGTGTTGGGTGTCTGTGGCTGCTAGTTTGTGGATGGTGGTGTCTCTCTCTGTGCTTCATTCTCAATTGTTGTCGTAGGGGTTTGTGGGTGATGTGGGTGTGTGTTTTATATAGTATTGAGTGTGTGGGAGTGGTGTGTTTATGTCTCAGATGTGTGTCTTTCGAATTGTCCAATGTGGTGGTGTTTTGGAGATGTGTGTGTATTTTGAGCGCGGCGGTGTGTACCGCCAATGGAATACCGTGGTTGAAAGACTGCCGCGTGGATTTGTGGGTTGTGATAGCATGGGCGTATTTATGTTGGCGTGACGGTGTCGGTTTTGTTTTCACCAGTTTATCACTGACCTTCTGTGTGGCAGACTTGTGTGGGTGTCTGAATTTTGTCGGATTTCGGGATGTGGGTCATAATAGCTGTGGCGGATTTCCGCGGCCACGGCGGTGTGTTGGGGGTCTTCTGCACAGCGGTAAGCGGCTTTTACCGCCAATGTTGTAATGAGGGCCAATATCTGCAATTCAACAAAGATCTGTACGTATCATTTCCACTGTAAGGTAAATGTTGGCAGTCTCTTAAGACTTTTCTATACCAGAAGAAAATCTGTCCCCATTGCCATTTGAGAGTGTATCCAAATGCCACTTCTCCTCACGTGGCAGAATTCCTTGAACAGCAAATGTCTATTTCAGGGAGAGAGAAGGGCGACCATGGGAGAGGAGGAGATAGCAAAAGTAGGGAAAATTATAATAAGAATGAAAAATAGAAAATATGTTGGGAAAGAGAAGCAAATGTTACACACAAAAAAAAGATACATCAAGAGATCGAGAGGAAGAAGCACATGAATGGAAAGAGATTAACAAGAAATAAGAAACAATAATATATAGAGAGACATTAGTGAGCCAAAAAGGAAGAATGAAATGGTTTTCATTATGAACACTAACAATGAAACGTTCACTTATAACACTTTACCCCGTTAACTTAGCAACCTGCTGTCTGAGACCACAAAATACCGTTTGAAAAGGAGAGGCAGATGGGAGTGGGAAAATGATGGAATGCAAGACGCCAGTTTATTTGTTTTCACATTACATATATGAATAATGAACTGTCTACGTTAACCTCTTAGCTGCTGGGCCTTCCCCCCCCCAGTGCTGAGCACTTTTTTGGCTATTTGGGGTAGTTCGTGCTTAGGCCTACATAGCTTTTTGTCCACATAAGCTATCCATGCTAAATTTGCGTCCTTTTTTTCCAACATCCTAGGGATTCTAAAGGTACCCAGAGTTTCTGGGTTCACCTGGAGGAGACCAAGAAATTAGCCAAAATACACCTAAAATGTTGTTTTTTTAAAAACAAAAATGGGAAAAAAGGGCTGCCGAAGAAGGCTTGTGGTTTTTACCCTGAAAATGGCATCAACAAAGGGTTTGCGGTGCTAAAATCACCATCTTCCCAGCTTTCAGGAACAGGCAGAGTTGAATCAGAAAACCACATTTTTTCAACACAATTTTGGCATGACATACTTTATTTTTACTATTTTTTGGTGCTTTCATCCTGCTTCCAGTTAGTGACAGAAATGGATGTGAAACCAACATTGGATCCCGGAAAGCTAAGTATTTCTGAAAAGTAGACAGAATTCTGAATTCAGCAAGGGGTCATTTGTGTCGATACTACAAGGTTTTCCTACAGAAAATAACAGTTAAAAAAAAAATATATAGAAATTGAGCTGAAAAAAACAGCCATTTTTCTCAGCGTTTTACTCTCTAACTTTTTCCTGCAATGTCAGATTTTTTAAAGCAATATACCGTTACGTGTGCTGGGCTCTTCTGGTTGCAGGGATATATAGGGCTTGTAGGTTCATCAAGATCCCTAGGTACCCAGAGCCAATAAATGAGCTGCACATTGCAATGGGTTTTCATTCAATACTGGGTATACAGCAATTCATTTGCTGCAATATAAAGAGTGAAAAATAGGTATCAAGAAAACCTTTGTATTTCCAAAATGGGCATAAGATAAGGTATTGAGCAGCAGTGGTTATTTGCCCATCTCTGAATCCCGGGGTGCCCAAACTAGCATGTGAATTACAGGCCATTTCTCAAATAGACGTCTTTTTTACACACTGTCTTACATTTGGAAGGAAAAAATGTAGAGAAAGACAAGGGGCAATAACACATGTTGTGCTATTCTGTGTTCCCCCAAGTCTCCCGATAAAAATGGTACCTCACTTGCGTAGGTAGGCCTAATGCTCGCGACAGGAAAGGCAACATGGACACACCACATTTTGACATTGAAATCTGATGTGTTTTTTGCAAAGTGCCTAGCTGTGGATTTTGGCCTCTAGCTCAGCCGGCACCTAGGGAAACCTACCAAACCTTCACATTTTTTAAAACTAGACACCTAGGGGAATCTAGGATGGGCTGACTTGTGGGGCTCTGATCAGGTTCTGTTACCCAGAATCCTGTGCAAACCTCAAAATGTGGCCAAAAAAACACTTTTTCCTCACATTTCGGTGACAGAAAGTTTTAGAATCTGAGAGGAGCCACAAATTTCCTTCCACCCAGCGTTCCCCCAAGCTTCTCGATAAAAATTATACCTCACTTGTGTTGATAGGACTAGTGCCCACGACAGGAAATGCCCCAAAACACAACGTGGACACATCACATTTTGACAAAGAAAACAGAGCTGTTTTTTGCAAAGTGCCTAGCTGTGAATTTTGGCCTCTAGCTCAGCCGGCACCTAGGGAAACCTACCAAACCTGCACATTTTTTAAAACTAGACAACTAGGGGAATCCAGGATGAGCTGACTTGTGGGGCTCTGATCAGGTTCTGTTACCCAGAATCCTTTGCAAACCTCAAAATGTGGCCAAAAAAACACTTTTTCATCACATTTCGGTGACAGAAAGTTTTAGAATCTGAGAGGAGCCACAAATTTCCTTCCACCCAGCGTTCCCCCAAGCTTCTCGATAAAAATTATACCTCACTTGTGTTGGTAGGCCTAGTACCCACGACAGGAAATGCCCCAAAACACAACGTGGACACATCACATTTTGACAAAGAAAACAGAGCTGTTTTTTGCAAAGTGCCTAGCTGTGAATTTTGGCCTCTAGCTCAGCCGGCACCTAGGGAAACCTACCAAACCTGCACATTTTTTTAAACTAGACAACTAGGGGAATCCAGGATGAGCTGACTTGTGGGGCTCTGATCAGGTTCTGTTACCCAGAATCCTTTGCAAACCTCAAAATGTGGCCAAAAAAACACTTTTTCATCACATTTCGGTGACAGAAAGTTTTAGAATCTGAGAGGAGCCACAAATTTCCTTCCACCCAGCGTTCCCCCAAGCTTCTCGATAAAAATTATACCTCACTTGTGTTGGTAGGCCTAGTGCCCACGACAGGAAATGCCCCAAAACACAACGTGGACACATCACATTTTGACAAAGAAAACAGAGCTGTTTTTTGCAAAGTGCCTAGCTGTGGAGTTTGGCCTCTACCTCAGCCGGCACCTAGGGAAACCTAGCAAACCTGCACAGTTCTGAAAACTAGACACCTAGGGGAATCCAAGATGGGGTGACTTGTGGGGCTCTGATCAGGTTCTGTTTCCCAGAATCCTTTGCAAACCTCAAAATGTGGCCAAAAAAACAATTTTTCCTCACATTTCAGTGACAGAAAGTTCTGGAATCTGAGAGGAGCCACAAATTTCCTTCCACCCAGCACTCCCCCAAGTCTCCCGATAAAAATGATACCTCACTTGTGTTGGTAGGCCTAGTGCCCACGACAGGAAATGCCCCAAAACAAAACGTGGACACATCACATTTTGACAAAGAAAACAGAGCTGTTTTTTGCAAAGTGCCTAGCTGTGGAGTTTGGCCTCTACCTCAGCCGGCACCTAGGGAAACCTAGCAAACCTGCACAGTTCTGAAAACTAGACACCTAGGGGAATCTAGGACGGGCTGACTTGTGGGGCTCTGATCGGGTTCTGTTACCCAGAATCCTATGCAAACCTCAAAATGTGGCCAAAAAAACACTTTTTCCTCACATTTCGGTGACAGAAAGTTTTAGAATCAGAGAGGAGCCACAAATTTCCTTCCACCCAGCGTTCCCCCAAGCTTCTCGATAAAAATTATACCTCACTTGTGTTGGTAGGCCTAGTGCCCACGACAGGAAATGCCCCAAAACACAACGTGGACACATCACATTTTGACAAAGAAAACAGAGCTGTTTTTTGCAAAGTGCCTAGCTGTGAATTTTGGCCTCTAGCTCAGCCGGCACCTAGGGAAACCTGCCAAACCTGCACATTTTTTAAAACTAGACAACTAGGGGAATCCAGGATGAGCTGACTTGTGGGGCTCTGATCAGGTTCTGTTTCCCAGAATCCTTTGCAAACCTCAAAATGTGGCCAAAAAAACAATTTTTCCTCACATTTCAGTGACAGAAAGTTCTGGAATCTGAGAGGAGCCACAAATTTCCTTCCACCCAGCACTCCCCCAAGTCTCCCGATAAAAATGATACCTCACTTGTGGGGGTAGGCCTAGTGCCCGCGACAGGAAATGACCCAAAACACAACATGGACATATCACATTTTCACAAAGAAAACAGAGCTGTTTTTTTCAAAGTGCCTAGCTGTGGATTCTGGCCTCTAGCTCAGCTGGCACCTAGGGAAACGTAGCACACCTGCACAGTTATGAAAACTAGACACCTAGGGGAATCCAAGATGGGGTGACTTGTGGGGCTCTGATCAGGTTCTGTTACCCAGAATCCTTTGCTAACCTCAATATTTGGGAAAAAAACACTTTTTCCTCACATTTCGGTGATAGAAAGTTCTGGAATCTGAGAGGAGCCACAAATGTCCTTCCACCCAGCACTCCCCCAAGTCTCCCAATAAAAATGGTGCCTCACTTGTGTGGGTAGGCCTAGTGCCCGCGACAGGAATAGATCACACAACGGTCAATGTTGGTACTTACATGAGGCAACTGTTGACCCTGTGGTGATCCATTCCTTACACAGGTACTAGGTATAGGCACTCAAGTAGGGTAGTGTTTTTATCAGGACAGGTGAGGAATCACTGGGTGGTGGGAATTTTGTGGATCGCAGCATATTCCTGTAGTTTGTGTGACAGAAATGCAAGAAAAATAGAGTTTTTATTCAACATTTCAGCTTTGCAGGGGATTCTGGGTAAGAAAACTTTGGGGAATCCACACAAGTCACACCTCTGTGGACTCCCCTGGATATCTAGTTTCCAGAAATGTTTTGGTTTAGTATGTTTCCCTATATAGCCGCCGAACCCAGGACCAAAAACAGAGGCTCCTGCCTTACAAAACCAGTTTGTTTTGTGATAGATAATTTTGATGTCTCCACAATAAAATTTGGGCAGTGGAATTTGGGGCTGAACTAAATTGGGGAGCTCCCAAGAGAGCACCCTCTCTGTGCTTGCCCCTGCATTCACCTGCTCTCTGGGTTGGGCTAACCCACTATTTCCCTGTTGCACAGACTGTGCTTGCGAAGGGACAACAGGACTGCCCTCATCACCTCCCTCACAATTTACTGGAAGTAGTTATCCAATGGGACTCCTCCAACTGAAAAATCACTCCCAGAGTCTGCGCCATTGTCCTATCCCTCAGATGCTGTCTCAGTATCTGCTGTCTCAGTCTCTGATCCTATGTCAGAGCTGTCCTCTATAACCTGAGTGACGTCAGCAGCAGTCATCCATCAAGATGCCATCTCTGCCATTGGCTAAACTGTTGCTCTAAAACATTAGCCTACAAAGACAGTCACAAAATTGCTGGTGTGTGTGTGTGGTACGTGTAACAGTAGCGGCCACCTTCCCTGCGCTTCTTACCCTCAATCAGCACATTCTTTCAAGACACTCAAACACCTTGTCACATACCATTCGTCAGTCTTTAGCACCTCCTGCGCCCAGTCCAATAATCATTATTGGTGCTCCCACTCCCATGTCCTCCTCCTCGGATTACCTCATTACCACCCAGCAAACATGCTCTTCATCCCTCCATAGCCACCCCCACCCCACACATACGTTTCATTTGTATTATAGAGCAGGTGGTGGCTGACTTTACCAATGTACTCAGCTATTTACATGAAACACAGATTTGCTCTTAGCAGTAGCCATATAAACCTTCTGCGCTTCTTTATGGCACTAAAACTGCCACTAGACAAAAGTCTGATCCTTTTGTAGCAGAAACATGATCACAAGACTCACTTGACTTTTTTATTGATGCCTAAAAGCTACAGTTGAAATGCGTCAGTTGAAGTATGTGCACTGCTTTGAAGACGCAAGCTGCAACTGCAAGACAATTGGTGGCATATATATATATATATATATATATATATATATATATATGTATATATATATATGATATATATAGATCACTTTTATATGTGGGTCTGGTTTTCCTGGGGGCAGATTGCAGCCCCCAGGGAAACCACACTTGCACTGACAAAAGTGATCTATATATATATATATATATCTCTATATAGATATATCTATCTACATGGATATATCTATAGATAGATCTATATATATACATACATACATATATATATAGACCTATATATATACATAGATCTATCTATAGATATATACATGTAGACATACATATATATATATCAGTATTTTTTTTTGGTAGCTGTGGGGTTTCCTTGGGGGCCAGAATGGCCCCCAGGGAAACCCTACAACTACTAAAAAAAAGATTGCCCCCACAGGGGGTTGCCCTGCCCACGGGCGACCCCCTGTCAATTTTTTTTTTTTTATTCCCCCAGTAGGCCCCAATCTTGAAATTAAAAAATATGGCCCCGGGGAGGGGGCGGCCCATTTTCCGAGGGGGGCCACCACCCCAAGTGAAATCCCTGGTGTCTAGTGGCGTTTCCTGGCCCTTGATCGCAGCTGTGCTGCGATTGAGGGCGAGGAAACACGTTCAGGAAAGTCTTGTATGAAAGGGGAGAGTCTCTCCTTTCATACGAGGCCTTCCCGAACGTGGGGAAGGCTGTTTGGGGCCGTTTTCCCCATCGGAGCAGGAAGCGGCCCTACGGCCACTTCCTGCTCCGATGGGCAAAACAACACTGTGACGTCACGGGGTGGGGGGAGTCATGGAAGCTCTTCCGTGTCTCCCAGGGCTTTAAAAAAAGTGGCCGATGCCCGCACAAAAGGGGTTAAATAGATATTTGTAATGAAAAAGGAAATACAGCACATTCCTCTGATTGTTATCGGGCTACAAATGTTTAAAAAATAATAAAATGCTGTTACTGTACTTTCCGGTTTTTAATCCAATTTGATGAAAAGCAATACAAGTTTTGTTTCAATGATAATTGTGTAAAAAGTTTGTAAATTCTCTGAAGCCTATACTGAAAAATATGTAAAAGGAAATACATTTCAAAATGGGTGAAATATATCAATTGTCCTCTTATTAAACACCGGGATAATATCTGACTATCACAGTTAATTGTAGGTGGAACAATGTGAACTAGTTCCCTCAAACTTTCCCAAAAAGTGAGTCAGAGAAAATGGGTTGTGGACAGGTTCAGTTACAATGGACATCATTTAGTGTTCGGCAGAGTGGGAGCCCTGCTGCAAACTAGTGGTACTCCTACTTTACCATTCTTGTGCTTCTCTCCCCACATTTAAAGAAAGAGGAAGTACTGGGCTTACAATGTCTGAGGCTCAGTGGCGGCTCATCCGCCAAGGCTGAGGAGCATCGCCCCACTGCTTTCAGGAGAAGGAAAAATAAAATGGTAATAATGAATTGTTAGCATTTTATTTTTATCTGGAGCCAGGTTAGGTGGGGCGGGGCTCGAAGGGTGCTGGAGGAGAGCTGGAAGAGGAGTGGTATGTGCATCATAAATTCGCATGTCTGTTTAGCCGGCCACATTGGGCCAGTCAAACAGACATGCGCACTTAGCATTTCTCCACCTGGCTGTACTGCACAGCTCGGAGGAGAAAGAGTACAGGGTCCCACTCCCTGTGTGAGCGCCGAACCAGGTCACTCTTACCAATCACAACGCTGCTGTCATGCTGGTGACAGCAGCGTCATGATTGGATGAGGGAAGTGTGGGAGCCTGTGTGTTTTCCGGGAGAGCAGTAGACTGCTCAGGACGAGGACAGAGGAGAATAACTCGTCTCCCAACAGGGAAGGTAAGTGTTTTTTTAATTTAAAACATTTTTTTTATCCCCCCACCCTGCCACCCCCGTTCAGTAGAAGCCACCACTGCTGAGGCTTAGCTGGTCCAAACAGCATAAAGCCTGACCCGGCAACCAGTATGACACTGGACTACTGGCTCATAGTGACAGTAGCCCCACCCTATTTTGGGATGAGCATCCGTCCCTTATTTTTGCTGCTTTTAACACATCATATTATACATACATAACACTAACGTTGAATGTATAAATATATAACATGTCCACTATGTTCTTGAGGTAACCACATCAATAAAAATATCACTTGTCTTTGTTGCACGTGATTGTGGGTATGTCCTCTCTTCCCCATTCCTCATTCCTCATTCCCTTCTGATGCCCAACCAAATAGCCTCAACAGAATTGTGAAAGAGCACACATGTATCTGAGCCGTCATTGCAGGCACTTTTAGCATCCTCAAGCATGCTTCTTGACCATACAGACTGGTGTTACAGTAATTCACTGACATAGTGTGGAAGATTAATGTAGCGTGTTTTGTGTTGAACTAAACTGCCATTCAGTAGGCCATACATGTACACCTTACCCCTGATCTATGACTACATCCACCTGATTTTCCCCATTTTTATACATAAAAAGATATAAACCATTTTGAATTTGTAAACTACCATGGTTGTGTTCTTACTCTTTTCTGTATATATGGGTATTCTTGTAGCTGTATGCAAGTGTGTTGTTGTAAAGTTTGAGGAGAATCCCGAGAAGCTGAGGTAAGCATCTATGGCTTTGTAACTGTTGCCTGTGACATTGTCCTCTGTGATGCTTTGTGGTGTTTTCCTTGGAGGGACCAACAATTTTCCCCCTTATGATATCATCAACATCATCAGCTCTTGGGCCTCCAGAGCTGTTGATGTAATTAGTTTGAAACTGGAAATTGTGTATGTGCATAAACCAGAGATGTTTAACAGCACCTGTAAGATCGGAATTCAGAACCAATATATATTTTTTCTAGACAATGTTAGTTGTTGAGTAAGATATGCTTATTCAAATGTGAGATAGATAGATAGATAGATAGATAGATAGATAGATAGATAGATAGATAGATAGATAGATAGATAGATAGATAGAACTTTATAGTTAGGTGAAATGTTCAGTAAAAACATAATGATTTAAACTAAAAAAACACACTGAAATTCACCACTTATAGTTATCTCAAGTAACAATAACTTGTGCCCTAAGGGAACTATAACTTGCTCCCCGGCCATGCACAGTTTTCTCATTATTAAATTCATTGCAAATGTTCCATTGATATCATCAATGATGTCATATATCAAGATGTCATGATTGATGTAATATGTGGGGAATTAGAAGTGCATGGCAAGAGTGCGAGTTATAGTTACCTTAGGTCGCGAGTTATAGTGACTTAGGATAGCTATAACTTGTGTATTTCAGTGTTATTTTAGTTTAAAATGTTACATTGTTACTGACCATTTTACCTATATACAGCATGAGTTTAAAATGTTACGTTGTTACTGAACATTTCACCTAACTATAATGTGGTTTCAGTGGCTTTCTGAGTTTTAAACATTTCACCTAACTATAACCTTACTTTAACCTTTGTCTTTGTTTTAGTGAATTTATATTTTTTTACATGTTGTCACAGTGTCCTTTCCTCGGGATCTGCACGTCGCTGAACAAAAGGCCCACCTTCCGGCGTCAGCAACTCAGAAAGCTATTATAGTTATGATGAAGCCAAGCAGGGGAAGGGAATTAGGGTAGGGAACAGAAGGGAGAGAGATCTGAAAAGTAAAGGTTAGAACAAATATGCATTTACTCATTCATAGAAATGTAACTCATCAAAAGACTCTTGACTAAATGCATCTCCGAGATATCAGGTGGAGACCTCTTTCGAAATGAGGGCAAAGCCCCTTCTTTGAAACATGGAACAAGAGTAAACTACGACCTCAGAATCAAGAGATGGCAAGAACTTTGAACTATGATTATACACAGAATATCAATCCTGTAACATCTATGTATTCACAACATAAACCTTTGATCATGACTTAGAAAATCTCAAAGAATTAAATATGCTTTTCACATCTTAAGCTTTTCAAAGAACAATGAAAACTATGATTTGCTTATCTCCAGAAATACTTTCACATTCACAACAATAAATGCCAACTTGAAGGGCTTTACTTAATAATACCAGGAAGCGCGTTTACTCAAGTAGCCTTGAATCACTTAGATTGTTGTGCCAAGAACCTTTTACTCATGTGAATTGAAGCGCTTTGATTGTCGTGCCAAGAGCGCTTTAAACCTGAGGACTGAAGTGCTTGAATTTCTATGCCAAGAGTGCTTTACATCTGTGAACTTAAATGCTTTGAATTGTTGTGCCTAGAGTGCTTTACATCTGTGAACTGAAGCGCCTGAATTGTATTGCCAAGAGCGCTCTACATCTGTGAACTGAAGCACCTGAATTGTCATGCCAAGAGCGCTTTACATCTGTGAAATGAAGCGCTCAAATTGTGGTGCCAAGAGCACTTTACATCTATGAACTGAAGCACCTGAATTGTCATGCCAAGAGGGCTTTACATCTGTGAACTGAAGCGCTCGAAATGCTGTGCCAAGAGCGCTTTATATCTATGAACTGAAGTGCCTGAATTGTCGTGCCAAGATCGCTTTACATCTGTGAACTGAAACGCTTTGAATTGTTTGTGCAAAAGAGAGCTTTACATCTGTTAACGGAAACGCTTTGAAGTGCTGTGCACAAAAGCACTTTACATCTGTGAACTGAACCGCTTTGAATTGCTGTGCAAAAGAGCACTTTACCTTTTGGAAGCAATGACTTCCTCCAAACTTGGATTCAGCAAGGCCTTATCGCTACGAATACGACATACTCGATTTTGAATGCACCATGGAAACAAGGATACTTTGGTTAGACGACACTCTGCCATTCAGGAACTCTGCTCTTCTCCAGAGAAACCCCCATGAGGTCTGGCTGCATTGAAGTCTTCAAAATAGTGTGCAACATGCTTGGGTTTGGGTGGGCTTTATAGGCTTGCAACACTCCAAGATGGCTGCTGCCTCTAAAAACATGGGAATTGTAGTCCCTTCATAGAATAGCACTGATAAGTGCATCTTGTCCACCAATGTCCTGAACCTGCAGCTGTATGAGCTTTGCCACAGGGCAGACGACGCTGATGGTCACGTTTGGAACAAGAGGGGATGACAAGTGGTGTGCATAAAGCGCCGCAGAGTTGCGCAGCGGAATTTCGGGCGAGACCTGGACCGCACCTGGCCTTATTCCTGACATTACACCCCTCTCCCAAGTGCAGTCCAGGGGCTGGTTTATCATTTAGAGTAGGTGAAATTGTCGCACCAAACGTGGTGCATGGACATGACTTGCAGGTTCCCAAGAGTCATTTTCCGGTCCGTATCCTTTCCAGGACACCAAGTACCAAAGGGAAGACCCCCTATAATTAGAGTCTAGAACAGATCGCACCTCATACTCCCAATGACCTTGAACTAATAGAGGAGCAGGTTGTGTGACGCTTGAGGGCGAAGCTGGTTTAAGAAGCGAAGTGTGTAACACTGGATGAATTTTCAACGACAATGGTAATTTTAGCTTATATGTTACTGGGTTTACTTGTCGTATTACTTCATAGGGCCCTATGAATTTTGAATGAAACATATTTTTATTTTTTAATACAGAGTTTTTTGTGGATAACCAAACTCTATCTTTGATTGTATACTGAGGACCAGGCTGGTGTTTTTTGCCATATTGCATTTTATATTTTTTCTTTGCTGACAAAGATTTGTTTGTAAATGTGCATATATCTTTTTCATGTGTGTCAGCATGTCCTTGACTGCTGGAGTGGTTTGAGTAGATGCAGGTAACGTAACTGGCAAAATGTGCGGATGACGCCCATATAAACCATAGAAAGGAGTTGAGTTTATTGAAGAGTGGTGAGAGTTATTATAAGCCAGTTCTACAAGCCATAAAAGATCCAGCCAGGTTGTAGGAGACTTTGTTGCATAACATTGTAAATATTGTTTCAGAGTTTGGTTTAGTCTCTCTGTTTGACCATCCGCTTGTGGATGATAACTAGTAGATAAAGTCGAATCAATTTGTAGAGCCTTGAACCATTGTTGCCAAAAACGTGCAGAAAATTGCGTGCCTCTATCAGAGAGGATAACTCTTGGAAGTCCGTGAAACCAAACTATATTTTTTATGATGATAGTCACTAAGGTATCGGAAGTTGGGAGTCCCTTACAGGCAATGAAATGAGCATACTTGGTACGACTGTCTACTACCACTATAATGGTTGTAAATTGTTTTATATGAGTAAGACCAGTAATAAAATCGATAGAGATATGTTCCCATGGATGATTGGGAACGGGTAGAGGTATATATAGACCTTTGGGCTTGCTATGTTCGCTTTTGCATCTTGCACATACTTCACATGATTGTAGCATTTGCTTAAGGTCGTGAATGAATGTAGGCCACCAAAAATACCTTATCATGAGTTCAATTGTTTTTTGAGGACCTGGGTGACCTACCAGAGGATGCTTGTGTAACCAATGAAAAGCTGTCTCTCTTAACTCTTCAGTAGGCAGGAATACTCGAGATTCATGTAGAGGTAAGCCTTGTTGAATCGGCCTCTTGGTGTCTTGTTGTAACCACTCTTGCCACTTAGTGATGTGAAAATGATTTCGAATGAGATCGAAAAAATTCTCGGCAGCTACTAAACACAACACGTTTGAAGGCGTTATAAAAGGCATGGGTCTTTGTTCAGTAGGTGTGATTGAACAATCTTGTCTAGATAATGCATCGGCCTTACGATTATCTATTCCTGGTCTAAAAGTCACTATGAAATCAAATTCTGCAAAGAGGAGCATCCATTTTAGTTGTCTTGGAGTTAATAGCCTTGCAGAACTCATAAATTGTAAATTTCTATGATCAGAATATACAGTTATGGTGTGTTTCGCTCCCAACAGATAATATCTCCATTCTTTAAAGGCATTGCGAATTGCTAGCAGTTCTTTTACTGCTATGGTGTAATTCTGTTCTGCTTCATTCAATTTTCTTGATGCATATGCTATAGGGTGCAATTGTCCAGTTTCTCGATGAGGTTGAGACAGGATAGCCCCAACGGCAACATCAGATGCATCAGCTTCCACGATGAATGGTTCTTCCACATTAGGGTGAGCTAGAATGGGAACAGTAGTGAAAGCCTTGTTTAAATCTTGAAATGCTTTCTCTCTCTCTTGGGACCAGTTGAAGACGGCCTTTTTTCTTAGCAACTTGGTGATTGGGGCCACCTTTTGAGAGAAGTGATGGATGAAGCGTCGATAATAAATTTGCAAAACCCCCAAAAAACTGAATATCACACACTGATTTTTGTGTGGGCCATTCAGATACAGCTTGAATTTTTCTTTCAGTCATTTGCATGCCATCAGGTGTTAGAATGACTCCTAGAAATTCAACTTCTTTGGAATGGAATTCACATTTACTTAGCTTACAAAACAAATTATGTTTTTGTAGAGTTTTTAAAACTTTTTTAACATGTTCTTCATGTATATCTTCAGAGTTTGAAGAAATCAAAATATCATCAATGTAAACGATGACAAAGATGTCTAGATATTCTCTCAGAACATCATTTAGGAAATATTGAAAGGCTTCTGGGGCATTACACAGACCAAACGGCATCACTAAATACTCAAAGAGGCCATAACGAGTCTTAAAAGCCGTTTTCCACTCATCTCCCTCTCAAATTCGAACTAGGTGATAAGCACCTGGTAAGTCAAGTTTAGTATAGATGACAGCAGATTTTACCTGGTCTCACAAGACTGGTGTGAGAGGTAGTGGATATTTATTTTGAACTGTGATCCTATTTATCGCTCTAAAGTCAATACAAGACCTGAAATCGCCATTTGCGTTAGGTACGAAAAATAGTGGAGAAGCCGCTGGAGATCGTGATGGCCGAATTAGCTTGTTGGCTAAACACTGATCAAGGTATTCTTGTAGGACTTGATTTTCTTTCTCTGATAATGCATAGATCCTACAATTTGGTATATTGGAGCCAGGTGCAAGATCGATCTGACAATCGTACGGCTTGTGAGGTGGTAATGAGCTAGCTTTCTTTTCTCTGGGAACATCGATGTATTCAGAATACTGTGATGATAAATCAATTTCCTTCTCAGCTGCAGTAGCTATGGAGTGTTGAAGATTTCCTTCCTTGTTTCGTCTTGATTGAAAACATTTCTTTGCAGAAGATGAAGAAGAAAAACGCAAAACCTGGTTGCGCCAGTCTATGCATGGATTATGTAACATTAACCACGGCATTCCTAAGATAAAACCATATTGAGGTGCTTGGATTATATCAAAGCAAATTATCTCATAGTGGTTCCGATTCTCCTCATCTTTGCAAATCATCTGTATTCGTGAGGTTTGTTTAGTAACGGGGCCTCCTGCCAACTCACTTCCATCAACTGCATACACCACTTCTGGAACCTTTTTCTTGACACTGGGCATATGCAGGTCTAGTGCAGTTTGTTGGTCCACACAATTTCCTGTTGCCCCTGATTCAATTAGGACTTGAACATTATCCGTGGTCCGCGGGAGCACCACCAACAGGCTGGCGGTGCTCCTTTGGGCATTCTGACCGCGGCGGTACAGCCGCGGCCAGAAACGGAAAGTCGGCGGTCTCCCGCCGGCTTTCCGCTGCCCAGGGGAATCCAGCTGCGCCGCCATGGGGATTCCGACCCCCATACCGCCATCCTGTTCCTGTCGGTTTCGGCCGCCAGGAACAGGATGGCAGTATGGGGTGTCGTGGGGCCCCTGGGAGCCCCTGCAGTGCCCATGCCAATGGCATGGGCACTGCAGGGGCCCCAGTAAGAGGGCCCCACTTAGAATTTCAGTGTCTGCTTAGCAGACACTGAAATTTGCGACGGGTGCTACTGCACCCGTCGCACCCCTTCCATTCCGCCGGCTCCATTCGGAGCTGGCTTCCTCGTGGAAGGGTGTTTCCCGCTGGGCTGGCGGGCGGCCTTTTGGCGGTCGCCCGCCAGCCCAGTGGGAAACCCAGAATGACCGCCACGGTCTTTTGACCGCAGTACGGTCTTCTGGTGGTTCCCGCTTGGCGGGCGGCGGGAGCCGCCCGCCAAGCTCAGAATCACCCCCTATGTCTTTTTCCCCGCACAGTCATTTGTACTAAGATTCGGAAATGTTTGACATAACGATTTGTGCAAGAGCACATTGAAGGCATTGTCAATTTACCCAAGAGGTCCCCTTCGTTTTTTCTTGGGCACTTTAGTTTTCCTGTGAATTTTCCAAATCAACCACTATCTTTTTCTTTGTCACAACTGTTGGATCAATATTGCCTTTGAATTTCTTTTGGCACTCTTTTACAAAATGACCCTTTTTCCCACAATACAGACAATGACCATTTTTTCATTGCATATCTTTCTCCTCTTTGGTCAGTGGTGGGCGAACAGTTCCGATATCCATCGGTTCTATCATAGAATCTGAAGACAATTGAAAGTGTCTGGATCTTTCCATTCGCCAGTTTGTTTTTTCCCATGTTTTCCTTGCTCCTTTTCTTTCAGAAAGTCTGTGATCTATCCGTAGGGTTAGATTAATTAAATCAGTACAAGTTTCTGGTTGTGGTTCGACTTGGGCCAATACATGTTTTTGTTAGTCTTTTAGCCCTTGATAAAATACTGCTGACCTTTTTTCCTCAGACTAAGCAGTTTCCACCACTAACCGGTTGAAGTGTGACAAATACATTATCAGGTTTTTAGTTCCTTGACGTAATTCTAGTAACTCTTTGTCTGCAGTCATAGTGATTGCGCGTCTGTCAAAAACCTTTACGAATTCTTCTACAAAACGACGCCAGTTATATAAAAGAGGACTGTCTAATTGGACTAATGGCACTGCCCAAGTAGCTGCATCTCCATTCAGATATGATATAAGGAATGCAATTCTAGATTGTGTATCCGGAAAAGCACTAGGCCGACACGTAAAATGTCATTCCACCTGTGTCAAACAAATTTGAACCTTATTGGGGTCCCCAGAAAACCTCTCTGGTGCAGCTAAAGGAATCTGTGTCGGCACATTCACAGCTATGTTAGTAGATGCGGGAGGCGTAGGACGAGACTCAGATTTAGAACCATCTACCTTACACTGTAACTGAGTTACTTTATTCACTAAATCAGATGTAACATTTTTTGAGTCTGTCGAATCCCTTTGCATCTGAGTGACTATTTGCATAAGGGTATCTAGGGTGGCCATTTTGCGCAGATCCCGTACAGACCAAGAGGAACGTATAAAACTCGTGGGCTCACTATTCTGTCACAGTGTCCTTTCGTCTGGATCTGCACGTCGCTGAACAAAAGGCCCACCTTCCGGCGTCACCAACTCAGAAAGCTATTATAGCACAGAGTTATGATGAAGTCAATCGGGGGGAAGGGAATTAGGGTAGGGAACAGCAGGGAGAGAGATCTGAAAAGTAAAGGTTAGAACAAATATGCATTTACTCATTCATAGAAATGTAACTCATCAAAAGACTCTTGACTAAATGCGTCTCCGAGATGTTCGGTGGAGACCTCTTGCGAAATGAGGGCAAAGCCCCATCTTTGAAACATGGAACAAGAGTAAACTATGACCTCAGAATCTAGAGATGGCAAGAACTTTGAACTATGATTATACACAGAATATCAATCCTGTAACATCTATGTATTCACAACATAAACCTTTGATCATGATTTAGAAAATCTCAAAGAATTAAATATGCTTTTCACATCTTAAGCTTTTGAAAGAACAATGAAAACTATAATTTGCTTATCTCCAGAAATACTTTCACATTCACAACAATAAATGCCAAAATGTTTCACTCATTGAACTTGAAGCACTTTACTTAATAATACCAGGAAGCATGTTTACTCAATTAGCCTTGAATCACTTAGATTGTTGTGCCAAGAACCGTTTACTCCTGTGAATTGGAGCGCTTTGATTGTTGTGCCAAGAGCGCTTTACACCAGAGGACTGAAGTGCTTAAATTGCTATGCCAAGAGCGTTTTACATCTGTGAACTGAAACGCTTTGAATTGTTGTGCCAAGAGTGCTTTACATCTGTGAACTGAAGAGCCTGAATTGTTGTGCCAAAAGCGCTCTACATCTGTGAACTGAAGCACCTGAATTGACATGCCAAGAGCGCTTTACATCTGTGAACTGAAGTGCTCGAATTGCCGTGCCAAGAGCGCTTTACATCTATGAACTGAAGCACCTGAATTGCTGTGCCAAGAGGTCTTTACATCTGTGAACTGAAACACTTTGAATTGTTTGTGCAAAAGAGCGCTTTACATCTGTAAACAGAAACGCTTCGAATTGCTGTGCACAAAAGCGCTTTACAACTGCGAATTGAAACACTTTGAATTGCTGTGCCAAAAGAGCACTTTACATCTTTGAACGGAAACGCTTTGAATTGCTGTGCAAAAAAGCGCTTTACATCTGTGAACGGAAAAGCTTTGAATTGCTGTGCAAACGAGCACTTTACCTTTTGGAAGTAATGACTTCCTCCAAACTTGGATTCAGCAGGCCTTACCGCTACGAGTACGACCTACTCGTTGTTGAATGCACCATGGAAACAAGGATACTTTGGTTAGATGACACTCTGCCATTCAGGAACTTTTCTCTTGTCCAGAGAAACCCTCACGAGGTGTGGCTGCATCGAAGACTTCAAAATAGTGAGCAACGTGCTTGGGTGTGGCTGGGCTTTATAGGCCTGCCGCACCCCAAGATGGCTGCTGCCTCTAAAAACATGGGAATTGTAGTCCCTTCATAGAATAGCACTGATAAGTGCATCTTGTCCACCAATGTCCTGAACCTGCAGCTTTATGAGCTTTGCTACAGGGCAGACGATGCTGATGGTCACCTTTGGAACAAGAGGGGATGACAAGTTGTGTGCATAAAGCGCCGCAGAGTTACACAGCGGAGTTTCGGGTGAGACCTGGACCGCTCCTGGCCTTATTCCTGACAAATGTAAAAGTAATACTTTGTTACCATATGTAAAGCCCATATGTAAAGCCAATTGGCATACTCTTTGGCCATGCACAGTGGGGGGGTGGCCAACGCTCTCCCCCTTGCAGGCAGCCAACCGAAAAAGACTCACAGCTTTTGACCATGCGCAGTGTATGGCTGGCCACAGGGACTGGACTGTGGCCGAAAACACTCAACCCCTTGCAAGTTACCAGCCCAATGTCATGCACAGCCTTTGGTGTTGTGGCATAGTATTGGCCTTCAGGCCCCAAGGACCCCATCCACCTTGGCCAAAACACATATATGAAGGAAAAGAAGCATGTGTCCCACCTCCCCAAGCCTTATCAGGCCCCGGTGACCTCATCCCCCAGGGCCAAACACAGTACAAAATGGTAGAAGGCCACAAGGCCCACCTTCTTGATCCTCATTAAGGCCTTGGGCCCCTGAGCCCTTGTGACCAAATACAATAAAATAGGAGAAGGGATGTGCACTCCACCCGAACCTTCTTTGGCCTCATGAACCCCATCCACCTTGGCCAAAACTAAGAGGAGGGGACATGCTGCCCCCTTGTTAAGCCTTAATAGGCCCTGGCGACTCCATCCCAAATATAATAAAATTAAGGAGGAGGGACGTTAAGTTCCTCTCTTTCCAAGTCTTCTCAGGCCCTGGGGACTCCAGCCCCATCCATTTTTTAAAAGGGGCTCCATCTTCTGGGGCTAACAATTAGAAAAAAGGGAAGCCTATTTTGACACCAGGGACCCCATCCCTTGGGGCCTCCATTAATAATATATGGGTACCCTATGGCCCAACCCCGGGCACCCACCAAGCACCTTGTTGGGTCCAAGCATAATGTGGGAGCCAGCATTGCTCCCACCCAGAGCAGGGAAACAGAACTCAAGTCAGCTCCCAGCCGACGGGAACAATTTTAAAGCACGGTGTTGTTGGAGAGGGGGAGCAAAACAACTACAGTGTACTGGAGGTGGACTCCCTGGGACACAGTCACTGAGCTAGCCCCAGGGGATAGGACCCCGGGCCCTTTAGCAGCTCAAAGAGGAGGTACTCCTCCTTTTTATTTAAAGTGACGCCCTTGGGAGATGGTGTGCCTGGGGCCTTTTGAAGGCTCAGGGAGTTTGGGGGGGGAGTTCACACAGCATCCCTCCATTTTTTATTACATTTCAGCCCCAGAGGATAAAGTCCCCAGGGACTAATTAGGCTCTGGGAGAGGGGCCGCGTGACCCCCTCCCTTGGACAACATTGGCCTCAGGGCCCTTTCAGAGGATTTTTCCCCAAAAAATATGACCTACCTTTTCTCCTGGACCAATCCTCAAATTCACAGATCTTCTGTGAATTTGCAGAACATTTAAAAAAAAAATGTTGGCCCCAGGCAGGGTCACTCTGAGTCTCCACCACCAGGCCTAGTGGGTCTAGTTTATACATACCCTGCCTTCTATGTTTACCTTTTCCCTCTGGACAAGGCCACAGATTCACTGATCTTGTGCAAATTTGCAGATTTATTTTTGTTTGGCCCCAGGCAGTGTCCCTTTGGAAGCCTACCACCAGGACTAGGGGACCAGGTATTCATACCTTGTCTCCTATGTCTTTGTTTGTATTTTTTCCAAATTGGGAGTGAGTCCCGTGTCCTAAAACAGCTGCCAGCACTTCCTGGTTGATGTAGTGTCCGTCAATCAGATCTTGGCAGGAGATCTGTCAGCTTCACGGATCTGCTGCAGCATGAAATATAAAATTTTTCATTAATTGCTCAAAAACAGCTGCAAACAGAACAGATTTACAGCAAATCACAAAAGGAGCACTTTCTGGACTAGGATATAGCTTTCTGGCAATTTTGGTGTAAATCCATCGAGAAGTTTGTGCTGTAAGTGTCTAAAGTTCCTAAGGAAAAATGAATGAGGAAAATGCATTTTGGGCCAGATCACCCTGAAACTTTCCGTGTAGAAAATAGTAAAAAAAGTAGCACTTTTTTGGAAGGCTTCATGGAGATTTATCAAACACCACCAAAGTTATGAGCAACACAAAAAGGCATTTCTTATGAAACACGATCCTAATTATAACTACCTAGTGGCGACAAATTTCATATATATCAGAAATCCATAAAAAAACAAAGGTTACAGGTACGTTACAGTTAGGTTGACGTTTTACCCATACAAAACATAGAAATTCAGTAGTTATAGTTATAATTATACTTATGTTACGAAACTAGAACTCATTGTCCAAAGTTACCTTCTGGCATGAGTTATAGTTTCCTCAGGTAAGTATAACTATAAGTATATCTATAGCTGCTTGATTTCTATGTTTTTGTGAGAGTAAAACATCAACTTAACTATAACATTGTGAATTTCTATGTTTTTTTCAAAAGCACATGCTATCATTTCTGTGAGGTTGCAGCCAGCCAACCAGGGCCTTGCTTTTCCGCAGGATCTGTGGAGGATCCTAGAAAGATCTGAGGAGGATCCTCAAATCCACATATCAGCTGTAAACAAAAAAATTGGCAATTCTTTGATCATGAGGGGTTCCTAAGTGACCCCTCCATGTGTCCCATGGGGTCAGGATACCTGTATCCTGACCCTTCATATGGTATTTAGGCTGTTATTTCCCACCCTGCCCCGGCAATGCAAGATACAAAATGGGGGCTGCAACCTTTCTGTTAGGTTGCGGCCAATCAGAGCCTTGTTTTTCCCCAGGATCCAAGGAGAAGCCAAGGAAGATCCACATCCCTATATATACAATTGTGTTTTTCATTTAATAACTAGGAAACTACTGAATGAATTTACACCAAAGAACAAAAAGGCCTCTTTCTGTACCAAGAGGTACCTTTCTGCCAAATTTGGGGTACTTCCGTCCAGTGGCTATCGGTGCTCAAAATACCTACGTAAAAATTAATGGGGAAAACACGTTTTGAGACCACCTCTTTTTCTCGGCGATGGATCACCCCAAAACCTTCCATACAGCAACTGAAATGACATCTGTTGTTTTTTGGAAAGTTCATCAAACAGTGCCAAAGTTATTAGCAAATCAAAACACGCTTTTTCTATAGAAACTAAGACCTAGTGGTGACCGCTGAGAAATTAGTCACTGGACAGGCATTTGTTGGCAATGACATAAAGTGAAAATTTATGAATGAATATTGACAGCAGTGCATATGTTGCGGTGACAGGCTTACCTGACCAATCGATGGAAAAGAGCAGAATTGTTGCTTTAGAAGAAATCACTAGATGCAATCTGATCTAAAGGTTGTAGTGTTGTTACCAGAGGCTGCATGCTGTATCACTAAAGCTATGGGGAAAGACATATGCAGAGTAAATAAATATCCCAGCACAAACATTCCGATTGTATTCTAAAATGTATTGATACAATGTACATAATCAACAAGTGTATGGTGGAGATTATACTTTTAGGGCCAGTGGTGCAAAACCCAGTAGAAATCACATTTTGCAATTCCCAAATAGGAAATCGGAAATGGGGATTTCCTATTTGTGATTTCCTAAGCACCTGTACAAAGCATTTCCTAAATGCGAAATGGGCATATAGGAAATGCTATTACTATTGACTCCAAGTCGATGGTAACCATCTGCAAGTGTAAAAAATGCATTTAAAATGCATTTTTTAAAGTGTCATGTAGCACGCAAATGCCTCTAGGGCATTTGTGCACTTTACATGTGCAGCACTGTTTTTTAGGGGTGCATCAAGAAAGGCCATCGGCCTCTAGGCACCTTTTGGTTTGCATGTCATAATTTGCAATTTCCTATTAGGAAAGCGTACATTTGGAAATGCTAAACCATTCGGACTCATGGGCCTTTGGGCCCATAGGAAAGAATGGTGTTCCATTTCTTAAACAGCAATTTCGTAATAGTGATTCCTATTCTGTAGGAATTGCTATTAGAAAATATCTATTTTTGTACATTCCATTTTGGGGTGAAAAAACAAAAATTTACACATGTGCAAATTTACACATAAATTTACTCTTACACTTTGTAGTATATTAGGATGTAGTATATTTACTAATTTTGGTTATGCACCATTTCCAAGAGTAAATTCATATTAAAGAGTAGACTTACATGTCTCCACCTCCTGAAACAAGGGATACATGCACATATACAGGTTTAAACTTACTAGAAATGTCTTTTCACACATAAGTGCTAGCCAATGAGAGCTGGCATCTCACATGGTGAAGTGTAAGGAAAATGATCACATTTTGTTAAACTTTAAAAAAAGCATAAATCTATTTGTATGTTAAATATTAAAATTAAAAATTTATGGACAATAATTGTATATATTAATTGTACATGTAGAAAAATATAATTAAAAAAGATACAGAAGTATTGCCTTACAACCTCATTAAGAGTTTGGCTGTCCTAGGACCACCAAACTCGCACTGGCGGTCCAACTGCCGCAATCTTGGTGACCGATCGCCAGATTACGATCATGGCAGTCAGACCACCAGGAAACCGCTGGCACTGCCAGGATCAGCAATCCTAATGGGTTGGCGATGATGAAAGTCATGGTCAACCACAAAGGTGAAGAGTTTGGCACCGTTGTGCTGATCCGCCAGCTTTTTCATGGGGGGTCTCCACCATGAAAAAGCTGGCAGAAAGGCAGAGTCGGGGCCACAAGGGGGGCCCCTTCACTGCCCATGATCATGTCCTGGGCAGTGCAGGGGCCCCTTTCTCAGCACCCTCAGACTGCTCACTGTCTGCTATTCTGATGGTGCTGTGGGAGCCAAGTCCAATGTTGCCACACAGTTTCTGTTGGTCAGCCCGGTGGGAACATCATAATACAACGTTTCCGCAGGTCCTCCGGTCAGCCCAGTGGAAACATCATAATATGACAGCAGTGAGGCTGCGCCTTGACAGCCACCTCCCCACCATCCTATTGGAGTTTGGGCGGTTCAACAGCAGAACTCATAATCGGGCCTTAATTTTGAATTGAGTTACATATTTATTTAAATTAAATATATTAAATGAAAATCATTTCTTAAATTGTATTTAAACAACCCCCACCTAAGATTAAGTGTTAACGGATCCAATAGTGGAGGATTCGCAGATCCGGGGGGGAAGCAACACCCTAATTGGCTGCCTGCAACCTGACAGAAAAGTTTTGGCTGCCATTTTGTTTCTCGCATAGGCTGGGGGGGGGGTAGGAAAACAAGAGTGTAGAAACATATATCGGGTCAGGGGACAGGTATCCTTACCACATAGGACACATGGAGGGGTTCGTTAGGGACCCCTCATGGGCAAGAAATTTGTATTTGTAAATGTTTGGCGATCTGCAGATCCACCGCAGGGCTAAGCATTGCCTCCTCAAGGTAAACTTGCAAACAATCCATGGATGAAACCCACTGCATCCAACCTCATGCTGCACTTGGACAAAGGCTGGGTGCAGTGTGGGTTTGGTTGCATGCGGGAGGGTTGGCTGGCAGTGGTTATATTAACATGTGCATAAAAAAAACAATGGAAATTTAGGAGTTAAAGTTATACTTATAGGTATAATTATCTGAAGAAACCATAACTTGTGCTGGAAAGTAACTTTAGGCAATACGTTATAGTTTCGCAACATAAGTATAACTATAAGTATAACTGCAACTGATGAATTTCTATGGTTTTGTATGCGTAAAACATCAACGTAACTGTAACGTCTTTGTAACATTTGTTTTTTTCAATGTGAGTGTGAGTGTGTATATATATATAAAAAAATATATATATATAGTTGAAACAAATTTAGCTTATCATTATTTGCTATAGATTTCTTTTTTAAGTAGGGGTGGGCAGAACTCACAGAGTTTCACTCCTCAGAGTTCCACCGAGTTACATAAATACTGAGCGAGATTCTGCGGAGTTCTGCAAGCGTCCAGAAATTGGTATGTCCTGCTACCCACGCTGTTAGCACTGGGAGCTTGTTCCATGCTGAGAAATCAGCAAAAACTGGTGGTTTGGTGCACCAGAGGCTGCTGCTGCTCGAGTTGTTTTTGCCGCCACGCAAATAGATTTCCCCTCTACCTGCAGCTTTTTCCAACATGAACGATTGCAACAGCCTGCGACCGACTGTGTTGGGAAAAACTCATCTGGTGCCCTCCTAACACTCAAAAATCAGGGTAGGGGGCACCAATTCTCGCTCAGGCCTGCCAAATTACTGTTGATGAGCTGCGCATGAAAAAAAACTCTGCCAAGCAGCGGAGTGCAGAATTTGGCTGGTACTCCACCATGCTCAACACAGAGTAGCCAAAAGTCCATGAACTCCGCCAGTAGAGCTGACTATTTCACCCATCCCAATTTTAAGTTCCTGCATCTGTTATTTTCCTTGGAAGGGCATTGCTGTGCCCATAGTTTGCCTTTTGTGGTGCTGGACCAAGTGTTAGCTGTAGTCCATTTACTACTGTTTGGGTTCTTTTAGCTGTAGTCACTTTAGAAGTGCAGTCTGTAATTAGCAATGGGCTTACTCCTTTGTGGGTGGGTTTCTGGCCTTCCTTAAATCCTCCCTTAGCCCTTCATATATCCCTCCATATTCTTCCTCAGACTCATTCCATTTGGTAGTAAATTCTCCCTATTTAGAGCCACTCCCCCCACACATTTACTACTAAGTAGTAAGCTTACTTGTGTAGGGATCTCCCCGTACAAACAATAGGAGAGGTGGAAGTGGAGATTTCCACATGTAGGTTTGTGGATTCCATTTTATAGTGAGTAAATAGTGCACATATCGATTACATATCAAGTGTGTTAATCAGGCCATCTGTGCTTCACTGATCCAGAGTGTCTCAAACAGCAAATGACTCACCCAGAGGCCTTACATATCATATATGCTGTGTGCCTCAAGAACACAGAGTGTCTCACAGTAACAGACTTTCAAGTATGTAGGGTGAATGGCTCCTACAGATATAGAATACAACATATGCAACATTCCTCACTCGGTATCACATTTTGCCACACACTGAGAGAATAACACAATGAGTGTCTTCAAATTAAAGACACACATAGACATACAAACACCTGTACACAGAGTATCACAGTATTGCACAGGCAGTAAATCTTGCAAAAGCATACAGACTAATATATGGAGTGAGATTCACACAGACATGGAGTCTCAGAAACATTTAGGCTGTATTTTCCAATCACTGAAGCCCGCTTCATATTCAGATAATGCTGTTTCTGCAAGGTTTTTTCAAAGATCTTATTCTTGAGTCATTTACATCATTATGGAATATTGTTAACTCTTCACTTAATCTGGACGTTTTTGCCTTGCAAAAGTTGCTTAATCTCTTCTCTTTATGAAAAAAATCAAACCTAGATGATACTTTTCTCGGTAATATCCTGCCGTTGCTAGTATCATTTGTTTTACCAAATCACTGAGAAAATTGTGAGCTCCCTTTGTTAGGTTGACTGCCCTAATATTTTGCATCTTTATGAATTTAGGGTTCATTCAAAGTACAGAACAGAGAAGGCTATCTTCAAAAAAGATTAACTGTTTTCAGGTAGTCATAGGGGACTTCCCTGCTTGTTCATGTCGCTGGAAATTCCAGCATCATTAGATAAAGTTCAACACAATATTCTCCTTGCCTTGTAGTTTGTTGCATATGTTTTGAGCCTAGGATCATCAGATAAGTTCTATTTTTCCACTGTTGGGGCACTCAGTGAGTCTTGGTGGGATTCTCATACATATTTGATTTTCCTGGATACTTCATAGTGGCCCAAGGATCTATGTTAACTCCTGCTACCTAGGACATGTATATGGAATTGCTTGGAGACTAACTAAGGACTGTCAAGATTCTATCCATCCGTATATGAACAACACATATTTACAGGTACGAATGTCCCTCAAGACCAATGCCCATTTCATGTAAGGTTTCCTTTCCATAACTGAGACTTTGTTTAGAGTTTGAAGGCCTTTAAATACCCTTCAGTTTCTGAAGATTACTCTAGGTGTAGTGTAGAACTGACCAGCTGAGTTCCTTCACAAGAGGGTTACAATTCTGGAGGAAATTTAGCTGGTGGATTCTACTCCATATCTAGGGTTTCCTCCAGAAATAGGAAGATTGTCAGTTGGTTCAAACTATGAATCGGGGCCTCTCTGTCTTATGGATAACTGAGCAAGAAAGTTGCACAAGATGGCAGAGTCAACATAGGCATAACTAAGAGAGTAAAAAGCAAACAACTTCCAGGAAAATTCAGACAAACAGACAAACTCCTAACAGAAGAATTCTAACTAGAGCTCAGAGGAAACACTGATATCAAAAGCAAGGGAATGAGGTACAGTGGGCAACAAACATGACAAAGATGCCCAGATGCACGGAGGATCAGACTTTGAGCCCTCATAAAGGAAACTAGTGCTGACACCTCTGACCATGACACAGGACACAGACTACCACCATCTTGTGTTTGTAAGACATGCATAATAGTACCATACTTATTATTGTGAATCATGTTGTTTTTTTTTATTTCAAAAAACAAGATGATCCAGATTTATAAATATACCAGTTGTAAACGTCTTTCTCTTTTTTATTGTTCAAAGTGTCGCCCCAAGAAGTAGAAGTGTGGCTTGTAGTTAAGCATACCTCTTTTCCCCAAAGTCTTTTGTTTCCTTACAGTGTTTCTACGGCATGATCTACAACTGAGTGGGGTCTGTGAAGACTCATGCTTCCATTTCTCAATTACCATAGTTCACAAAGGCTCGTGGTTCCCATTCAGCAAAGCATAATACAAAGATGGCAAAATGTTGATCTTATACAATCCAGTAAATTGCCTGACTTTCTGTTGAACTCCAGGCATACTTTGTACCTATAAATTTCTGCAAAAACTCAGCTGCCACAGTACTAGTAGTATATTTTAAGACCCTTTGTTCCATTTAATTGTTTATTCAGTTACACTGACCATCTTCTATTTATAATGGGCTTCTGACCATCTTCCCTTTTTCATGAGCTTAGGGCATAAAATCCTTGGATGGTCTTTATCATTTGTTACTGGGTGCACTTGGGGTGTCCAGATACAATTCTCATGGTTCTCTTGATTTCCCATATTTCATCTATCATGAGGATTAATATTGTCTGCATTGAGCAAGTACATGGAAAAGCATGTAGATCAACGCAACACATAATTATGTCTGCTGTCTACTGTTGTGAACTGAGTTCTGTGTCCATCACTTTCTTTGTTGATGACTGTTTCCTGAATGAAGACTGTGACTGCTGCTGTGAAAGAGATGCTGCTTGTTACATTTTCATTCAATTATGAGAGCTTCCACGGAGCTGTGCAGACACTGGTATTTTTCTTGTGTTGATGTTAGCAATACAGTTTTAGTGGGAGGGCAAAAATGTGTATTATTACCTATAAATATTTTTTATGCAACTGTTTTATGTATTTTCGGTGCTAACAATGTTGAATATATTTTCCTAGTTCTAGATTCATTGCAAAGCCTCCTTCTTATAAACCCCATGCCTTTGCAGCATGGTGAGGCTCACAAAGGGGATTGTTTTCCACAAGGCGCAAATAGCTTCTGTGACTGGATATTCCTAGACACAAAAGATCCAAACACAGTTGCAGATTGTCTCTGTAGATGCTCAATTACTTGTGGAATATACATCGTTCTTAAATATGCCTCGAGCCCTCCCTCCTATATTGGAAGGAATGAAAAATGATTAACTGATTCATTGGGTTCATCTATTATGAGATAAGAGATTACATTTTGGCTAGGAGTACATTTTTGTATTTTTAGGTATGCGTTGTATGTATTTTCGTGTAAATATTGTGTTGACTGAGAAAATATTTGTGCAGTGCCATGTTATGATTTTACTTTGTACTAATGATTTCGATTTGTATATCTTAAATTTCTATTGTATTGTGATTCTTGTGAAAATTGCTGTCCAGCTTTCCATAAGACAGAAGCCACCTCTGTCAAGGACATGTTTAATGGAAAATACAAATAAAAAAAAAGTAAAATTAATCAGCAGATAAAGAGGAATACACAGGCAGTTTTACAAAGATAGACTCAGAGGCTGCGTCTTATACATCCAGTGAGTCTTAAACAAGCAGTCCATTCCAGACACTTAGGTAATTAAATGGTCAAACAGGCTGTGTATCACACACATGCTAAGTCTCTCTCGCACACACACAGAAACTCACATATAATCATTCATAGAGACTTACATGCCCCATAGGATGCAGAGCCACACACAGCACATACATATGTAAACAATGAAAGCCTCGAATCTACATTCTTGTACTAGGAGTTATTCTTACACTCCTCACATACTGTATGAACAGAGGCTCACATTACCTCATTGTTCCAATTCTTACATTGTGAGGCTCAGTTTATGAGGGGCAAAGGTACTAGATTTTTAGGTCTTGACTTCTCTAATCTTCTTAGTCAAGTGGCAGCTACAAGAGCTATTAGACTTCCTGATCGCTTTCAATTCAGTCCTCTAGCTTCCAGTGTCTTAAAAGGTTTTTCTCTAATGCGTCCAGTTATACACTCGCTGGTGCCAGCCTTAATTCTCCCTCTTGTTCTTTGGGATCTTTAAAAGCATGCATTTGAACTTCCTTATTTTTTTGCCGTAAAATGTAGTAGCATTTTCATCAGGTCATATACAGGGGAGATTGAAGCTTTACTTTGTCATGCCCCTTTAATCAGATTTTTTCCTGACAAAGTTGAGCTTGGACCTGATCCTTCTTTCATTGCAAATGTTTATCTGCTTTTAATTTTTCTTAGAATCCTTCCTGCTTTTTTCCCTAACCCTATTCTATAGAACAAACTCAATGGCATCGTCTGTATCTTCATAGAGCTTTGTCAAAAGCTCCCTCTTTTCACCACATTTATTTCCTTTCTCTCAACTTTGGGGTGGCCAACTAATGTCAACACGCCTGTTTAACTACTTTGAGCTGTTGGATTAGATAGACTGTTTCCTTGGCCTGTCAAAAGGCATAGGTAGATCTTCATGCCTAAATGGAAGGATGATCTACTGGAAGCGATTTGTCTTCATGGGCCTCTTTCAAATGAGATTCTATTTAAGACATTTTTGCTACAGGCACTTAGGCATCCACCCACAGCTCAATTTTGCATTACAGATTGTGTATGGGGGTGCAGGCTTAGTTGCCTCCTCACTTCTGAGTTCAGGGCAATGGCATGTTTGTAATGCAAAAAAAGGTGTTTTTTTGTCTGTGAAAAAATAGAAATCACTACTTTTTTTGGTCTCATTATTTATTATTTGTCTTAAAGAGACCGCTGTCAGAAAAAGTAAGGACTGGGATTACAGATAAAGAGGTAATGCTCAGATTAGGTACTGGTAATCTTCTTTACTCTGTGTTCTAGTCCCCTTCATCACAGTCTAATTCCCCACCTTCCCTTCCTGAATATATATTTTTGAACTCTTGTTATTGGTATATCTTGGTATTCATGAAGATACAGATAGTGATATGTGAGTCTGATTGTTATATATACATATATATATATACACACACAGACACACACAAACATATATGTATTTTAAGGACAGGCAGTAAACACTTACATTTGCACTTAGTTAGGATTCCCAGTTATAGGAATTTCTAGGATGTGCTTAATAATAACCAAATTGATGAGTCTCCACAAACTTTTCTAGGCTTATAGCTTTTTCTGCATTGGTGGAGCATGCAATGTTTTGCAGTGATTGGTCAAGGGGATGCCACCAAAAAAGGGGAGCACAAAACATGTTATTCAACAAATGCATTTTCCATAAACCTTTGTATTGCACTATTGCTGAATGGACTTCCATGAAATGTGGCTGGATTATGGTATGCAGATAATCCTCAACTCTAAGACAACCTATGCCACTCTATTCTACCATACTGTACAGCACTCTACTCCATGCCACTCCCCTGTAAAACACCGTAATCCACACAACACTTTCCGAAACTCTACAACTCACCAGTCCACTTCACAGCATGACAGACCATTCAACTCTACAACGCCTTACTCCACTCTGTGCTATGCTAGTCCACTCTATTCTACTCCACACCACCCTACAACACACTACGCCACTCTATGCTATGCCACTCCACTGGAATCCATTCCACTTGAATCCACTGCACAAGACTTAACCCCACTCTATGACACCATATGCCATTCAACTCTACACTGTTCCACTCTACCACACTCTACTCCACTCTATGCAACACCACTCTACAAGATTCTACTGTGTTGTGCCACTGTACCAAGTTGTACTCCACTCTATACCCCTACACTACAATGTACAAGACTCTACTCCACTCTATGCCGCTATACTCCATTGCACAACACTCTTCTCCATGACTCTTTCCAACACTCCACGTCACACCACTCCACTATACTATACAAGACACCACTCAAAATTATGTTTATTCAATTCTACACTGCTTCTTCTGACTCTAGTGCACTGCTTGCCACTGCACTGTACAATACACCACTGCTCTATGTGACACTTTTTCCCACTGTACTCTATGCCACTACACTGTAAAACACAACACTGTATGTTTCTGCACTCTCCAACACACACTATACGACACTCTCCTCCACTCTACTGTACAACACTCCACTTAACAACACTCCAATCGATGACAAGGGATTCTACAATTTGAAACACATTTTTATTTAAAAAAAAAGAATTTAAAAGGTGGTGCATACATTTTAAATTCAAGGTATACCTATAAAATTTGTCATGTTTATATGGTTTGAATTTTATTTATATAGAAAGACTAAATAAAGTTTTCCTAACTATAACAAAAGTTTAATCTTTGTTTTTTTTCAGTGAATATAAATGTATATACACATATATATATATATATAAATGTATATACACATATATATATACATATAGATGATATGTTAATTATGTGCACTGAAGGGACAGAGCCTCGTTATTTAAGTTCTGTGATAATGAAGACCATGACTGGGTAAGCAAATGGAGCATATGCAGAGATGTTAGAATATAAGGAGAGAATTTAACCTCCCTGAGTTTCCCATGGTCATAGAAACTTTTCAATTGAATTTTGACCGATTATGTCCTATCCTTCTAAGGGAAATTTACACAATGTGTGACTGATTCTTACAAAGCCCTACTAGTGTTTCAGAGACAAGTACCACCGACACCATATTAACCCTAATAGCCTTTCAGGGGTTTTAATGAGCTGTAAAATGCCCCTGTGTCACAAGAACCACCTCTATTCTATATTTACTTTTCATCCAGCAACACTAGTGGGAATACAGAACCAATCACCACTGTGATTCATATAAAAAAGCTTAGACAAAGGTGTTCCTTATGACGGTGTCAGTGACCTATCTGGGAATCTGTAAGGGTAGTTGTCCCGTTGCTCTGGCTACATATCATCCTAATACACATTTTCAATTAGTAATTTTGTTATATCAATCAATCAATCAAAAAAATTTGTAGAGTGCGCTACTCACCCGTGAGGGTCTCAAGGCGCTGGGCCTATAAAGATCATGAAATAAAGGTATCAAATCACTATTATACGAGTAGATACATTTCAGTGCTGGGATGTTTCTCATAAACTGGATTCCTTATTTTAATCATGCTCCTGAATAATTATTCCTGCTGTTTTCTTTCTACCCTGATTCTTTACATTTCTGCCAGCAGCGAACTTCCAAAATAAGCCACTCATAAACAAGCCATGCGGAATACAATTGTGTATGCAGACAAACACTGCACAGGAGGAGATACAGAACTGTTTATGCTGACTAGAAAGCTTAGCCAGTGCTGACGCTGCTGAATTAATTACAGATAAATAGGGAGTCGTACAGACAGTTTATTTAATACTGTTTTGCCTTTATAGCTCTGGGTGCAGAAATGATGTTTTTTGTAAACTGACAGCACAGCTAAATTGTTACTTCAAATGCGGCTTTTACTGTTTAAGGGGTGCACGAAATTGCGTTATATTTATTCAGTTTTTTTGTGAAAAATATGTGAAATTAATTTCATAGTATCCTGCGCGAAAATAGAATGCAAGGGCACACCTCAGCAAGGGAAGTGGCTTCTGGACAGTGTTTAACGCGCCAGATACTAAGGCTGTGTAGTCTGGAAGTCATTTCATGCTGCTTTCGACTACCTGACACTCCCTGCCCCTTCATCTCACTCTTGCAGGTTCATGCTTCCTCCCTTTGTGAACGTTTTTCCATTTTACTCTTTCGCCTTTTTATCTCTCTTGCGCCTTTGAAAAATGTCCAATGAGGAAAAATAAGAGCTAAAAATGACTACCAGTAGGGCCCACCAGGAACCGCTCGCCCAAATTAGGCACTGCTTGAGGAGAAAATGCCTCACACAAGGCATTTGGTACACTAACCCGTCTCCCCCAAAATAGTTTCTACTTTTGCCACCACCCACTGAATCAACATTTCACGCTATTTTAAATAATGCAAGATTCGCAAATTTAGCAAATTTACATGACTATAGTACAATTCCCCACACGCTTACTGAATAGTGTTCTTTCTGTCTAAATATGTATGCTATCCTTTAGTCAATAATGTTCTTATTGTTTTTGTCTGATAGTATTTACCTATGTGTGTGAAAATAATTACTCTGAGTTGTTCAGCTAGTGCCTGCCACCTCTGTGTGATAGATTATTCACTGTAGCTGTATGTTGGTAAAATAGGGCTAGATGTATCAAGATTTCGGTTAGCGATTTCCAAATTGCGATTTTTAAGAAATCGCAATTTTAGAAATGCAAAACACGATGTATCAATTTAGAAATTCGCAAATAGCCATTTCTTAAAATTCGCAAACGCAATTTGCGAGATGAAAATACTGAATGATAAAAAAATGTGCGATTCGGTAAATGAAATTCGCAAATCGCGAAAACGGCAAACCGGAACAGGCTGATGACATCACAACCAGGAAGTGAGTCAGCCCATGCTGTTTCCAGGAGCCTGACCCAAAGGAGCAGTGAGAGAGACACAGCCCAGCACCGGGGAGTCAGCATTGTGAGTAAGCCAGGATCAAACTGCAACATGGCCAATACTGGCAATGAGAAGGAGAAGGGAGACAGGAAGAGGAAGCTGAAATTCAGTGAGAAAGAATTGGAGGTGCTCATTGAGGAGGTTGTTGGGAACCATGACAGACTCTTTGGTAAGAGCTCACTCCAAGTACCTGAGAGTGAGAAGCGGAAACTCTGTTCTGACATACAGACAAAAATATGTGCAGTGGGTGTTGCGCAGCGCTCTGTGGACGAGATACGCAAGCGATGGTAAGACTTGCGGTTCCGTGCCAAGGAGAGGGTGGCCAGCAGGCTTAGGGAGACAAGGAGCAGCAGAGACGGACCATCCACCCACACACCCTCCACCCCTATGGAAGACCTGGTGGAGTCCACATTGGTCCCAGAAGCTGTCGGTGGTGTAACTGACATCGACACCTCAGGGACACCCAGCACCAGCAAAGGTAAGGCCAGTGATTATGTGTATCCCCACAACTGCATGTACACATGCCCCTTAGGAAATAGAACCTAGCTTGATGCACAATGAAAAGTAGTCCATGTCACACCTTACTTGCAACACAACAGAGCCTTCTGTGAGTGGTAGTACACAACCCTAAGGTGAATACACAACATAAATAGCAAGATAGTGGGCAGCCACAGAGAGAAACCCCACAAATGTCTCAGGGTGACACAATTTATTTGTACATATACAGCAACACTGTGAAAATCTGTGACAAATGCTAGAACTGACATGCTGCAAATTATCCTTGCAGATGACTCGGTCCCTGCTGCTGCAGGATCAGAAAAAGTGGGGGAAGCAGAAACACAGCCACAGTCAGACTCAAATACAAGTGAGTCCTACAGTATTATTCCGACTAGATGCAGGGCAAGGGTGTTAGCACTGCCAGAGTACAACCTGGACTCAGATGAGATGCCAGAACATGACCCCACACCACCACCAGAGCCGAGTCCCATAGGAAGACAGCGGTCCATGCACCAGCGTCAGCGCCAGTCTACTCCCCTCAGGAGGTGACACAATGCAGGCAGACAGGGCACAGAAAAAGGAGTGGGCCCAACAATCTTTGGCGGCCTGGAAGCTTCCATGCTGAAGGTGCAGCACCCGCAATGCAAACATTTGAAGTCGCTGCACAGACAGTTTGTGTCTCACAATAACAAAATGGGGTTACAAAACAAGCACTTGGAGACCCTGATTGAGGGGCAGCAAAGAGTTGCTGAAAACACCAAGGAGTTGACACAGGCCATTGGGGAACTCTGCACTGAGATACGGCAGGAGCGCATCAGCCAACTCAGATGCCATCACCAATATTTGGCTAAGTTTGACAGCTTCTGTAGATCAGTCAATCGGCTCGCAAGTTCAACAGCCCTGATATCACGGCGTGCCGTTGCCACACAGGTGGAGATGGCACATTGCAGAAGGGACATTGCAGAGGGACTGGTGCAAATTACCAATGTAATGGATACCATGCAAACAGCATGCAGTGCCACAACCAGCGAACTGGGTGTTGGTGACAGTGAGGAGTCCTCTAGCCTCAGCAGTCTGACAATCCCTTTGATTGATCCGAGGTGTCGCAGTGCCAGACACAGTACTGCAGGTGAACCTGCTACTAGAGGTGCCAGCAAGGGCACTGAGCACTCAAGTGAGTGTGTGGATGAAATAAGCGATGTTGAGGGCTACAGGGGACCACCTCAACATGTGTACTTAAGTCATGCTATGATGCTAATAGTGTGATACTGTTAACAGATCATGTCTGCCCATTGTGAATAGCTAGGCTCTACTGACACAATGTTTACCTGAAGTCAAGGTAATAAAGATGCTAACTACTGAGAAACATAATATTGAAGTGGATTTGTCATTACTTACGTCAAAAATGGTTGCGTGTGATGTCAGCACGTCTTTGCCTGCCTTCTGCTGCACTGGTCCTGTTGGCTGGTAGAAGGAGTGGTAAGGGATCATCATCCTCATCTGAGTCTGGCTCCGTAAGTTCCACTGGTATGCCCCTGGTGGTTGCTCTGTTGTGCAGGATAGCACATGTGGCCACAATTTTGCATGTCGTCTCAGGGCTGTACTGTAGTGCACCTCCACTCCTATGGATGCACCTGAAACGGCTCTTCAGCAGCCCAAAAGTGCGCTCCACCACGTTGCGGGTAGCCCTATGTGTAGCATTGTACCTCCTCTCTGCTGTGGTGGCAGGGCTCAGGTAGGGCATCAGCATATAAGTGCGCACTGCGTAGGCACTGTCTCCTGAATGCATAGAGAGTACAATGAGTACATTTGCAGTCTGACGTTATGCTTATATCAATGCATTATTGTGAACTAACAAATTACCTAGTAGATATCCTTCCCCAAACTCCCCAGCTAGCAGTCTTGTGTGTATCCCGCTGTGGCGAAAGATTTAGGAGTCATGTGTGCTCCCTGGGTATCTGGCCACGAAATCGGTAATGATGTAGGAGGCATTGCATATCACCTGTATGTTCATGTAATTATGGTTTTTTCGGTTGCGATACACATACTTGCTGGCCGATGGTGGACAGTTTACTACATGTGTCCCATCAACAGCACCTAGCACATGTGGGAACTGTGCTATCTGGTAAAAATTAACTTTGGTTTGTTGTACTTCCTGTGGGGTTTTGGGGAATCTGATGTACAGTTGTATTCTACTCAGCATGGCATTGAGAAATGCATTGAAAAATCTAGAGAGGGTACTCTGTGACACTCCTCCAGCTGCTGCTATGACCCCTTGATAGCTCCCTGAAGCTAGTAGGTGCAGGGAGCATAATACCTGCACATGGGTGGGTATGCTATTGATCCTGTGTGTTGTGCACTGCAGCATGGGTTGTAGCTCAGCTATCAGGTCAAGTATCATGGCTGAGCTTAACCTGTTCTTATTAAAATTTCCTCCTCATTCTCGTCAAAAAGTGTTATGCGTTCCTGTCTCCTCTTCTCTCTCCTCAAACCTGTCAAGATTCTCATTCTCCTCGCCATGACATAGAGTGCAGCCATTGTGGAAGAGGGGCTGAGGCATTCTGGGCCTCTTTACATAGGTTGCACCTGGTTACCACCTGGTTTCAGTTCGTGGTAATTTGCATGTGCAAACGGCCATTCTGCGAATAATCGCAAATTGCAATTTTTTGCTACATCGCATTGCGAATCCATTTTTGCGTGTCGCAATCTGCATCTCGCAAATAGTGGCACGATTTTGGAAATCGCTATCTGCGATTCGCTAATCTGTATCGCAATTAGTGCTTCGCTAAAAGCGATTCGGTAAATCATGTCACGATACGCTGCTTGCGACACGCAAATTTGTCTCTCAGTTTTTGCAATTTCTAAAATTCACACTGCGAATGCGTTTCATACATCGGGAAACGCATTTTTGCATTCGCAAACATCCTTTGATACATCTAGACCATAGTCTTGTATGTGTGCGCATTTGGTTGTGGGTAGAGCCTGTTTTCTTATATTGGTTCAATCAAAACATTGTGCTAAGCACTGCTTTATCACCTAGTGCAGTTAGTGCTCAATAATCGATGAACTGATTTTAGCAACATAAACAGCACTTACTTCAAGAACATAGGGCTACATGTACAAAGCACTTTTCTAGTTGGAAAAGGGCCGATTCGCACAATCGTCCAGTTTGCGACTAGAAAAATGCTTTTTGAGATGTACAAAGCCCAAACTTGTTATCGAATCACAATTTGGGTTTTGTGATTCGGTATTAGGAAGGGGTGTGTTCAGGGCTTCCCTCCCTATCACTGAATCTAAATGGTATGTATGATTGTTTTGTGACCGTGAGTGCAGTCGCAAAACAATTGCAGTTAGAACCAATTTCAATCTATTGTGAATGCATGCAAAAATGTTTTTTGAGAGCAGGCAGTGGTCCCACGGACCAGTGTCTACTCTTAGAAAAATGAAACTGAAACGTTTCATTTTTTTCTTTTTAAACACAGCCTGTTTTCCTTTAAGGAAAACGGGCTGCGTTTAAATAAAAGATTGCTTCATTTAAAAGCAATCACAGACATGGCGGTCTGCTGAGTACAGCAGACCACCATCCCTGTGATTTTTGCTATCAGGAAACTGATAGTGAATTTTTACATTTGAGCCTATTTTTGTAGGGCATAAATATTTATAAAGTGAAGAGATAAACATTTAGGAAATTTGGGCTCGGCTGAGCCCTTTTTGGCAATTGATGTGTATACATTATTAAAAGGTTTATGATAGAATTCTTATGCACTTTTTTTCTCTTTTTTCTTTCTTTCCTTTATATATTTTTGTAATATTACAATGGACTGGTTTTAACTTTAGAATGTATTTTGTTTGTTTTTATGTTTCAATCAGGTACCAATCAGGTACCATCTTTTGGAAATAAGACTACAGCTTGTGATACTTCAACGCTTGTGGGGTGGGGACACAAATGGACATCTATTTGGTACTTTATTGGGGGAGTTATTAGGCATCACACTTAAGGTACGTAATTGATAGTGAATGTGGCCCACATGGGCAAAATTTTGAGATAGAACAATCAGCGTACAGTATTATGAATATCATCATCACATGATTTAATGGTTTATAGAAGTACTATAGTTATCACAAAATTGTGGAACTAAGTCACTTATTATGAATGAAATATGTACAGTATTGGGAGGAGTAATTAGGCATCACACTTGTGGTATGTAATTGATTGTGAATAAGGCCCACATGGGTAAAAGTTTGAGATAGAACAATGAGCATCCAGTATTATGAATATAATCTACACATGATTTTAAGGTTTATAGAAGTACTATAGTCATCACAAAATTGTGGAATTAAGTCACTTATCATGAATGAGAAAATATGTGTAGTGGTGATGCCTGCTCCTTAGATTGAACCTAATGGACTAGTTGTCCATTTTTCAGTCAGACTTCTTAAACAAGTTAGTTTAAAAAAATTGAAAATATTAATGGTGTTGCCGAATACAGCATTTTAAATGCATATGAATTAGTCCTATTATTATATTTAGTGAGATAACGCTTAAAATAGTCATGGACCGCTTAAAATTAATGGTATATTGACAGGAGCGTTGTTTTGAAGTTCTCTTGATTAAGAATTGTCTCAGTGGTAGAGAAATATTGATTTGGGAATGTCATGAGTCACAATGATGAAAACGTAAACAGGAATTAGCATGTCAGTTATAGAGGAGTTAATCACCAAGATATTGATGTATATGAGAAACATTCAAAGATGGCACTTGATTTTTTACATATGTATCGTTAATCCCATATTTATGATTAGTAGAGTAACCTTTCATAATTTTGTAAAATCACTGACTGCAAACCGTGATCAAGGCTCTGGTCGAAACACGCTGGTGAAGCTATTGTAAATTAAATCGCATCTATCTGAACTTTGGTGTTCGTACCATTCTTCTTATTTCCAAAAGGGGACCGTGGTGACCAGTACCCTGGTGTGGAAGCCACCCTAAGTGGCCCCTTGTGTTTGCTGGACTTGAAGGATTTATTATATATATATGAATATATATATTCATAGTCCCAAAACCTCCATAAAACACTCACTCAGGTTTTAGAGCAGATCACATAGATATTTAATCTCCTTCCATGACACGTTTCCGCCGAAAAAAACAGTTCTGGCTTATACAGACATTGCAATGGGCACCACCTTGGTATGTCTCTAAACCTCAAATACGTATCTTCGTTCAAGGAACGGGTCAAATCATTTCTCCAACATAGTCCATGATTATAATACGTTACACATCAACATATCAATTTGCAATTTCAATCGTCTCAAATATATCCTGCTGATCAGATCCGCAGCATATTACTTCTGATCATTTCATTTCTAGCATGTTTCTTTCTTACATTGCACTATAAATCAACATATTGATTCGTCATTTCTGATATTTACTTTGATCATAGTGATTCCAAGAGGAATTGACATGCTCTCTATCATACCCTCTGTGCTCATATTCTGATTCTGTCATTTGCTTAGAATATGAGCACAGAGGGTATTGTAGAGAGCACGTCAATTCCTCTTGGAACTTTATGTGAGGTGTTCTCATTAAGAACAAGCTAGTTAGTACAGCGGTTTGGTCCCAGGAGAAGTTTACTTGTCATGATACCGAAAGCAATTGTATTTATAAATTGAGAATGGAAAACGATGAACCCTATATAGATCAGTATGACTATGAGGGTGGGGGGACATCTGTGCTGGGTGATAATAGAACATGATTAAATGTGACATTGTGGATAGCAGCATATTGGAGAGATGATCAAAGTTAATATCAGAATAACCAAGATGGCGCCCATTGCAATGTATGTATAAGACAGGACTGATCAAATGAGTCATTTCTACCTGTTTGGTACACCATAGAGTTTATTTATGTCCTTCTCACAGCACAGTGATTGTGTGAACAAGGCCGTCGTTCGGCCGAAATGCGTCATGTAAGGTGATTAAATCTAAGTGACATGCTCTAACGCCTGCCTGAGTGAGTGTTTTATGGAGGTTTTGGGACTATGATTATATTTGCGAGTGCGCTTGTCTTATCCACTGCAATCAGGTAGCAGCTGCCTCACTGTCGATGAGTGACATGCTGATTTTTCTTCTAATGCATTACTTTTTGCAGGTTTTAGCTGCAGAACCCACTTCTGAGTGCAGAGCTGGAGAGGAGCATCTCAGACAAGAGTAGAACTCAGAGATGGCAGAACCCAGCAGCACCATTAGAAGTTGCAAGCAGTTGTTGATGTCCTTGAGACTGCAGAAGAACAGGGGCCAAGACAGCAAGCTCTTGGAGATTTCTTGGGTTCAAGAATGTAGTGAGCAAGTCCAGTCCTCCCTCCTGCAGACAAGAAGCAGCAGGCCAATACAGCAAAGCAAGTAGGAAAGTGGCAGCTTCACCTACAGCACAACAAGCAGTAGGCCAACACAGCAGCACCATTGCAGAGTGGCCGTCCCTCCTGACAGCACAGCAGTGCTTCTTCCTGGCATAGTGTCCTTGGTTCAAGTAGAGATATAATTTGCTGGGGTTTGGGGTCCAGTACTTATACCCAAATATGCCTCAGAAATGGGGGAGACTTCAAAGAGGCTTTTGAAAATCACAAATCCCCTGCCCTTCCCTGGCTCCAGATACACTTTACAAGGGTAAGGTAGCACTTTTTGTCAGGAGAGGCACATCCCTACTGAGGTGTAAGTGTCTGTTCCTGCCACCCATCTAACCCAGGAAGGCCCATTAGCCTGCTGATGGGCCATCAGGATGCAAATCTCACACCCAAGCTCCCTTTTTTTGTGACTATCTAGAGGGAATGCACAAAACCCAGCTGTCAGCAACCCTAGACATGTATTCAGAGGCAGGAAGAGGTACAAAATGGTTAAAGTAAAAAAATGCTACCTTTCTAAAAGTGGCATTTTCAGGTATGCAATTTAAAATCCAACTTCACCATAAATTGTAATTTTAAATCATGAGTTCAGGGACACCAAACTCCATATTTCCATCTTCTCCAAATCGGAAACTGCACTTAAAAGATGTTTTAAGATAATCCCAATGCTACTCAATGGGAGAGATAGGCCAGACAATAGTGAAAAGCAAATTAATTTTTTACTATCTGGGCATGTTAAATTTAAACGTATATGTCAAACTTTTTAAATACACTGCACTCTGCCCTGGGGGCTAACTAGGGCCTACCTTAGTGATGACTTACATGTAATAAAAAAGATGGTTTGGGCCTGGCAAGTGGGTATCTTGCCAGGCTGAAATGGCAGTTCAAAACTGCACACAAAGGTTGCCACTCGCCTGGAGGTAGAACAGGACCTACAGTATGCAGCATAGTTCTCCCTCATTTGGGGCCAATAGAAGTGGGTGACAAGCCTGTCAAAGGTCTTGTCCTCCTCCAAATGTCCTACCACTACCAGTTGCACATCATGAGCCAGACTCAGTAGTAAGAATCTGTAGCACTGGGGGACCACCAACACATATGTTGCACCAGGCCTTCAGGATCCTTAGCCTCACTATACAGAAGACCATTCTCCCAGTAAATTAGGTGTTTGCCATATGTATCACCAGCTGCCTGGGCCTCAGCCTGGTACTGAAGACTCCCAACAGTAGAAATACACAGAAAGAGAGCAAGGGAAGCAAGGCTAACCCACACCGCTTCCCAAAAGAAACTATATAATCACAAAAGGTGTGGGGTAGTGGGAACAGGGGGTAAGACTGGGTTAGTCTTTTAACCAGTGTCTGATTATTTTAGGTTGCTTGATATGGGGTGCTGTGTTGACCTACAGGAATGGCGGGGGATTTTCCTTTACGGACTAGGTGGTCTCACACACATAGTAGTGTCATGCTTCATCATATGACCACCTAGCCCCACCTAAGTAAGATGATACTACTCAGGCGGACTCGACCTCTGGTTAAAAGAACCAGAGGGAGTGCTGAAATTAAATTGACTGGATAATTACAGTGATCCAGAGGGGGTGAATAATAAAATTACCTAACATGTCACCGGTGGCTCTTGTTAGTTTTAATAGTGGTGCATGTTGGTAAGACTAAAACTAAGGGGAAAGGCTCGTTAGAGGGTAATGTCTCTTGGAGTCTAAAAGGGGTTGTACATGACCAACATGTTTCTGCCCTCACTAAGTGCTGGTAGGTCAGGGGCATTCGTCAGGGTCGGAGCACGTGTAATAAGTACGGTGCTCAAAGTAAACGTGTGTGTCCTACCTGAACAGGTAGTTCACGGTGGGGTAGGCCTATAGTAAATAATAAATAGATCACAATTAATTCAGAGTGACAGAAGGGTGGCAAACCACAGCACACGACACAGCAATCAGTGAAAAATTGAAAAGAATGCACTCACACATGCATGCAATTGTGACTTACCCCGGAGCTGGGGGCGTATTGCCTCTGGTCTGGCTAGAACCGGGGGGGGGTTTTCCCTTGTAGTCACACTCTGAGGAGATCAGGTGTTTAGCAAGGGGGGACAGGAGAAGGAGGGGAGCTAAGTACGCTAAGTGCAGAAAGGAGGAAACTGCGCAGGGTGCGCTGCAGACAGGGGGAGGCCGGAAGGGTAAGTTGGTGAAGCAAGGAAATGGCAGGAGAAGGGAAGGTAAAGAAAAAGATCTAGGTAGCGTGAGAGAGAGACGGAAACAGTGAAACGAAAGAGAAAAAGACGATAGAGGAAAAGGAAACAAGAGAAAAGAAGGAAGCACAGGAAGTACAGATAGAGAAGGCTACCAGGGGAATGGCCGGTAGCAGTTAAAGGAAAGGAAGATTTCATGGGCCAAAATTAGCCCACACTTACCACGCCAAAGGGAATACCATGGGGGTTACCTACGTGCCGGAGCCAGGCCGCTCTGGTACTGACTGACTGTTAGGCCAGGTCTTTATGAGGAGGTCCAGCCAATTAGTGCGGAGCTGCAGAGGTCGGGGCGGTGCCCGGTAATTACGCTCAGGTGTACTGGATGTCGGAGCAACAAAGCACAACCCCCATTGTGTCGTAAAAGACACGCCCCCTCGGGGGCCGTGCGGGGCGCGGAGCCTCAGGGGCCCTGATAGGTCCACGCGGAACGCACCGCCCCGCGGGGGCACCCGGGTACGGGGCCACGCGGGGAAGGTCGCGTCCGGCGACGGTGAGCAGAGGCAAGACGCCCCGCCCGCGGCGCGGCTAACGCGCACGGGCGAGCGTCCTGCAGTGACGCGCCGCGCGACAAGCGGCGCGCCCCGTAGTGACGCGTCGCGCAGCGCGGCGCGTCAATTGTACCGTGGGACTCTGGGGGAGTGAGTCCCACGGGGAAAGACCCGGTAGTCCAAAGAGGGCAACCAGGAATAGGTAGTGCAAGCGGAGAAAGAAAGAGGGCGGGGGGGGGCACAGTAATAAAGGGAAGGTGACAAGAACGAAGGAAAAGAGAAGGTGGGGGGGAGGGGGGGAAAAAGGAAAGGAAAACGGATGGGGGGGGAGAAAAGAAAAACAGGGGGAGGGAGGTGGAAAGGAAAGCATGGGAAAAGAAAGGGAAGGAAAAGACCAGGGGAGATGTGATGATAAAAAGAGGGGAAGAGAAATTGAAAGAAAATATCTAAGGGTAGGGGGTTTGAAAGCAGGGAAGGGGAGAAGAAGTTATAGATGGGGAGGAAAGGAAGGATAAGACGAGGGGGGGAAAGAAGAGGACGAAAATTATGAAAAGGAAAGAGGGAAAACAGCCCCAGAGGCGGGGAGTAGAGGGAATCCAGCAGATGTTTAGAGAATTGAAAAGGAAGAAAAGAAGGGGTGGAAGAGAAGGGAAAGAAAGAAGAAAGGGAGGTGGGGGAAGAGGTAGAAGGAACGACAATGACAGGTATACTATGGGTAGGGGGAGCTACTCTGGTAGGTAAGGTAGGGTTCTGATACACAAGTATGGAAGATAATAAGTCCCACAGTGGGGAATAGGAGGGCTCGTCAGACAAGTTATCTAATACTACTTAAGATCCTAGGTGGACGGTCATAGAATGAAGGTATCATTTAGGTATTTACAGTCATCAGCCTAGAGCTGACCATTGAATATTGTCATTTAGTCCTAAGGTGTCCGTACGCAGCCTCCAAATCCATCTCTGTTCATACATTAGGAGCTTGTGTTTGGCATTGGTTGCTATAGATTTAAGTTGATCCAGTACCACCCACTGCATATCATCAGGATGGTGATTGCTGGAGATGTAGTGCTCTGTGAGTCTTGTAGCATCTCTTTTGCACCGGATGGTGCTTCTATGCTCGCAGATGCGTGTGCCCACTCTTCGTGTCGTCATCCCAATGTATTTCTTGTCACAAGGGCATGTGATCATGTACACCACATTTTTACTGTTGCAGTTCGTTAGTTGCCTAAGCTCCCAGAGTGTTGGTAGTCCCAAGTCAAGTGTGAGGGTTTTCTTAGTAAAGGCGCAAACACTGCAGTTGCCGCAAGGGTAATGTCCTTTAGGAGGGGGAAGGTCCCAGAGGGTCTTCTGTCTGCTTGTGGTGGGATTTATCCGAGGGCGGGTATGCACAATCATATCCCGGATGCTTTTTGCTTTTCTGTAGGCATTCATGGGGATCTCAAAAGGGAGACCACCAGAGGTGAGGATTTTCCAGTCTTCATTTATTATTTTTTTGATCATGTTGGACGCTGGGTTGAATGTGGTCACACAGATCAAGGGATTTCCTTTACTGCTTCGACTGCTTGGGTGCAGTAGAGTCTCTCTGGGGCTCACACGGGCTCGTTTATCTGCTCTCCTCAATAGGTGATCTGGGTATCCTCTTGCTCGAAGTTTGCCACTCAGTAGCTGAGCATGTTTTTTATAGTCCGTTAGTTCCGTACAGTTCCGTCTGAGGCGGAGGTATTGCCCTACAGGGAGGTTTTCCCTGAGGGACCGAGGATGAAAGCTCTGAAATTGGAGGAGAGTGTTCCTATCAGTGGGCTTGTAATACACTTCTGTTATCAGAGAGCCATTTCTCTCAGTTATTAGTAGGTCGAGAAAGGAGACTGCTGGGTTGCCTATTGTTGCTGTAAATTTTAGAAAGGGATTAAGGGTGTTTAGCCACGTGATGAAGATGGCTGCTTCTTCCCTTGTACCTCTCCAGATAATCAGGATGTCATCGATATATCTTTTCCATAACCTGATATGGTTGATGTAAGGGTTCTCTTCAGAAAGAACCATTGCTTTCTCGAAGTGATCCACATAGAGGCATGCCAGGCTGGGTGCAAAAGTGCTCCCCATTGAGGTGCCCTGGATCTGTAAGAAGAAGTTGTTGTCGAACTCAAAGAAATTTCTGGTGAGAGCTAAATGGGCTAAATCCAGGATGAATTCTGGAGGGGTGATGTAATTCCAGGTACCCTTATTTAATAGATCGTTGACCACTTCGAGAGTTGCTTCTTGTGGAATATTATTGTATAGCGACTCCACATCCAATGTCATGAGATGCTCGCTATCTTTGTCAAATTCTAAGGTGTTTAAAAGGGAGAGCACGTCGGTTGTGTCTTTTAAGTAGGTGGGAATTTGCTTCACGAATGGTTGGAGAAACCAGTCGCAGAATTGCGACAAAGGTTCCAGCAAAGAACCAATCCCGGAAACAATTGGTCTCCCTGGGGGTGGATGTTTGTCCTTGTGGATTTTGGGCAGAATATAGAAATACGGAGTTTTTGGATCAGGTTGAGTGAGGAAGGAGGCCTCATGTTTGGTGATCCAACCGTTGCTCATGCCCTTGTCTACAAGGAAGGTGATCTCTTCTCTGACCTCTTCTGTAGGGTCCCTTGATAGTCTCTTGTAGTGATGGTCGTTGTTTAGTAGACGTAGGCATTCAGAATTGTACATCACTGTGGGCATTATTACTATCGCCCCGCCCTTGTCGGCTGGTTTAATAGTGATGGAAGAGTCGTTACTGAGGTCATTGAGGGCTGAGAGTTCTTCAGTACTGATGTTGTGGAAAGACTCCCTCTGAGTCTTCTGTAGATCGTCAATCCTCCTGCTCACCGATTTCTCGAATGCCAAGACTTCGGGTGGCATGAGGTGGGAGTGAATTTGGATTTGGGACGTAGCCCAGTGTTTTTGTCACGTTCCGGGTTGGGTTCGGGGTTCTGGAGAAAGAAGGTTCTAAGCCTGATTTTCCGAAAGAACTCTGCTAGTTCTATCCTTAGTTTAAAGACGTCAAGTTTTGGGGTGGGGACGAAACCCAGACCTTTCTCTAAGGCTTGGAGTTCGTTAGTATTTAGCACTCGTGAGCTTAAGTTAACGACTGTAGTGGACCCCTTAGTTACGTTCTGCTGGTGCTGGGGGATTCGTCGTCTGTTGGTCCCTCGTTTAGGTTCCAACTGACTCCCTTTTTCCTGCCCCTTCCCCGTCCGGGGCCTCTCCCAAAAAATCCCAGTGTTCCTATTTTTGAGAGAGGCCCCGGCCTTAGAGAAAGGTCTGCCACCCGAAGTCTTGGCATTCGAGAAATCGGTGAGCAGGAGGATTGACGATCTACAGAAGACTCAGAGGGAGTCTTTCCACAACATCAGTACTGAAGAACTCTCAGCCCTCAATGACCTCAGTAACGACTCTTCCATCACTATTAAACCAGCCGACAAGGGCGGGGCGATAGTAATAATGCCCACAGTGATGTACAATTCTGAATGCCTACGTCTACTAAACAACGACCATCACTACAAGAGACTATCAAGGGACCCTACAAAAGAGGTCAGAGAAGAGATCACCTTCCTTGTAGACAAGGGCATGAGCAACGGTTGGATCACCAAACATGAGGCCTCCTTCCTCACTCAACCTGATCCAAAAACTCCGTATTTCTATATTCTGCCCAAAATCCACAAGGACAAACATCCACCCCCAGGGAGACCAATTGTTTCCGGGATTGGTTCTTTGCTGGAACCTTTGTCGCAATTCTGCGACTGGTTTCTCCAACCATTTGTGAAGCAAATTCCCACCTACTTAAAAGACACAACCGACGTGCTCTCCCTTTTAAACACCTTAGAATTTGACAAAGATAGCGAGCATCTCATGACATTGGATGTGGAGTCGCTATACACTAATATTCCACAAGAAGCAACTCTCGAAGTGGTCAACGATCTATTAAATAAGGGTACCTGGAATTACATCACCCCTCCAGAATTCATCCTGGATTTAGCCCATTTAGCTCTCACCAGAAATTTCTTTGAGTTCGACAACAACTTCTTCTTACAGATCCAGGGCACCTCAATGGGGAGCACTTTTGCACCCAGCCTGGCATGCCTCTACGTGGATCACTTCGAGAAAGCAATGGTTCTTTCTGAAGAGAACCCTTACATCAACCATATCAGGTTATGGAAAAGATATATCGATGACATCCTGATTATCTGGAGAGGTACAAGGGAAGAAGCAGCCATCTTCATCACGTGGCTAAACACCCTTAATCCCTTTCTAAAATTTACAGCAACAATAGGCAACCCAGCAGTCTCCTTTCTCGACCTACTAATAACTGAGAGAAATGGCTCTCTGATAACAGAAGTGTATTACAAGCCCACTGATAGGAACACTCTCCTCCAATTTCAGAGCTTTCATCCTCGGTCCCTCAGGGAAAACCTCCCTGTAGGGCAATACCTCCGCCTCAGACGGAACTGTACGGAACTAACGGACTATAAAAAACATGCTCAGCTACTGAGTGGCAAACTTCGAGCAAGAGGATACCCAGATCACCTATTGAGGAGAGCAGATAAACGAGCCCGTGTGAGCCCCAGAGAGACTCTACTGCACCCAAGCAGTCGAAGCAGTAAAGGAAATCCCTTGATCTGTGTGACCACATTCAACCCAGCGTCCAACATGATCAAAAAAATAATAAATGAAGACTGGAAAATCCTCACCACTGGTGGTCTCCCTTTTGAGATCCTCATGAATGCCTACAGAAAAGCAAAAAGCATCCGGGATATGATTGTGCATACCCGCCCTCGGATAAATCCCACCACAAGCAGACAGAAGACCCTCTGGGACCTTCCCCCTCCTAAAGGACATTACCCTTGCGGCAACTGCAGTGTTTGCGCCTTTACTAAGAAAACCCTCACACTTGACTTGGGACTACCAACACCCTGGGAGCTTAGGCAACTAACGAACTGCAACAGTAAAAATGTGGTGTACATGATCACATGCCCTTGTGACAAGAAATACATTGGGATGACGACACGAAGAGTGGGCACACGCATCTGCGAGCATAGAAGCACCATCCGGTGCAAAAGAGATGCTACAAGACTCACAGAGCACTACATCTCCAGCAATCACCATCCTGATGATATGCAGTGGGTGGTACTGGATCAACTTAAATCTATAGCAACCAATGCCAAACACAAGCTCCTAATGTATGAACAGAGATGGATTTGGAGGCTGCGTACGGACACCTTAGGACTAAATGACAATATTCAATGGTCAGCTCTAGGCTGATGACTGTAAATACCTAAATGATACCTTCATTCTATGACCGTCCACCTAGGATCTTAAGTAGTATTAGATAACTTGTCTGACGAGCCCTCCTATTCCCCACTGTGGGACTTATTATCTTCCATACTTGTGTATCAGAACCCTACCTTACCTACCAGAGTAGCTCCCCCTACCCATAGTATACCTGTCATTGTCGTTCCTTCTACCTCTTCCCCCACCTCCCTTTCTTCTTTCTTTCCCTTCTCTTCCACCCCTTCTTTTCTTCCTTTTCAATTCTCTAAACATTTGCTGGATTCCCTCTACTCCCCGCCTCTGGGGCTGTTTTCCCTCTTTCCTTTTCATAATTTTCGTCCTCTTCTTTCCCCCCCTCGTCTTATCCTTCCTTTCGTCCCCATCTATAACTTCTTCTCCCCTTCCCTGCTTTCAAACCCCCCTACCCTTAGATATTTTCTTTCCCTTTCTCTTCCCCTCTTTTTATCATCACATCTCCCCTGGTCTTTTCCTTCCCTTTCTTTTCCCATGCTTTCCTTTCCACCTCCCTCCCCCTGTTTTTCTTTTCTCCCCCCCCATCCGTTTTCCTTTCCTTTTTCGCCCCCCTCCCCCCCACCTTCTCTTTTCCTTCGTTCTTGTCACCTTCCCTTTATTACTGTGCCCCCCCCGCCCTCTTTCTTTCTCCGCTTGCACTACCTATTCCTGGTTGCCCTCTTTGGACTACCGGGTCTTTCCCCGTGGGACTCACTCCCCCAGAGTCCCACGGTACAATTGACGCGCCGCGCTGCGCGACGCGTCACTACGGGGCTCGCCGCTTCTCGCGCGGCGCGTCACTGCAGGACGCTCTCCCGTGCGCGTTAGCCGCGCCGCGGGCGGGGCGTCTTGCCTCTGCTCACCGTCGCCGGACGCGACCTTCCCCGCGTGGCCCCGTACCCGGGTGCCCCCGCGGGGCGGTGCGTTCCGCGTGGACCTATCAGGGCCCCTGAGGCTCCGCGCCCCGCACGGCCCCCGAGGGGGCGTGTCTTTTACGACACAATGGGAGTTGTGCTTTGTTGCTCCGACATCCAGTACACCTGAGCGTAATTACCGGGCACCGCCCCCGACCTCTGCAGCTCCGCACTAATTGGCTGGACCTCCTCATAAAGACCTGGCCTAACGGTCAGTCAGTACCAGAGCGGCCTGGCTCCGGCACGTAGGTAACCCCCATGGTATTCCCTTTGGTGTGGTAAGTGTGGGCTAATTTTGGCCCATGAAATCTTCCTTTCCTTTAACTGCTACCGGCCATTCCCCTGGTAGCCTTCTCTATCTGTACTTCCTGTGCTTCCTTCTTTTCTCTTGTTTCCTTTTCCTCTATCCTCTTTTTCTCTTTCGTTTCACTGTTTCCGTCTCTCTCTCACGCTACCTAGATCTTTTTCTTTACCTTCCCTTCTCCTGCCATTTCCTTGCTTCACCAACTTACCCTTCCGGCCTCCCCCTGTCTGCAGCGCACCCTGCGCAGTTTCCTCCTTTCTGCAATTAGCGTACTTAGCTCCCCTCCTTCTCCTGTCCCCCCTTGCTAAACACCTAATCTCCTCAGAGTGTGACTACAAGGGAAACCCCCCCCCCGGTTCTAGCCAGACCAGAGGCAATACGCCCCCAGCTCCGGGGTAAGTCACAATTGCATGCATGTGTGAGTGCATTCTTTTCAATTTTTCACTGATTGCTGTGTCGTGTGCTGTGGTTTGCCACCCTTCTGTCACTCTGAATTAATTGTGATCTATTTATTATTTACTATAGGCCTACCCCACCCTGAACTACCTGTTCAGGTAGGACACACACGTTTACTTTGAGCACCGTACTTATTACACGTGCTCCGACCCTGACGAATGCCCCTGACCTACCAGCACTTAGTGAGGGCAGAAACATGTTGGTCATGTACAACCCCTTTTAGACTCCAAGAGACATTACCCTCTAACGAGCCTTTCCCCTTAGTTTTAGTCTTACCAACATGCACCACTATTAAAACTAACAAGAGCCACCGGTGACATGTTAGGTAATTTTATTATTCACCCCCTCTGGATCACTGTAATTATCCAGTCAATTTAATTTCAGCACTCCCTCTGGTTCTTTTAACCAGAGGTCGAGTCCGCCTGAGTAGTATCATCTTACTTAGGTGGGGCTAGGTGGTCATATGATGAAGCATGACACTACTATGTGTGTGAGACCACCTAGTCCGTAAAGGAAAATCCCCCGCCATTCCTGTAGGTCAACACAGCACCCCATATCAAGCAACCTAAAATAACCAGACACTGGTTAAAAGACTAACCCAGTCTTACCCCCTGTTCCCACTACCCCACACCTTTTGTGATTATATGACTCCCAACAGCAGCACACACTCTCTGCACATTGCAGAACTCCTCCCTGGTGGGACCCCCTTCCTGCTGCCAGTCAGACAGCTCAGGCAGGTTCCCCAGGTCAGCTATGTCTTACCCCATAGGTACTGGGGGTGTCCCTCAGGGTCATCCTCCTCCCAGACCGTGGGAATCTCTGGGGTGGGTTTCCTGTGCCCCTTGTCCTTCCTCTTCTTGGCAGGACCCTGGGCCATTGTTCCAGGCTCCAGATCCTATTGACCACCCGCTAGAGCTGTCATGTGGTCAGGCACACCCATTCAAGTAACCCCAGCATCTCCAGGTGTGACCTAAGCTCCAGCTCTTTCCAGATGGTGTGCTCCAGGTCATTGCCCAGCAGACAATCTACAGGCATGGACCAACTCTTAGCTACTCTCAAGGAACATGACCCCCCCATTCAAAGAGAACCAGAGCCACTTGGTAGTGGATCTCACGGTTTTCAGCAGCAACAACCTGGTAGAACTTGTTAGGAACTACCTGCTCTGAAGACACCAGCTGATACCTGATGGCTGTCATATGGCTCCTGTGTCTCTCAGAGCCTCCTCCCCCTGCCCATTGATGCACACCCACTGAGTGTACTTTTTAGTATTGTCAGGCATGTGGGTTCTCTGGACCATCTCTCCATCACCCAGGGACACTAGGGTTAACTGCACTTCCACCCCAGCACTATCTAGGATGTGTCTTCCCCAAGCGCTACACTAGCCAAAACCACTGGCTGCCCACCAGTGAGGGGCTGTGCTAGCTTGGGAAATTTGGTTTCTCCCTTGTAGTGCCCTTCCTGCTGACATTCAGATCACTTCATGGTAGCCTTTCCTGTAGACGTGTTCTCAGGAAACCACTTTCTTTTTCTCAGAAGGGGGAAGGGAATCCTGTCTCACAGAACTAGTGTAGGGCCCTTTGTAGAACTCCTTACTCTTTTTGTTCCCCCTTCTTCTGGTGAAGACCCTGTCCACCCTTGGTGTGATCCCCCAGGTACCTTCTTGGCATCCCGGGTGCTACCCAACTAGCCTGCCTCCTTGGCAAGCAAGTGAGCTTGCTGTCAACAAGGTGCTGGCACAGATCTGCAAAGCAACAACTGAACAAGTGGTATGTTGTAAACAAATGGAACAACCCCTGATAATGTTGTACCTCATTGCCCCTCTCCCAACCATCCAGTGCCTAGCAAAAGGAATCCACACAGTCTAATCAGGTTTGTTCTTTTAATCTTCTGACTATCCCTGAATTTCAGTCGATATTTCTCTGGGGTCAAATCAAATGTCCTGATTACATCCTCCTTCAGGGAGGGATACCTCATCTTGTCACTCCCTGTCAAGGCCATGAGAGTGTCCCTTCCTTCACTAGGAGATTGTGTGCCCACAAACTAACCCCCAATCTGCTTCAGTGACCTTGTTCATTTATATGGATTTTTTGTAGGCCTTCAACCATCTGTCTATGTCGTCTCCCACCCAAATATCACTCCAGATTCTTGGTATGGGGACCCTAGATGATGCAGAAGATTTGCTGCCACAATCACTGGTGGACTCCACCTGTCTGGCTTTGATGTCCAGCTCTCCCTGGCTCAGCTCCTGACCCAACGTCAACTTTTTCTCTTCTTAGAAGGCCACATTTTTCCCTTTCTCCTCCTCTTTTATGGCCAGTTGCCTTTGTTTTTCTTCTAATGTGAGCTTGGCCAGCTCCAATCTGAACTTTCTCTCGTCCCTCCTGCCCTTCAGCTCCTCTGGAGACAGGCCTTTGGATGAAACATTGCTCCCTGCCCCGGAAGTGGCCCTTATTTCTGGGAGTAAGTTTCTCACCTCCCTCATAAACAGCAGCCCAAGGTCTCCACTCAGACCCTGGTCCAAATCATCCTCAATATCCATCTCTTCCTCAGTATCCTCTAAGGTCTCATTTGCTACAACATGTGCTTCTGAATAGGCTGTCAGTGTCTTTTGCAATTCTGTCTCTTTGCTCCTTGCAGGTAGCCCAAGACCCTTACAGATATCCTTGAGCTGGGCCATAGTGTCATGGGCAGTTCAAACTCCATCCCTTTAGGTGCAGAATCTCTAACCAGAGACATGGTTTAGATAAAAAATCCACAAATGCCAGTAAGGGAGAATTGAAACATTAAAAATAACAACTGAAGTTGGTAGGAAAGAAAATGCCTTTGGGGATCAGAGGCAAATGATTCAAATTGGTCTAGGTGTGAGGAGTAGTTTACACAAAATTACTGTAAGGCACTGCACAAATACAAGTCCTACCCCACCGCATCAATGTTAGAAATTGGTTCTCTAGTTGGCAGAGGGGTGCACCATGTCAAGAGGGGCCACAATCCTATTCAGGATGGGTCAGATGCTCATTCTAAGATAATCTGTGCACACCCTTCTGTAGCTTGGCACAGAGCAGATAGGCTTAATTTAAAAGACAATGTGTAAAGTATTTGTGCAACACTTAAATATAGTAACACAGTGAAAAACAACATAAAATACTCCACACCAGTTTTGAAAAATAGAGAATATTTATCGCAGTAACACAAGACCAAAATTACAAAAATCCAGTTGGTGAATCCGCTGTCATCGGGGAGCTGCTGCTTTGTCGTTGATAAGCAATGCACCAACTTTTTTCCTGCACTTCAGGAGATGCATTGCTTACGGTAGGTTTTAGCTGCAGAACCCACTTCTGAGCCCAGGACTAGAGGGGGGCACCTCAGACATGGCAGAGTCCAGAAGCATCAGTAGAGTTGCAAGCCGTCCTTGATGTCCCCGAGACTGCAGAGGAAACCAGCAAGCCTATTCAGGTGTGTCAGCTCCTGCTAGCCCGGAAAGGCCCATTCACCTGGTGATGGGCCATCAGGATGCAAATGTCACACCCAAGCTCCCTTTATGTGTGACTGTCTAAAGGGAATGCACAAAGCCCAGCTGTCAACAACCACAGATGCAGAGGCACAGAATGGCTAAAGTAAGAAAATGCCAACTTTGTAAAAGTGGCATATTCACATTCACAATTTAAAATTCGACTTCACCATTAGTTGTGATTTTAAATTGTGAGCCCAGGGAAGCTAAACTCCATATGTCTATGTTTTCCCAATCGGATATTACACTTAAAAGATGGTTTAAGGTAATGTTAAAGCTACCCTATGGGAGAGATAGGCTTTGCAATAGTGAAAAAAAGGAATTTAAGAGTTTCTTCACTATCGGGACATGTTATATTTAAAAGGACGTGTCCATATTTTAAATACACTGCACCCTGCCCTTGAGGCTAACTAGGGCCTACTTTATGAGTGATGTACAAGTAATAAAAAGGAAAATTTGGGTCTGGCAAGTGGCTATATTTGCAAGGTCGAAATGGCAGTTTAAAACTGCACACCCAGGCTCTGCAGTGGCAGGCCTGAGACATTTTGAAAGGCTACTGTAGTGGGTGGCACAATCAGTGCTGTAGGCCCTCTAGTTGCATTTAATGTATATGTTTTGGGCATATGTACTGCCATTTACTGGGGACTTACAAGTTAATTCAACATGCCAGTTGCGGAGTACTAATGTTACCATATTTTGTCTACAGAGTACCTACTCTTTAGCACTGGGTAGCAGTGGAACAGTGCCCAGAAGCATAAAAACCAGTGAAAAAGAGGTCAGAAAATAGGAGGTCACAGGTCAAGAAGTTAGGGGAAGCCACACCAAAGATGTCAGGTCATTGAGCTTCCTGTCAACAAGGTGCTGGCACAGATCTGGAAAGCAATGACTGAACAGGTGCTATGTTGCAAACAAATGGTGTGAGTGTGAGTTCGGGAAGCGGTCATTCAGTTTTCAGAGCCTCTGAGACAAAAGAATGCATACTTGGATATGTGGTATGTACATAATTTTGTAAGTCCTTTGGGGCTTCCAGATCTCTCTGGATGGTGATTATCGCTTCCCTGACATCAACAAGAACCCACGTTTTCTATCTTTTCTGTTGGTCCTGTGTGGGAGATTTTAATTGTCCATTTAGGGGTTATCTTGTATCCCCTTGCAATTTATATTGCAATCACCACCACCTTCTAGAAGTTGTGATTATAGTCATTTAGGGGCATATCTATAACACAGTTTGTGCCGATCTTGCACCATGCAACGTGGTGCATGTGTGACACAAGCCCAAAATGTGATTCTTGAAGCCATGCATGGACACCTTGCGTGGCCCTGAGTAGCTTTATAGATCTGGAGTAAAGCAGCTCAGGGCAAATCGCTGTGTGACGTTACTCTGCCCCACGCAACATCCATGGATTTTGAAACATTCCCAGATTTACCAGATGTGGAAGACCTGGGAATGTGCCAACATGCTACGTGTTATCAGGTGAGGAATAACAAGGATAAATATTTTTATTTCTCCTTGTATTTTCCTCTTTCTGCAGCAGACATAGAAAGAGGAAAATGCCTCATAGGATTGTTTTTGTGCAGGAAGATGGCCCTTCCTACACAAAAACAATCCTCCTTACAACGCAGGTCCCTTTCACCATTGTGTAAGAGTGCCTGCATTGGTGCTAGGCAGCCAAAATGGCCCCAGCTCAGGGACTAAGACAGGAATGTGACGTATTCTTTTAAATACAGCACAATTCTGCCCTTTCCCTGTGACACAGTGCAGCACAGTAAGGTGACTTACTGCACTGTGCTGCCTCATTTTGTTATAAATATGCCCCTTGATCTAGGTATGAGGCATTCACCTGAACGTGTGGATAACTTTGTTCGACTAGAGTCAACACAGTTATAAAAACATGCCAACTGGGGGAAAATGACTTGTTATTCCAGTGTACTTCTTAAATCAATAGATTCTTGTACAGATGATTGCAGGCTCCACGTCTCAAGGACATCACTCTATCTTGTCAGTGAAATTAAGGAATGCTGCTGTTTAGGGCTAGCTAAAGCTTAAGCAAAAGTGCAATAAAATGTGCGTGAACATTATACCATGCATGACTGTAATGACCCTTGGTAACTTAACAAAAGGAGCTAAAGTTATTTTCCCTACTAGGGAGAATGTGATATTTCTAGCAGAATGATCCTTCACGCTAGGTATCAAGAAACAAACAACATGCAGTGTTGTGATACTTATTGACTCCTACGAATTGTTATGCCTACACATATTTTGTGGAGAATATAATCAGTATTGACTTAACTGTCGGGTACACTGAACAAATTACTACACCACTTATTTAAACAGTATTCCTTCTTGTTGCATAGTGATGGGTGATTTACTAATACGTATTTTCTATGCTACTGAAAGGTTTGTCAGTTTTACATTTGAATGGTAATTGTACTCTGATTAATTAGTGGAGCATGACAATGTCTTTGTGTAAAAAGAAAACTCATTGTCTTAAAGTAAATTATGGAATTATGCGACTGAAGGTACAGAACTCTGACTAAAGAAACTGAAGGTACTTATGTACTTTCATTTTAGGATTTGGAAAATGTATACATGTGTGCTTCTAGGTGGTTCTTTTGAAATAATACATCCAAAAGGACTCAACTCATGATGACAACTCAATGTGAATAGTTAATGCCTAACTGTGTGGTGTTAAAAGAGTAAACAAGTTGGCTTATATCCTTGATATATTGTGGTGAAGACGGTTTAAAGTAACTTAGGACTCCTGCATCTACAGTTTTTAGTAGCATGGGCAAGGTCAAAAAGGGGGCATTGAAGCTTAAGAATTGATCATGAGACGTTCTGCATCATGGATGCTCAAATATTTTCAATAGGGCCAAAAATCCCAGTCCTAGGTGTGTCTGGTGGCGGCCTCGATGAAATAAAAACATCTTTTCATACGATTACTAGAAAATTATGTATTTCAGAAATGTGTGCCTACGCTTTTTATAAAAAAAAAAAAAAAAAAACATTAATCGTTATTAACATTTTACAATATACGCTGGGGAAAGCCATTGAAATGGCAGTTCACGGAGCAACACAGCGGGCAATCATACAGTCATTCAGCATGAATCTCGCAGATGTAAATACGCTTGATGGACAACAATGGGGAGTGTTTTCTTCAAATAAATCCTGAAGTAGAAGTGAAAAGACCTGGATGACATTCACAAAAATGTGAACTTTAAAAAGCACATTCCATCAGCATGTTCTATATGAACTCAATGTAGTTGGTGTTTGCCGAAATAGAAAATACTAAGGCAGAACCATTTGAGGGAGAGTGGTGGGATCACAAGGGGCAAGAGTCCCTCAGAGAGGACTGCAATATTAAAAGTTGCACATAGGATATAAGCCTGGTGCAAAGCTGTTTGTGTGAGCACATCACATCAGAAGTTAAGGCATCACAGTCAGGAGAAGAGTTTTGCAATTATTATGAGTATTTTGAGCTTATATTTAGTTTTTTTGTAAGCTATTAATGTCCTGTTATCTGGAACTATGTCAGACTGAATCCTCAAGAGGTGCTCCAGATGTTCCCCAGTTAGTTTATTTCTTAGTTTGTATCTCTGCGCACCCATTGTGAAAAAGGAATTTTAAGATACATACGTTGACCTAAGCATACATATTATTTCCTAGGCTAATGTAAAGAGCAGAGGAAATGATTCTGAGGGCACAATTTGTCATGGTTTTTCTGGCTCCCTACCCAAAACAGAACAGAGTTGTGTTGCATGTTAATAAGCGTCATCTCTTCTTATGTCTTTTTAAATCCTACAAGTTCAACATCCTCGAGATCTCTTTGGTTAACCATCCAACGATTTCCAATTAGTGTGAAGATAGGGGTGAGAATTGTGAATTACAAAAACATATTTTGAGCTCCTCATAAATTTCTGCTAGGCATGCATCAAGGTTTAGTCTTGACAATATTTTAGTACATTGTCAAACCTTTAATTTAAAACCTTCAACTTTGGAAAGTGGGTTATATCAGCATGCTCCAGGAGTTCTCAGAAAAAGATCAGTTTGAGAAATAAGCAACCTTCATTATACTGTAGAGAGCACAAGCTGTCATGTAGTTTGCAGTCCCAAATTGAGCATATTGAAATGTGAGAATATAACAGAAAGAAAGTGGATCATGGTGAGCTATTTCACATTATTCAGTTCTGGGTATGACTGACCATGAGTACTTAGAAACTGTTCAATTTAAAGAAGTAAATCTATGACCTGCCTCAGACATTTCACTTTGTGTTTATTTCATTCTCCACAGTGCAGCAAATTATTTGTACATTGATTGTTCACAACCCACGCAGTGCTCTAAAGGTATATGATGCAAGGCTTTGGCACAAATAAAAACTTTTCAACAAGCTTTACTCATTTATTTCTCCCCGCTTTATGTTTTCACACAGCTTCTTGACAGCTGATGTAGTGATAGTCTATAAAGGTATGTGCCTGAGCTTCTTTCCAACAGAGATACCAAGCCTCTCTCATGGCCCTCCATGGGACCACTGCCTGCTCTCAAAACATATTTTTGCATCCATTCACAAAGGTGAAGGGGACCCATGGGGACCCCTTCCTGTTTGAGCATGTTTTAGCACAAAACAATCATACATTGCACTGTGACTCGCAATTAGGAAGGGAAGCTGCTTCCTAATTGCGACTCGCATATCCTTTTTGTGATTTGGTAAATAGATTACAGAATCACAGAATTGGGTCTGTGTATCGCAAAATGCTTTTTTCTTGTCACAACCAGAAAAAAGCATTTCTCATCTGCCCCTAATACCTTACCAAAATAATAACTGGGCTACATTGCTTATATCTGTTTGCTCATATATAGCAATGCTGAAAAAAGGAAACTTTCACTACATTGATCACCTGCTTTTGAGCATTTTCACACATTGCCTTTATTCTTTGTGTGCAAATTGAATCTGATATTTGCAAAGCATTGGTTTCTTTCATAACATTGTGTTTTTTGGGTTCGTTTGCAAATAAATTATTTGCTGCCGAAAGGAAACATTTCTCAACTGATAGATAGGGATTTATGCCAACAAAATACAGCTCCTCGAGGCAGGTGTGACTGTGCAGCACGTTTTAAAAATCTCTATATTTGTCCAACTTTTAGCCTGTGCTACACTGTACAGCACACATACAAGGTGGGAAAAGTAGTAAAGTACATTTTTTTGAGTTGGTAGAGTCTTCTTGCTGTAAAAAACCTATGTTTAATAGATCACTACCCACTCTTTCCCCAGTGGTGTAAGGATGTGTGCATTGGTGCATGGAAGCCTAAAGTCCATCCAAGGTAGATCAAAAAAACTCCTATTCATTGCCAGAGCCATCTGTGCTTTATAAGTGAGGTTTTGCTGCTCATGCAGCTTTAGCACTCGGTCTGTCTTAACATTGCATGCAGGACAGGTTTGCCAAGCAAGGGAGACAGGTGCAAGTCCTTGATGTGGTCCAGACCCTGTGGCCATCAACAGCTGTACATCACTGAAGGCCCTATTCAACAAAGAAGGGGATGCTTTCATAAATGTGTAATGTAGTATATAATGAAGTAAAAAGCAGAAATTAACTGAGAAAACACCGGTAGGGAAAAGTAGTTCATGTTTGATAAAATCTCTGACATTAATCTAAAATTCAACAGTCAAAGTGCAGTTAAGTTAAGAACTAAAACCAAAAAACACACTGGATTTCAGAAGTTAAACACCTGTGCAGACCATGATGTCCACACCAAATGCAATGTTTATACCTTCACAAAATGTTATACTTGTGAATGTTAACACCTAAAATGACATCATTAAATGACAGTACAAAACATTAAATTCTAATATATTCATAGTTGCCTCTTTGACTGTGATAATGCTAATGTGATACTTAATCTCACTTGTACCATCATTTATGTTATTCCATCTGTCACATTAAGAGTGAGGTAATGAGCGTTGTAGTGGTGTCCATGTTATGGTTTATCTAGGAATTTGTGTGAGTTGTTTTAATAAGAGTTAATCCTAACTGTTGAATTACAGGAGTTTTCCTGTTTTAATTTGCAACCATAACTATAACCGTAGATGTTTAAGTGAATATAGTATTCTCTTAAAGTCTAATTCTCATCTGGATGTCGGTGTGTGCTCCATATTTGCACACAGTTCTTGAATTAATACTTTAAAATGCATGACAATTTTCAGGACTGTATGAATTTGGGCATTTCAAAGACTATTTTAATTTCTCAGGGTTTCTTTTAGAGTTCTTAATTTATCTGCAGCACCCACTGTATGCGCTCACCAATTCTTAGTGTTGAAGATGTTTATGCATTTGTATTTTTGTGCATCATTAATAACATGCATAATGCATTTTCACACTTGGGTACACTAATATTAGTAATGTTGTCCTTGAAACAAACTCACCATAATGTGTAAAAATGTGTTTTTCTGATCCAGGTCAACTAGCCCCAATTTAGGTAGAAATGCCATCTTGTCTAAGATTGAAGTCACCCTTGTCACTCATGTCACCCCCTGCACATCTCACTGTTGTTGTTTCTGCAGCTTGTAATCTAGCAGATTAGTACTATTTGTTTATTTCCATTGCTGTTGTTCCCGCTGACATTGATGAACTTCCTCAGCTCAGGTATGAGACTGCAACAATTTCTTCAAGGTCCTTCCACTATATCACTGTGCCCTATTCATTCATATAACATGCAGTTGTCATTTAAAAACTCTATAAGGACAACAATGAAGCAGGTACTACTATCTCTGAAAAGGGACACCAGGATGTCTTGCAAGATGTTTGCAGACTAGGAGGAATTTGGTAGCCAATTTTTGAAACTTTATATGCAATAGTTAGTCTATTTCAATATCAAAAATCTAGCTGACACAGCAAATATTCCTCTGAAACAAACCACAGCCTGCAAACGTATCACACTGGGGATTCTAGTAGTGAACCAAATATTTATTACACTAGAATGAATACTTATGTGACCATTTAATTAACAAAAACAATCTGTATATCTTATCAACTAGGAAGTGAAAATAATCCACCATTTTGGCCCCTAACACCAATGAAGATCATATTTATCATTGAAAGGAAATAAATAGTAGAAGTTTAAAACAGAATGTAGGACAATAGCTGTTTAAAACAGAATTCAAGGAGACAACAGACTTCTGAGACATTGAAAAGCAACAATTAATGGCTTACTTCAATGTTTATCAGTTATTTTCCCATCCACAACTTTATTTCTATGGAAATTCTGGAGTTCTCAGAAAAGGTATCTAAGAATATTCTTGCTAGGCAGCTGTTACTGTCTAGGGTAGAGGCACTTTGATAGTGAAAACGTAGGTGATGATTCCACCATTGACCGGGTTGGTTGGAGTTTCTACCACCAATTGTGGGTATTTGAAATGTGCACCCTTGGAAAGGGCAAAGCACATTAGTGACATTAAATCCGAGGAAATATTAATAAATATCACAAATAATGGTTCAATGGACTTTGTTGCGTCTTCCAAACTAAAGATACTAAAAAAGAATTGTAATTGTACTTTTCCCATAAAAGAAGCTGCAGCTTCAATACGGTTAAAATAGCTTTCGGAGGATAGTCACTGTAGGAATATGACAACCTTTAATTTCTATAAGTTCCATTTTAAATGCTACGCAGTCTGTCTTATGGACTGCAAGACTTACATAGGGGTGCCTTTATTTAGTAATTTGGGTAGGCTTTTCTCCTGTCAAAAAGGGCTTATTTTGTCACAGTCAGACTAAACATGTAGGCCTGAAGCCATGTTGTCCAGGTTAGCCTATTGACTGGCATAATACATGCTTCAAGCCAGAAGTAACATTTAACATCCCCGCCATTGTTGTATTTCCTACACCGTATACTGTGGCCTTTGTGGAAAGTTAAATATGCCATTTGGGGTTTAGCCAAATCTACTGTTTCAGGGGTCAGATCAGCTGCACTGTGAACCGGACAGTAGTGCTCAACTGCAAAGTTAAAAAACCATCAGCATCAGCCCAAAAAATGGGAGAGACTACACAAAAAGAAGAACTTTCTTACACAATTGAAATCACACAACTGAAAATTTGCCCTTCCTGCAGGATCGGACCATATTTATGCCTTCTGTTGCTGAACCAGTTTTTGTGTTGGTCCTAGGAGTCTGTAAATTTCATCTCTGCTATCCAATGGTAAAGTGCTAGCGTCTGCCCTTTCAAACATGTTGCAACTGGTATACACCTGATTGGCACCTTTAATTTACTTATGAACCTCTAGTATATGTGTTAGACCTGACAGTCGTAGGATGGCCTTCCTCTCAAACCTTATGTCTGTTTGCCTCACATTTTTGCTGTATCTTTTTGGGGCTTAGGACTCTGAGCACTTTACCACTGCTAATCAGTGCTAAAGTGCATGTGGTTCTCCCCTACTACATGGTAACATTGGTGTATACACAATTGGCATAAATAATTTGCATGTAAGTCCCTCTTAAACTGATTGTGCCACCCACGCCAGTAGTCTTTCAAACCTCTCTCTGTCTTCCCGTTGCTGGGCCTGTGTCTGTAGTTCACTGCCACATCAACTTGGGATGTAAAACCTTTTCTATTCCCTAAATTCCCCTTTTATTACACTTAGGTCACCCTTAAGATAGGCCTTAGGTAGCCCAAAGGGCAGGATGCTATGTAAGTAAAAGGCAGGACATGTATTTTTAAGGGTCATTGGGAATTCCTTACTACACTTTTAAGCTGTAATTACTGATCAGAAAGGAATAGCTTGGTCATGTAACTTGGTCATGTTTCATACCTTTTGAATGGTAATGATAAATCCTCTTTAATGGCAAAGTCAGATTTAACGTTACTATTTTAGAAAAGTGGGCATTTCTCTGCTTTTACTGCTCAGTGTGCCCTGCAACTTGTCTCCAATACAGTCTGGGGTAGGTGACAGCTACATGTGGTGCATTCCCTTTAGACAGCCACAAACACAGGAACAGTAGGTGTGACAAAGGACTCATCTGCATTCATCTGCATTCTGATTGGCCTTGCTGGGCAGGAAGGGTGGTGGGGAGCTGACTCTTACACGAATAGGGAAGTGCCTGTCCCCACACAAAGAAAGGGCTGATTAACCCCTGCTAATAGTCTGGAGCCAGAGCTGGGATAAAAGGGGCACCTGTGCACTTCATGGAGCTGCACTGAAGTTACCCCTACTTCAAAGTCACATCTGGGTATAAGTACTGGGCTCTAGACCTACCAAATCAGTACACTACTGGATGTTGAAAGAACTTTGTTGGAGTAAAGACTATTGTGCTGTAAGGATTGCCACTATGCCTGGACTGACTGTTCTAAGGAACTGCTTCTCTGCTTTACTGAGCTGCCCTGCTGATCTCTGCCCTGCTGAAGACAAGGACTGGATCCATCTCACTTGAACCCAGAGTGACACCAAGGGCTAGCCGGCTTGACCCCTGTTCTTCTGCAGTCTCAGGGACATCAAAGACTGCTGCAACTCTCCTGGTGCTGATGGACTCTGCCCTAGGTGCCCTCTCCAGTCCTGGTCCTCAGAAGTGGGTTTTGCAGCAGGTTTCTGCTAAAAAATCGCTGGATCGTCACAACTGCCCTGGATGGAACCAGTGCATTGCTCCTTTGACACAGAGGCTGTTGGCTGACAGTGAATTCACAGCCTGCATTGCTTGATGACAATGCTATGCGCGGCTCAATGACAATGCACTGCATTCACCTCTATGGAGATCGACACTAATGCAGGACTCCACTGCTTGGAAAATATCACTGCATTGCCTTTCATTTGCTCCTCGACATGAACACTTGCTCCATACAAGGTGCTTCTTCAGTGGACCCTGTGTGGGTTCTGTAGCCACCCTAACCTTTATTGCAGTCAGCCTGAACTTTTGATTTTCACCGGTCCCTCACGACCACAAGTAACCTTTTTACCTCTAGTGAATTCTAAGCACTATTTTGAGTTTAATCTTTATAAATGAATATCCCAACTTCAACTGATTGGATTTTTGTTGTTTGGTCTTGTCCTAAGCAGATAAATATTTTCTATTTTTCCCAATTTGGAGTGGAGTCTTTTTGTGGTGTTTTCATTGCGGTACTGTGTGTGTGTGTGTGTGTGTGTGTGTGCTGCACAATTAATTTACACATTACCTCTTAAGTTAAGCCTACCTGCCCTGTGCCAAGCTACCAAAGGGTGAGCACAGGATAATTTAAAGTGTGTATCTGACATACCCTAACTAGAACTGTGGTCCCTAGTTGGTAAGGGTGCATACCTCTGCCAACTAGACACCCAATTTCTAACAGTATCGTACCAGCTATCCTGAAGGCTGATACATTAAATACTACTAGGGGGATGCAGCACCTTGGTGTCACCCACTAAAGTACACCGTGAAACACATCTGCAGCCTGGGTGGACACTTTTTTTATAAACTGCTTTTATTGATTTTAGTAAGAATACAACAACATAATAAAATAAAGTATTGCATCCCAGTCAAGGCCCTGCTCTCTGCCCACACACAAGTTCAGCAGACTACAGAGGAGCTACATCTTCTCCCAGCCTCCAATGCAGAGGAAAAGCCAGAGTACTCCCACCATCAACCCTACATTTTATGCTATCTCTTGGCCACCAGACCAACCAATGTCCTGTCTCCCCTCACAGCCCCAAATTCATCCACAAGAGCCATGAAGATAGCCCATCACCCTGTTAAATCCAAGGTGAGGCAACTCAAGCTGGGGGTGTGCAGTTTTCACCTGCCATCTCAACTTGGCAAAATAAACTATAGGAAAATAAACTATAGGAAAGTCATCCTTTTTGCCCTGATCACTCTAATTTTTTGACTGATTCTGGTGGTTACTGGCTCTGAAAGTGTCCTGGGCTCCATACCCAGGCCCAGTGCCAGTGCTCTCTTACCTAAAGGTATATGGTAATTGATATAATTCTAATTGGCAAAGACAACCTACCTGTAAATCCCTGTTATAAGGTAGGGTATGTACGTTAAGAGACCCCGTGGACTTAATGCACTTAAACGTACTTAAATTTGCACTGCTGTGGTATCTTGTGTCATTTTAAAGCCAGACCTTCCATGGAGACTGGTTTGAAAATAAAATTTGACTTTGGAATTTAAAGTACTTTCAAAGTCCAAAACACCTGTTTTAATAACTTATAAGTCACCCTTAAGGTCTGCCCTTGGTGACCCAATGGTAGGGAGCCTTGTAACAAAGCAGTTAGTTAGTTAGTGCTGCTAGTCCCATGTGGAGGCTTTAGTAAACTGTAATAAAGTCTATCTTCACTTGGGAACTAGCTAGCACTACCATTCATGATATCAAAATAATGGCTATAAAATCCAGCAATTTGCCAAGATCAGATTTATTATGACTATTATAGAAATGTAGTTTTAGGATTTACTATCATGAAGTTACCTAAACCAAAAATAGCAATGTAGTGTGATTGGTCTGCATTTACAGCCTGAGCAAAGATGCTCGCTGAGCAGGTGTGAAGAAGCCGGGGGCTGAAACAATAGAGCCATTTTTAAGGGGAGGAGATTTGCTTCCTGGAGAAGCCAGCAAGAGGAAGGTGGCTGGGGTGATAAGCTGGAATTCACAAGCAAGAAAACAGATGCCAGAGGACCCAGGCCAGCACTCACTTCCCTGATCTTGATCCCAAGCCAGAAAGGAGCCACTTGAATTAGATTAGGAGAGGGTCTGGAAGGGGAGGGTATTCAGATGTTAGCAATACCTCTGGGAAGGATTACACAGATGCACACTCTAAGGAGAGAATTTCTCCATTTTGATTTTGGTCAAACAGTGCATTCTGGGTCAAAAATATGCCACACTGCGCATGATGTAGTCATAGCAGAGGAAAGTAACTTTCCCCCTATTGGTTGGGCTGTCCACTTCTCTTGTAAGCCCAGAATGAAGAATAACTATGGAAGAGCTGCAGGAGCTCCTCAGAACACTCCCTAGAATTAAAGAAGAAGGACTGCCTTGCTAGACCCTTGGATAGCACCACAGATGGCTCATGGTGAAAAGGATTGCATCTGCTGCACTCAGAAGGCTCCACAAAAAAGGGACTATGCCTGACTCTGGGGAAAACAAGTGGATTCCCTGATCAGCAACAGGTACTACAGAGCTTGAAGACGTTACCTGAAAGCTCAAAAGGTTGATCACCCTAGCTTACCAGTGGTAACTGGATTTTTCCTAGACTATGGAGGTTCATTTTGAGACATTAAGTCCTAGCCCCCAAGTAGCAATCCAGAGCTTTTGAACCCCTAGCCAGTGTTAGAGGTCACTTCGTTCCCCAAAGGAACCAAGAGCCAACTGAACTATAGCTCTGGGACCCCTTTTCAGTGAGTTCCTGACCCAAAGAGGTACCTTTCAGATTGTGGGCCTTGAAGTGGTTCCCGAGCTCTTTAATTCCAGCTTTTTGTCTCCTTGTAACCGCGAATGGGACTCTTGGCACAAATCTTGAGACGTTAAACCTTCAGTGGGACTAATCCGGGACTCCATTGCGGTCAACTTGAACTTTTAGATTTGACCTGGTCCAGTGAGACCAGATAGCCTCAGTTGGCGCTTTATGTTTTTAGTAGCTATACTATAGTTTATTCTTTAAAAACTTCATGTTTCTGGGCCCCATTTTGGTGTCATTTTAAAGATACAAATATTCTCTATTTTTATTTAAAAAACCGTGCAGGCCAAACCAGCAAAGCACACACAGCAAAGGGTCAGTACTCTTCCTCCAGCTCTTCTGCTCTTCTCTTTAGCAGGGGTTCCTCTTGATCCAGAAATATTCCAAGAAGTTGGGGTTTTGAGTCCACTACTTATATTCATTTCTGCCTTTGAAGTAGGTAAACTTTTAAGTAAAGTCTCTGTTGTTCACAAGATCCTGCTTTACCCAGGCCTGATCGCAGGTACACTTGGGGGGTTGGAATCTGCATTGTGTGAGGACAGGCACAGCCCTTTCCGGTGCAGGTGTCAGCTCATCCCTCCCCAGTCTAGACCAGGAACTCTCACCAGGACATGCAGGAGACACCGTAGAGCTCCCTTTGTGTCACTGTCTAGAGGGAATTGACAATCAGCCCACTGTCAGTCTGACCCAGACGTGGATTCCACAGGCAGGCAGAGGCACAGAATGGTTAAGCAAGAAAATTCCCACTTTCCAAAATTGGCATTTTCAAAATGACAATCTAAAAACCAACTCTACCAAAAGATGTATTTTTTAATGGTGAGTTCAGAGATCTCAAACTCCAAATCACTATCTACTCCCAATGGCAAAATGCACTTAAACGATATTTAAAGGCAGTCCCCATGTTAACCTAGAGGAGGGATAGGCCTTGCAATAGTGAAAAACAAATTTGGCAGTACTTCACAATCAGGACATGTAAAACACACCAGTATGTGTCCTACCTCTTAAATACATTGCACCCTGCCCATGGGGCTACCTAGGGCCTACCTTTAGAGGTGACTTACATGTAGTCAAATAAAAGGCATGGTCCTGGCAAGTGGGTACACTTGCCAGTTAGAATTAGAAGTGCAAAACTGAATGCACAGACACTGCTGCAGTGGCAGGTCTGAGACATGTTTACAAGGCTACTCATATGGGTGGTTCAATCAGTGCTGCAGGCCCACTAGTAGCATTTGATCTACAAGCCCTGGACAACTCTAGTGCACATTACTAGGGACTTACTACTAAATCAAATATGCCAATCAGGAATAAACCAATCACGAATACAATTTAGACAGAAAGCATGTGCACTTTAGCATTGGTTAGCAGTGGTACAGTGCCCAGAGTCCTAGAGCCAACAAAAACTGGTCAGGAAAAAATAGGAGGAAGGATGCACAAAGTTTTGGGATGACCCTGCAAAAAGAGCCAGGTCCAATATTTATTGAGACTTGACTGGACCTATTACTGATTGTGGTGTTATTACTAGTTGAGGGTGGGTACCCCACCTACTGATAACCCACTTTCCTATATAAAACCTTTGTCAGGCCTAAACCTTCCTTTTTAATACTTATAAATAATCCCTACGGTAGGCTGTAACAGCCCATAAGGCAGGATGCATTGTTTTTTAAATACATATAATTTGGATTTTACATATCCCGGCAGTAAAAAACCTTCAAAGTCATTTTTCCCTGTGGCAAGGCTGGCTCTCCAATACTTTAGCAGTGATTTACACTGTTACCTTTAATAGGTGCTAAATTCAGGTTGGAAATAACTAGAAAATGTTCAATTCCTGATTTTAACATTACATTAAAAACAAACTTAATGGTCAAGTGGGAGAAGGAAATGATACTATTAGAAAGTTTTCATTTCTCTGCCTACACAAAATGGCTCTTTCCTGCTAGAGTGCAGCTCCCATCTGACCGCTGCCCAATAGTGAGAGATGTATTGCTTCCAGACATTGACAAAATCACCCTGGGAGTTGGGACAGGGACCTTTCACTTAACAGGATGGCCTGGGGAGCTGTGTAAAGGACGAAGCAAGCTCCATGAGCACTCTCTCTCTCTCTCTCTCTCTCTCTCTCTCTCTCTGTCTCTCTCTCTCTCTCTCACTACAACTGCCCAGCTGACCAGTTCCAACAGGACCTGGCCTGGCTCTCTTGCTGGCATTTGTTGGAGAGCCCTAAACCTCAAGTGGTGTCCCACAGGTCCTGACTTTTGGCTGTTGTAAAAGTGTCCTGTCCTCCTGTCCACACTGCAAAAAGCTAAAATACTTACAAACTTTGCAGTAACTGCCTGGAGAACTGGCAAAGACTGGGATTGCAATCAAAGCCAATGCTGTCAACGTCATATTGCTAGTTGACCTCAGATTGCTGGTTTGCCCCACTGAAGGAGATATGACTGTTAGAAATATTTTAAGTCAAAACAGGGCTGATGGTGAGCAGCAAACCATTGACATTGAGGCCTTCCTGGCCACAGACTTCAGACTTCGCCCACTCAGAGCTTTCCCATATTCATCAATAAGGACGAGACCCCGTTCTTCAGCCACCTGCCATTGAAAAGCCCCCGTCAGATTCAGCTTACAGCTTCCCCCACCAACAACTTGTCAACAACCATGTTTAAGTCCGAAGGCAAACTTCCAGCCAGGATGAACCTGATGCCTAAAACTGACCTGTGCTCCATCTCAGTAGACCTTAACGTTTGACTTGTACCTTGTATAGCACGACCAGATGACACGGTTGTGCTTTCAGGTGTTTTTATTCAAACTTTAAAAACTCATATCTCTGGATTCATTTATTGGACTTTTGCCATTTTGGTGCCATTTTATTTGTTAAAATGTAATCTATGTTTCTAAATTGGATTTTGATTTTTTTGTGCATTGAGTTTTGAATTTATTAATTATTTAAGCACTGCACAAATACTTAATACATTACCTCTAAGTTAAGCCTGACTACTTTTTTCCAAATTATAGGAGGTCTAAGCATAAGTTCATCTAGTGACTTTGTGGTTCACCTTCACAAGGATTGTGATTAATATCTGAGCTGGGTTCTCAGCCCCATCAACTAATACTACACTTTCTTACAATATGTCATATAAAAATATGATAAATACTATTTAAGTATTCCTTTAGCTTTGACATGCAGTTATGTCTGACTTTCCTACACAGGATTTAGTAACTGAACAGAAGCATTTTCTGAAAGTGCCAATGTCAAATTTAACATTATGTAAGATAAGAAATAATCTTTGAATTTAAACGGTGTGGATTTATTTGACATGTAGAAGCATTATAGCTCAGTAAGTTAGATTATAACTTTCCACTGAATTTTTTTTAGAAGTATTTAGGCCTGTATTTATACTTTTTTTAGCGCCGCATTTGCGCCGCTTTTTGACGCAAAACGGCGCAAACCTACAAAATACAATGGTATTTTGCAAGTTTGCGCCGTTTTTGCGTCAAAAAACGACGCAAATGCGGCGCAAAAAAAGTATAAATACGGGCCTTAGTTTCTAAAATAATATGTAAACATTCATGCCCCCTCCAAGCAAACGCAAGAATATACTAATCCGCCATTTCTTTTCTTTTTTCACTTTTTTGTTTTAGACATTGGTCTGAATACAGTAACACCCCTTCCCAGCATCTCCTAATGAACACTTCAGGAAGCTTTTGCAAACCTAAAAACAATTACAAATTATACACATCACACCCTGTAAATGTAATAGTTTTAATTTACTAGCTTTGTATTATAAACAGCCCAGCACCATAGACATCATTTTACACACATTTTCCTCAGTCTCATTTGCACAAAATTACACTTTCTGGCCTGATGCCATTCTCCAGTTTAACCTGGAGAAGACTTAATTGAAATTTGCAGATAAAGAGTGAAACCTTAACGCGCTGTTTCTACATTTCCTTTATCACAAGTACAAATTCTACTATTAATATATGTGATTGCTGCTAGTCAGAAATAAAATAGAAATGGTTCTCTGCTATCGCTGAGCTTTAAACACAAACTCAACAATTCTGAGAGAGACGTCAATGCTCTCAAAGTTACTTTTGAGCAATTTTAAGGCCGAACTCAGCAGAGGAATTGATGGAGTTGAAAATAACAGTGGCAACCTCCCTGGCAACCATGTGCAATTTAACAAAATGCTTTAAAGTGCCATGTAGCGCACACATGCTGCTAGGGCATGTGTGTGCTTTACATGTGCTCAAGTATTTTTGGAGGTGCATCAAAGAGGACCTTAGGCCCTCAGCACCCTTATTTTAAATTTTGCAATTAAGGACTTGGGTCGGAGTGGGGGATTTGGGGTAGATTGGTTTTTAGGGGCAGGAGTAGAAGGAGTGGGGTAGTTTGGTTTTTAGGGGTGGGAGTGGGGTGATCGGGGCAGTTTGGTTTTGGGGGGTGGGGCGATTGGGGTAGTTTTGAACTGTAAGTGGGGTTGGGAGTAATTTTTAGGGGTGGGGTGGATTAAGGGCCTAGGGTGGGGGTAGCTTATTTTTTAGATGCGGGGTGGGTGGATTGGGGTAGTTTGGATTTTAGGGGCAGCAGCGGTGGTTCGGGGTAGTTTGGTTTTTAGGGGTGGGATGGGGGTCCGTTATATATTAAGGGTGGGTGAGGGGTCAGGGAAGGTTTTAGGGCTCAGAGTGGTTGGGGGGTATCAGGGTAGTTTTTTTTTTAGGGGTGGGGGTTCGGGTCGTTTTGTTTTTAGAGGCGGGGTGCGGGGATCGGAGTAGTTTGGGTTTTAGGTGTGGGGATTGGGGTAGTTTGGTTTTTAGGGTGGGGATACGGGTAGTTTTATTTGTAGGGGTGGGGTTGATTTAGGGCAGGTGGGGGTCGGGAAGGTTTTAGGACTCAGGGTGGGTGTGGGGTGTCAGGGTACTTTTGTTTTTAGGGGCGTGGTGGAGGATCGGGAAAGTTTTGTTATTTGGAGCGGGGTGGAGGGTCAGGGTAGTTTTAGTATAAGGGGTGGGGTACTTTTGGGCCTTAGGGCGGGTGGTGGGTGGCATGCTAAAACCACACATGCTGTTCCTATACATGTCTTTACTAGGCATGCTTTTCCAACAAAAAATTGTTGTAAAGGCATGAGTGGTAAAGGCATTTGTGGTAACAACGCAATCGTTGTTCTGACCGCGTTGTTCAGGCATGCGCAGTTGTCGCATGCATTGTTCCATCAAATATTCAAAAAAAGGATGTTGTACTTATGCAGACATCTCTCTTCTTAACTATTTTAGCCCCATTAAAATGCATTATGCCTCAGGTTACTGTAAACCCCTGCCGCTCTCACTTTTCTAACCCACTGGTTTCATACCTGCATAAACATCTCAATGTTTATTTATGTCAACCTGCTGCTCAGGAAAGAATTTCAATTCAACAGCTCCTATTCCAAGAAAATGGTGCTCTTTTTGCTCATTAGACCTCTGTGGTGAAGCTTCAGTTGATCACTACGGAGTTAACTGTCATGCTCAGGGCCGGCTTTAGGGCAGAACGACTGTTGGGCAGCGCTGGGCGCTGAGCAGGAAGGGGGGCACTCGTCCAGGGGGTGGGTGGCGCTGTGTTTAGCAATAACTTACTATTTAAAAGCACCCGATGCAGAGTTCCTTGTGCACCCAGCTTTCAGGCAGTAATTGAAGTGTCAAGATAACTCTTGTAATAAATGTTCTTCCTAGAGAGAGAGATTGGAGTTTTGTCTAGTGACAGTTTTGACTTGCCATAAAGTAGCGCATAGGGTTAAAATGCCTGTTGCAAAGAACCGATCTGTATTTTCTGTGGTTAGCTGAGTGGCTTAGTAAGCCATCCTTAGCCAGCGCTCTAAAACAAATGACAAGTATGTGAGAGAAGAGCTATAGGGAGATGAAGGGTATTTTTGCCAGGTGAGGGATTTCCAAGAGCAGGTCGGGGGGAAGCAAACAAGTTTGCCGCACTGGGGACCAACAGTGCTAAAACCAGCACTGGTCACACTGCGACTGGTTTTGAAAAATACATGTTTCAGTCTGCATCTCAGTAATAGATGAGGGAGATATTTGAGAAAAGAAAATGTGTCCTCATTTTAGTTTCCTAGAACATTAACCACAAATTCTATAACAAAATTATCCTCTTTATTTTGTTAATTGCTAAAGGAAATGCTATCACTTTCACACTACACTTTTACAGCTGTCACTTTCTATGGCATGCAGAGGTTAGGTCACTCTTTGAGATTAGAAAAGGTCAGACAGGGAGAGTGTAGAGCACAGACATGTTTAATCTCTATTAGCATTGGGAGTTCCAGGTCGAAGGTGGAATTTCCAGGTAGCTATGGATAGGCAACTACAAGCAACATTCACAGGTATTATGTCCGAGTTTTGCAACATCTCCCGGTTGTTTCACCTGCTCTGCTTTCATCAGTTTATCACTCAGTATCCATATCCCCCCACTTTATTATTTTTCTTTCTCTTTTTCAGTTCCTTGTCCCTTTGACACATATGCCTCAAACACTCTTCTGATTTCCTGGGGTTCTCATTCATACGCTTTGCAAGACTTTGTGCACCATTATCTCCTTATTGCACCACTTCTAGAAAACTTTGGGCCATATGTATGAAAAAATGGCCTTGGGAATTGCAAATAGCGATTTTTAAGAAATCGCTATTTCAGAGTCGCAATAGGCCATGTAACAAAATTGCGAATCGGAATTAGCGATTTCTTAAAAATCGCTATTTGTGGTTTGCGAGGCCCATTTACCGAATCGCAATTTGCATTTTCGCAATTTGTGAGAAATTTCGGGAAAGCACACATGGAGGAGCCTGATGACATCACAAGCAGGAAGTGAGTCATCCTGGGCAGTTTCAGGTGCCACACCCAAACCAGCATCCAGAGAGAGCAGCCCAGCCACACTGAGCAACACTCTGAAGGAGGCAGCACAACTGAGCAAGGATGGACACCTCAGCCCAAGGAAAGGAGAAGGGAGAGAGAAAGAGGAAGCTCAAATTCAGCGAGCAAGAGCTTGACGTGCTATCAGAGGAGGTGGTCAGGAGCCATGACTGCCTTTTTGGGAAAAGCTCACTCCAGGTGCCAGAGAGTGAGAAAATGAGACTGTGGGCAGATATTCAATCCAAAATCTGCGCAATTGGAGTGGCACAGCGCTCGGTCGACGAGATAAAGAAGAGGTGGTATGACCTGTGGTCCCGTGCGAAGGAGAGGGTGCCAAGAAGACTGCAGGAGGCCAGGGGCACAGGAGGCGGTCCACCCACTGAGGCACCATCCACCCCATTAGAGGACCTAGTGGAGTCGACACTCCTCCCTGAAGCTGTGACTGGGGTCACAGAGATAGACACCTCCGGCACACCAAGTACCAGCCAAGGTAAGTGCAATATTGAATTGTAACCCAATATGTGTATGCACATAATCCCCTTAGGAATTAGCAAGTCATGTAATACATTGTGAGAAGTAGTCCATGCCACATCTTAGAAGCAGCACAACAATGCATTATGGGAGTGGCAGTCCACAACCCAGAGCCGAAAGTAGCACATACAATGTAATTAAGTAGAGCGACACCCAGAGGAACACAACACCCACAACACAGTGAAGAGAAGTACCTGTACCTTTATTACCATTGTGTGACCATACTTGTAACAAACATAACTGACATGCTGCATATTGTCATTGCAGGTGGGCCAGGCCCAGCAGCCACAGCATCAGCAAGCGTAGGCAAGACTGACACCCATCCAGCCTCTGATTCCAACACAAGTGGGTCTCTCACCATTGCGCCTGTCCGACGCAGGCTCAGGGCACTGCCACTGCCAGAGCTCAGCCAAGACTCAGATGAGCAGCAGGAAGGGCCAATTACACCATCACCAACAGGCAGGCGCAGCCAGATGCAGGAGGCCAGTTGTCAGCAGACCACAGCACCCCGCAGGATGGCGACAAATGCCGGTGCACAGCAGAATGAGGCAGGTGAGGGTCCCTCCTTCTTTGGTGGGCTGGAAGCTGCTATGTTGCAGCAGCAGCAGCTACAAAACAAAAGGATCCTTGGATTACAAAAAAATATGCAGCAACATAACACCAACATGGGGGGACTGCATCGCCAGCTTGAGTGCCTAAATGCTAACATAGAACTGCTGCATGAGGGACAGGTGCAGGCATCACAGGACACCAGAGAGCTCACTTGTGCTGTGCGTGAACTATGCCAGGAGCTGCGCCATGAGAGGGTGAGCCACTGCAGACAGGAGCGCAGATTCCTTAACATGTTCGGGGGCTTCTGTCGCTCTGTGATCAGGGTGTCTACTGCAACGTCACTGATGCACGTTGTGCAGTGGCTGCACAAGTGGAGGCAGCACACAGCAGCAGGGATGTGGCTAATGGACTGGTACAAATCACTAATGTGATCAATAACATCCTGGGACAGAGGTCAGCCACACCTAGTGAGCTTGCACTGGGGGACACAGAGGACACTTCCAGCCTCAGCAGTGTAGCTGTACCAGCATTGGACACCAGATGGCGCAGTTCCAGGCACAGCACTGCCACTGAGGCGGACAATAGAGGTGCCAGTGAGGTAACTGGGCACCCAAGTGGTGTGCGTGGCCACAAAAAATAACTGTAGCGGCCAGAGGGGTAATGTGTTCACTATGACGTAATAGTGCATTACTCTGGACTCCTATTGTCACTAGTTTGTCATCTTCATTTTTTTTGCTATTCGTAGAACGAACATTACCTGACATTAAGGTAATCATTTTAATTCACTACAGGTACAGTTGTCAGTGCATTTGTGTCATTCATACTTACATCTGAAATTGATGTGTGTGATATCAGCATGCCTTTGCCTTCCCTCTGCTGCACTGGTCCTGTCTGCTGGCTGTAGTGGTGGTATGGGATCATCATCCTCATCAGATTCAGATTCACATATTTCTACAGGTATGCCCCTGGTGGTAGCTATATTGTGCAAGATTGCACAAGTAGCCACTATTCTACATGTGGTCTCTGTACTGTACTGTAGTGCCCCTCCACTTTTGTGGAGGCACCGGAAGCGACTCTTCAGCAGCCCAAAGGTGCGCTCCACCATGTTGCGGGTCGCCCTGTGTGCTGCATTGTAGCTCCCTTCAGCAGGTGTTGCAGGATTGAGGTAGGGTGTCACCATGTAGGTGCGCACTGCGTGGGCACTGTCTCCTGGAAGGGACAGAGGGTATATTGAGTAAGTTAGCCATCTGACATCAGCACACCATAAATGCACCATTGTATAGAGGGACAACACCTGGTAGATATCCTTCTCCAAACTCCCCAGCTAGCAGTCGTGTGTGTATGCCGCTATGGCGAAAGATGTACGAATCATGTGTGCTCCCTGGGTACCTGGCCACGAGATCAGTTATGATTTAGGAAGCATTGCAAATCACCTGTGTATTCATAGAATGTTGGTATTTCCGGTTGCGGTACACATACTCTGTGGCTGATGGTGGACAGATTGCAACATGTGTCCCATCTATGGCACCTAGGACGTGGGGGAACTGTGCTATCTGGTAAAAAAACATTTTTGTCTGTTGTATTTCCTGTGGGGTGTGGGGGAATCTGATATACTGGTGTAGTTTGCTCAGCATGGCGTTGATAAATGCATTGAAAAATCTAGAGAGGGTACTCTGTGATACCCCTCCAGCTGCTGCTATGACCCCTTGATGGCTCCCTGAGGCGAGTAGGTGGAGGGAGCATAATACCTGCACATGGGTGGGTATGCTGTGAGTCCATAGTGTTCTCCGCTGCAGTATGGGTTGTAGCTCAGCTATCATATCAAGTATTATGGCTGAGTTCAACCTATACCTCTCATATATTTCCTCCTCTTTCAGGTTAAAAAGTGTAATGCGCACTCTGAAAATGCGCTCCTGTCTCTTCCTCCCTCTCTTCAAACCTGCCAAAATCCTCATCCTCCTCGCCATGACGTAGAGTGCAGCCATTGTGGAAAAGAGTCTGAGGCATTCTGGGCCTCTTTATATAGGTTGCACCTGGTTACCACCTAGTTTCACTTAGTGGTATTTTGCATGTGCAAAATGCCATTCTGCGAAAAATCGCAATTTGCGATTTTTTGATGCATCTATTTGCGACTTGGATTTTGCGACTCGCAATTTGCGCCCTGCAATTTCCTACTGGAAATACAGATTCGCAAAATGCGACTCGCAAAACCAGGTTGCAACGCAAAAAATCGCAATCTTTGCGATTTCTTATTTTTGGTCTGCGAATGCCTTTCATGCATCGCAGACCACGTTTTTGCACTCGCAAACGACCGATTTTTGCGATTCGCACTGTTTGTGAGTGCAAAAAAGTTTCATACATCTGGCCCTTTGTGTGCTACCTCTCTCAGCCTTTTCAGTAGTACAGTGGCAACAGCATGTGGCCACCCTGCTACTGGGGCAAGCACATGTAAACATTGTTGTGCCACTTTCATTCCATCACAGCAGATTGGGGCTTCCAGTTTGGCCCAGCATGTCCTCATCGAGTGAGAGGTCAGCTAATAACTCCACGTGTTACACATGCTATGCCTATTTTGTCTAAAACAGTTTCTAACTGTTTATTTTTCTTTCTCTTTCTGAAGATTACCAAGCAGTGGTTCTGTAACAATCTAGGCTGCTGTTGATGCCATTCTGAACCAGGTGTCTCCGGTATATCTTCCCTTTCCCTATTTTTCCCCGGGTCCCTAACCAACGTGACTGTTTTCGAACAGGTGGATGATTTGGGTTGGTGCCTACTTACTTTAGGGGGATTTACCCTTAATTTCAGATGATGACATTCAGGTCTTCACATGCTCTACGTAGTATTTCATGTCCTCGCCCAGCAAACCTGTGTTTTTTTAAAGTGTTGCTATTGCCTTCTCTGGCCATCTCTCCTTTAAGTGCTGATCACTCACCACATCTGCCAGGCTCTTCACTTGTCTGTCATGACTCGGCTACTCTCTTCACTCACCTTAATCTCCAGTCCTACTATTCAAGTTAGTTTGACCCAGGCTCTGGGGCTCCTGACGGGCCCCACTCCATGCACCCTGCACTTTAGGCCTTGCACGGCATTCATATCTGTGTCCCCATTCCATCAGACTACCTTAGGAGAGGAGGGTAAGGGCAGGCCCCACAGCTTCACCCTTGTTCAGATAACAATTTAATTTATTGCAGTTCATTCTACGTCTCTCCCTGAAGTGTCCTCTTGATCATTTTGCTTGGCCACGGTCACTAATCAAATATTGTTGCTGCCATGTTAGCCATATACAGTGTAGATTTAGGGGTGGGGTGATTTAAGTGTTGCACTTCTAAAATATACCCTCCAACTGTAACTAGTTTAATGCTAGTGTCATATTTCCTTTACTGACAATGTTTATTCTTTTGTCCTTATCATACAAAATAAATGTTAGAGTAAAGGGAGAATGTCTATTTCTTCAAATATTTTAGGTGCTGATGCAGCCTGTTTTTCCTGCTTTTCTTTTTCTGTTGATGGTTCTTTTTTATGATTTGTACTCATGGAATTTGGCTAGATACTTGAAGTGTCGTTTGGGGGCATAGTGTTGTGCCTACATTTGCTCTGAAGGTAGAGTACATCAAATGTATCCCTGTCATTGCATGTGGATGATTGTGCTCTTTGATGTTTTCTGTTGTAACCTTTGAATGTGTTCCTTCATTTGTAGCATTTTGGTTATTGGAGGTGTATCACATCTACATCAACAATGGTTTCCACTAACTGTCATGTAGTATTGGTAGGTCCAGTAGACTGCGCGATCTGAAAATAATATAAACTAAAAATTATTTATTGTAATAGATTTATATGTTGCAGGAGGTTATATTTAATTTTGTTCTTATAATTACAATAACAAATATATTATTTACTTATTGGATGTTGGTCTCGGGTTCTAAAAGGTAAAATATTCAGAAAAACAAGGTAGGTGTCTTCTCTTTGTATATGCAATCAGAAGAACTACAGTTAACATACCTCTAATGGGGAAATAGTAAAGGCATGTTTAGGCAATTAATATAATATAGTAATAAAAACCAGGGGCCAGATGTATCAAAATCACACTTTGCATACCCTACATAGCGAATTTTAAGAAATCGCTTTTTAGGGAATGCAAAATCCTATGAAACAAAATAGCTATTTCCTAATAGCTATTCCTACAGAATCACAATCGCTATTAGGGATTGCGACTCCTTTTGCTCCTAGTAGGTGCAAATGTTTTGCATTTCCTAATTTCCAATTTCCTACCAGGAAATCGCGAATTAGGAAATGAAAAACCATTCGCACCTACTAGGAAATCGCAAATTAGGAAATGCAAAACCAGTGGTAGAGCACAAACCACTGAACTAGTTTACACCAAACTTGCCATGTACAGAACTCCACACAGAAAACATGATTTTTCATTTGGTGCTTATCCATTTAGTAATTTTGAAATATTTGATTTTAAAATAGTGCTAGGTGAGATATATAATGTTAACACATTCACATACATTAGTCTGAACTCGCTGTCAATGACAATTTTTTTTAAACAATTTGATTGGATAGTAGCATAAGGGGTATGATCAGGGATTTGAGAATGTAAACAAAAATACAGTGAGGTGGTGGGTGTCCAAGGCAGGTCCAGCATTATGTACACATCCCACTTACCAATGTCAGCACTCACGGCTAAAATGGGAGGAATTGGGTAGGAAACCAACAGCAGCAACAGTATAGAGCTAGGGTGCCCGAAGCAGTAATAGCCACTCATCCTTATCAACACTCAGGGTCACAACCAGCTTTATATGTCTCCCCACTCAACCATCTCAGCACTCTGGGCCACAGCAAACATATGAAGAAATCACTTCAAAACCTCAAAAAAATCTAACAAATATTTCTAAAGGGATATTCAAAAGAGAGCAACAATTCTCATGTGACAAAACACTACAACAGGTTACACACAACATATTGTTACTTACTAGCCTTTCACCAAAGAGAAGGGAAAAATGTAAACAGATGGCTCATGGGGGTGGGTCCATAAATCTGGAGCTGAGTTGGACACTTTCCACCTCACACTTCTCTTGCTGGTGTTTGAGCATGTCCCCAAACCACTGATTGTGGCCCTGAAGGCTGACATGGCTGAGTGCAGCGCGTGCACAAGGTTGGATCTACATCGGACATCCTCCTCACTCTAATTTTCCTGCCCTTGGATTGCACCCCAAACACCTGATTGTGGCCCTGGATGCTGATATTGATGAGGGGCAGCTGCATAAACCTGGTCCTATATTGGGCACCCTCCTATCCACCCTACTTTTACTATCCTTGGAGAGCTACCCTAATCCCTGATTGTGATCCTGAGTGCTGACATGGGTGAAAGGGTGTGTGTCCAAACTAGGATTTTCTCTGGACACCCCTCATCTCACACAATTTTCACAGCCTGTGCACTTTCCCAAATTCCTACTAGAGACACTAAGGGCTGATAAGGGTGAGGGGTGTGTGTTTAAACCTGATACTACGGTGAAGACTTACTACCTCACTCTTCTTTTGTTGATATTGGAGCGCATTCATAAATCCTTAATTGAGGCAGTGAGGGGTGAAATGGGTCAGAGTGGTGTGTGAATAAAGCTGGGCGTGTGTTAGACACCATCTGGATCACTCTTATTTTGCTGCCCTTGGATTGCTCCACCACATTTCTGATTGTGGCCTTACATGCTGACATGAGTGAGTATGGTGTGGCTGTAAACTTGGATCCCCACTGAATACTCTGCTTCACTCCACTTTTGCTGCCTTTGCAGCGCTTCCACTAAATCCTCATATAAGCACTGAGGGCTGATATAGAGTGTGTGTGTAAACCTGGACCTGCACTGGAGACCTTCTGACTCACACCTTTTTTGCGGCTGTTGAAGCACTCCCACAAATTTCTGATTGAGGCATTGAGGGCTAAGGGTGGGGTATGCATTAGGTTAGATCTGCATTGGACACCCTCCATCTCTCTCAACATCTGCTGCCATTGGAGCACGCTACCCAATGCCTGATTTTGGTCCTGAGTGCTGACATG